>NC_034182.2:24444662-24779662 GCF_002021735.2 Oncorhynchus kisutch
GGCCAAGATAAAGCATAGCAGTGTGAACAGACAGCAACACAGAGTTACACATGAAGTGAACAAGTAATTCATATCTTGACTTCAACCCCGTTCTATTTTGAGATTCTATAATAATGACATTCTTAATATGGCTGCATAAAGCAAAGGTCTGTGGTTTTAATTAGGGGTGTGAATGTTTAAACGTTCAAATGAAATTGGGATCCCAAACCGAAAAACAGTCTGGGTTAATGATTACACCCCAGCTCTCTCTTCTCTAATGATTTGCGTGTGTGTTCAGTCTTCGGTTTGTGTCGTGTAGAATATCCTAGTCTATTCATTGATGATAGGCCCTGCTTTACTGAAGTTGCAAGACATTGAAAGCCAATAAATTCCCGAGACAATTCCTGTCGTGAAGTTTGTTCTATAGAAAGTATTTGACTCTGATTGTGTGTCACAGAAAGTATTTGACTTTAGCCACAAAATTAAGGAAATTATTAGGGGGGAGATTTTCAACACAACACGTCACACTGGTCTGAGATCACACTGTTGGAGAGATACCGCCCACTGCCGTCGTAATTGTAGTACTGGCCTGAAGAGACCGAGAGACCGTAAAGTCAAGATCTGAATGGCCTCTTAGTGTGAAGCGTATCTCACAGACAGACATATTAAAAACACAATAAAAAGTATTCCTCCCCGTCGGGGAATTGAACCCCGGTCTCCCGCGTGACAGGCGGGGATACTGACCACTATACTAACGAGGACTGAAAACTCTGATTAAATCGAATGTTTATGTATTTAGCACACAGTATTTGGACCTGACACATAACGCCATGAACATTTTATGCTTTGCCATTGGTATTCCATAGTACTGAGCGATTAATGCTTTTTGTGGTCGGTTCGGTTTCGGTTAGATGATGAAAAAATAGTCACGGTTTTTGATATTCAATTCACTATGCATTATATGGGTTGAATGCTGTAACAACACAGAATAAAACAACTAATAAAAGTCCTTTAATTGTATTGACTGGTTATCATTTATAAACCATCAGTTATTATGACACACAGCTGTACATTTCAATGAAACATGGTGAAGCCCCAAAATTGCCCTCGCTAGAAGCATGTGTTTCAGACATAAGGAAGTGGATGGCTGAAAACGTTCTACTTTTAAACTCGGACAAAACAGAGATGCTTGTTCTAGGTCCCAAGAAACAAAGAGATCTTCTGTTGAATCTGACAATTAATCTTAATGGTTGTACAGTCGTCTCAAATAAAACTGTGAAGGACCTCAGCGTTACTCTGGACCCTGATCTCTCTTTTGAAGAACATATCAAGACCATTTCAATCTACGTAACATTGCAAAAATCAGAAACTTTCTGTCCAAAAATGATGCAGAAAAATTTATCCATGCTTTTGTCACTTCTAGGTTAGACTACTGCAATGCTCTACTTTCCGGCTACCCGGATAAAGCACTAAATAAACTTCAGTTAGTGCTAAATATGGCTGCTAGAATCCTGACTAGAACCAACGGTCACAAGACGGTCACAAGACGCAGGCCTCCTAATTGTCCCTAGAATTTCTAAGCAAACAGCTGGAGGCAGGGCTTTCTCCTATTGAGCTCCATTTTTATGGAATGGTCTGCCTACCCATGTAAGAGACGCAAACTCGGTCTCAACCTTAAGTCTTTACTGAAGACTCATCTCTTCAGTGGGTCATATGATTGAGTGTAGTCTGGCCCAGGAGTGGGAAGGTGAACGGAAAGGCTCTGGAGCAACGAACCGCCCTTGCTGTCTCTGCCTGGCCGGTTCCCCTCTTTCCACTGGGATTCTCTGCCTCTAACCCTATTACAGGGGCTGAGTCACTGGCTTACTGGGGCTCTTTCATACCATCCCTAGGAGGGGTGCGTCACTTGAGTGGGTTGAGTCACTGATGTGATCTTCCTGGCTGGGTTGGCGCTCCCCCCTTGGGTTGTGCCGTGGCAGAGATCTTTGTGGGCTATACTCGGCCTTGTCTCAGGATGGTAAGTTGGTGGTTGAAGATATCCCTCTAGTGGTGTGGGGACTGTGCTTTGGCAAAGTGGGTGGGGTTATATCCTTCCTGTTTGGCCCTGTCCGGGGGTGTCCTCGGATGGGGCCACAGTGTCTCCTGACCCCTCCTGTCTCAGCCTCCAGTATTTATGCTGCAGTAGTTTATGTGTCGGGGGGCTAGGGTCCGTTTGTTATATCTGGAGTACTTCTCCTGTCTTATTCAGTGTCCTGTGTGAATTTAAGTGTGCTCTCTCTAATTCTCTCTTTCTTTCTCTCTCTCAGAGGACCTGAGCCCTAGGACCATGCCTCAGGACTACCTGACATGATGACTCCTTGCTGTCCCCAGTCCACCTGGCCGTGCTGCTGCTCCAGTTTCAACTGTTTTGCCTTATTATTATTGGACCATGCTGGTCATTTATGAACACTTGGCCATGTTCTGTTATAATCTCCACCCGGCACAGCCAGAAGAGGACTGGCCACCCCACATAGCCTGGTTCCTCTCTAGGTTTCTTCCTAGGTTTTGGCCTTTCTAGGGAGTTTTTCCTAGCCACCGTGCTTCTACACCTGCATTGCTTGCTGTTTGGGGTTTTAGGCTGGGTTTCTGTACAGCACTTTGAGATATCAGCTGATGTACGAAGGGCTATATAAATACATTTGATTTGATATTCACATTACTTTAATAAAATCTTTGTTTTATTTGATGACTTTATTATTTCATTTCAAGTCATCTCATCTCTATAGAGCTGCTGCCTACGTTGTCTGCCAAAATCACTATTTTTGTAGATCTTCAATGTAAACAATTCATACTTTATTGGCCCTCGCTACATATTCGTCGCCAGACCCACTGGCTCCAGGTCATCTACAAGTCCATGCTAGGTAAAGCTCCGCCTTATCTCAGCTCACTGGTCACGATGGCAACACCCATCCGTAGCACGCGCTCCAGCAGGTGTATCTCACTGATCATCCCTAAAGCCAACACCTCATTTGGCCGCCTTTCGTTCCAGTACTCTGCTGCCTGTGACTGGAACGAATTGCAAAAAACGCTGAAGTTGGAGACTTTTATCTCCCTCACCAACTTCAAACATCAGCTATCTGACCAGCTAACCGATCGCTGCAGCTGTACATAGTCTATTGGTAAATAGCCCACCCTTTTTCACCTACCTCATCCCCATACTGTTTTTATTTATTTACTTTTCTGCTCTTTTGCACACCAATATCTCTACCTGTACATGACCATCGGATCATTCATCACTCCAGTATTAATCTGCAAAATTGTAATTATTTGCCTACCTCATGCCTTTTGCACACATTGTATATAGACTCCCCCTTTGTTTTCTACTGTGTTATTGACTTGTTAATTGTTTACTCCATGTGTAACTCTTTGTTGTCTGCTCACACTGCTATGCTTTATCTTGGCCAGGTCGCAGTTGCAAATGAGAACTTGTTCTCAACTAGCCTACCTGGTTAAATAAAGGTGAATTTTTTTTTTTATAATAATATTTTTACAATCACTTAAATCATGTATTTTCAGGCTCGCAAAGTAACTGCTTTCGAAATCTCTCTTGGTCGATGTTTGTCTGCCCTGGAGACTGTACAAGAGTAAGCGGGCACGCAACGGATTATGGTCATTTTAGTTAATTACCACGTTTTCTGCGCAAAACCATGTTGTATATTGGCCTGTTGGAAACTACAACTCCCTGATTTATCTCTACAGAAACTGCAAATCGATCAAACAGAAAAAAATGAACGAAATGCAATTCAAATAACTGAACCGAAGTAAATATATATATATATTTTTTAAATATTTTGTATAATAAAACATTTCAAAAACAGCATTTCAGTAAAACGCTATGCGCTAGTATTCCATAAACTCAGTTGCTAGTTTTTGAATTGTTGCTTGAATTCAAACTCTATACTATATAAACACATAACATCACAAGAATCAACGTCTTAGCCAACTAATTGAAGAAGAATGTGTAAACACAAAGCAAAAGTATTTTTTCTGCATTCAGTCCCCATTCATTACTGGATGCTGGCTGTTAAGGTACTGACTGTTCCATAGCAGCTTGTCGAAGGCAGTGAACCCTCTGTCTACTATATCTCTGAATCGCTGGAAAGCAGCCTCACTGTCCACTATAGCCTTTCTCTTTTGCACATCACACACACAGAGGCCAGTCACAAAGCCACACAGTACGCATTGAAACAGAGGAGAGAGAGCAGTTGATCATTCCTATGATCTAAAACTAATATGGTGTGAGAGCAATCTTGAAATTACAAAAACGAACAAACTTCATCTCCGACTCCATTACAACCTGAAGGGGATAAAATAACATTTGAAATAAATGTATTATTGCCCGCCAAAAAATCTGTTTCCGCCCGGTCTCGAACCGGGGACCTTTCGCGTGTTAGGCGAACGTGATAACCACTACACTACGGAAACTAGATGATATCTGTTGCTGTCTATATAGATTTATTCTTGTAACTAATCCTACAGAAGCACCCCAAATCTGAAATTCTGTTTCTTACCTGGCAGATGGACTACATGTCTTGCATATACTGAGTTAGATGGAATCCCTGCGCTACTATATGTTATAGTTGTATTATATTATTATCAGTGGTACCTGGCAGACGGGAAACATGTCCTGGAGGTACTGTGTGTCCTGGATCAGGTGATTGTCCTGCAGGTCTACAGAGACTAACTTCAGATTCAGGTTCTTCCAGGCGGCGGTGTCGTGGATCAGGTAGGCATTGACGTACTGCCGCTGCTCGTCATATAGAGGGCACAACAGACTCACTCTTTGGGTGACATTTTGTGTAGTGGATGAAAAACGAGTTTTAATGACTCCAACCTAAGTGTATGTGAACTTCCGACTTCAACTGCACATCTCGTTCTATCAACATGAACAGTATTCTCTTGAAATCGGAGTCCTCGAGATTTCCAGCCATAGCCTACCTAGGCTATATGCCTATGATCGAAATCAACACAGGTAGGCTGAAATTGTTTTAAAATATGTAGCATATTTGATGAATAAACCTTAGCTTACAGCCCACTACATGTAAACTAGTCTACTTAGCATAGGGAAGATCATAACAATTCCTCTAATTCCTTTTCTACAAAGACCCACACAATTTTCCCGCTCATTTTACCAGCATTGCTCTGCATAGACGCGAATAGACTTGCTTTCTAGTTTGACACGCTATCACACCCTGATCTGTCTCACCTGTCTTTCACCCTGATCTGTCTCAACCTGTCTGATTGTCTCCATCCCCCTCCAGGCGTCGCCCATCTTCCCCATTATCCCCTGTTTATTTATACCTGTGTTCTCTGTTTGTCTGTTGCCAGTTTGTCTTGTTTGTTCAAGTCAACCAGCGTTTTGTGTCTCAGCTCCTGCTTTTTCCAGTCTCTTTTTTCTCACCCTCCTGGTTTTGACCCTTGCCTGTCCTGACTCCGAGCCCGCCTGTCTCTCCACACTGCCGACCTGTACCTTTGCCCTCTGAACAGGGAGTACAGGAGAGGGCTCAGAACACACCCTTGTGGGGCCCGTGTTGAGGATCAGCGGGGTGGAGATGTTGTTACCTACCCTCACCACCTGGGGGCGGCCCGTCAGGAAGTCCAGTACCCAGTTGCACAGGGTGGGGTCGAGTCCCAGGGTCTCGAGCTTGATGACGAGTTTGGAGGGACCTATGGTGTTAAATGCTGAGCTGTAGTCGATGAACAGCATTCTCACATAGGTATTCCTCTTGTCCAGATGGGTTAGGGCAGTGTGCAGTGTGGTTGCGGTTGCGTTGTCTGTGGACCTATTGGGCCGGTAAGCAAATTGGAGTGGATCTAGGGTGTCGGGTAGGGTGGAGGTGATATGGTCCTTGACTAGTCTCTCAAAGCACTTCATGATGACGGAAGTGAGTGCTACGGGGCGGTAGTCGTTTAGCTCAGTTACCTTAGCTTTCTTGGGAACAGGAACAATGGTGGCCCTCTTGAAGCATGTGGGAACAGCAGACTGGGATAAGGATTGATTGAATATGTCCATAAACACATCAGCCAGCTGGTCTGCGCAAGTTCCCCTAACCCGAACGACGTTGGGCCAATTGTGCGCTGCCCTCCACTAATCAGTTGTTGTTTAAGGGGACAATTACTTTTTCACACAGGGGTATTGGGTGTTGCATAACTTTGTTTTATAAAGTAAATGAAATAATTATCAAAATGTTGTGATTTGTTCACTCAGATTCCTTTTATCTAATATTAGGTTTTGGTTGAATATATACAAACATTCAGTGTTGAAAAAATACGCAAAAATAGAGAAAATCAGAAAGGGGCATATACTTCTTCAGGGCACTGTATAGGGAATAGGATGCCATTTGGGACACAGCCCTCCACTCTCGTCTCCCTGTCTGCTTTTAGTTTATTATCTGGCTTAGCAGAGAGGGTTTGAGCACTTGACTAGAAGGACCATTGTCCTTACAGATGACTGAGGATGCTGCTCATGTTCTGGGAGTCACAGTGCCATCACAAGAAGATGGTTTCCCAGACACAGATTAAGCCTAGTCTTGGTCTAAGAAGGACTTTCAATAAAGACTAGGTTAAATCTGTATGGGAATCCGTCCATAGGAGTAGCTCCTCAACCCTCTGAGTCCTTCTGACTGTACAGCCTAACTATACTTCAGACACTTCTATAACAACCTAAACTAACTATAACATGTTCAACTTGTACACAGTGACCCTGCGATGGCGTCTGCACTTTGAGTTTGTCACGTTCCGAGAGCCCATGGAACCAATCCCGCCCTGACGTCCTACGTCTCCCAATTCACAGGGACCAACAGCATCAACATTTGAGCGTGAGGAGTGGAGGGTTATATTTGCATGAATGGTGATGTAAAGCAGGCATCAATTTATTGGTGTGTTAACATATTTTGCAGTATGTCCTATGTTTTTTTGGGATTGCCCTCACTTTCTTATTTTTTTAAATATATAGCTTAAAGATGATGATGACGACCAATATAAAATGCTACTGTCTGTCTGTGGGGTCATTTACATTTCTCTATTTTTTTTTTATCCCTTCATTCAAAACCCCCCAAAATACAGTCCATTGATTCATCACTCCATTTTTTTGTATTTCATATTCAAGAGCTTCATGCTCTACAACAGTTGTATTTTTTCATTGTGAACGAAAGACTGTTCAACGATGTGAATCATGAATTAAAAAGTGTATTTGCCGTGAAGAGACTGCTTTTAACACGCAAATCAACAAAAGTTTCACTGAATGAGAATTTTATTTAGAGGATAACTGAATATAACTGCAATACAGAACAAATACGACAATAATTGTTAGATATATTACTATAAGAGTTGATATTTACAGTAGAGCATTACAGGGTGCCATAAATGTGGGATTACATTATGTGGGATCCCCTCTGCATTCCAACGGAGTATACTTTTCTGCTTATGGTACAATATATTGTAATATTCATGAGGTTTAAATGTTAACAAATTACGGGTCTGCAACACGTGAGAATGGAGCGTTTGAAGTACACAGACAGGCGGGTGGAGGGAGGTGATCGTCCGACTTCAGTGGAGGCTGGTGCCACTTTAAATCGGAGAACAGGCTCCTTGTAATGGCTGGAATTAAATGAGCCCGTTCTTCGATTTCTCCCTCCACCAGCCTCCACTGTCCGACTGTGATTCCGTCCCTGTCTACTCCGCTAGCTTCAAGTAGTGTTCCAGTGAGCCGTGGCTGGGGTCTAGGCTGTGTCCATACCCGGGGCTGCAGGGCAGGCGGGGGTCAGCGCTCTGAACGAGGGTCATCTTACAGGTCAGAGTGTCCACCCGAACCTCGCACCACCCTGGGAAGTCCACCGGGTGATGCACCCTGTACAGAGAGAGAGAGAGAGAGAGAGAGAGAGAAGGGTTGTTGAGCTGGTAGACTAAATGTTTTCAATGGCTTGTTTTACATATATGCTTTCTCTGAAAGCATGATGATGACAATATGAATATCCATAGATAATGTAATACAACTCTAAGCATTTCAGAGCCTGGGGGAATATATTCCTTGCATTTATTTTCAAATCAAAAACCATAATTATCAGATCTTTAGAGAATAAAAAGAAAAATTCCCTTTCAAGGACCTCTGCGCCTGGATACAATTTTCATGGCTGTATTGCATTGCAAGCTTCACCCAACCGTGGCAATCAGGTTCCTATTCCCAAGGCTGCAAATCTAAATACAACGACCCAGAAAGGCACGTTGATCACAGGTGCGTAGTGTACTCACGTCTCGCAGCAGCCGACGCCGACAGGATGCAGACAGGTACACTGCAGACAGCCATCCTCCATCCAGGACTCCCCCAGAGAGAAGTGTCTCCCCTCGTACACACACAGCGCTAGGGTAGAGAGAGACCCCCCACCAAAGGTGTTACCCCCAATCATACATAAACCAAGCCTCATTTATCCACAAAACTTCAACTTCAATTTAGAAATCACAACTTTAACATAAACAAAAGTCATTTAGTACCAAAAGCAGTCTTCCCGGGCTTGGACGTGTTGACGATGGACTTTCATTTAAGAAGAGCAAACCTGAATGATACCCTGAATCACGGGGTAATAAAAATCTTCTCTGAACTTAAAATCCATTCAACAGGCCCAATGCCTTCAGATTAACGCTAAACACCCTATCCTAGAGCATGGCTTTGCTTACCTTTGGAGTTGAAGTGGCACTGCATAGGAGCCGCAAGGCAGGTGGTCCAGAGCAGTGTCCCAGCCAGGAAGGTCAGTGGCCAGTTTCTCCCAACAATGGAGTCCATCGTCACCATGTTCTTCATGTTCTCGTTTTGTAGTTCTAGATCTAGTTCTCAAGAGTTTTCCGATTCCTCTCTTCCACCTCAATTTATACCCCAACATCTTTACGACCGCAGCGTACAGGGTGGAGGTGGGGTTAGTTAGCTCCATCACGAGGACCGACCAGGGTCGAGGCAGGGGTGTGGGGCATGTGGGGTGTCACAGGGTTGGGTTTGGGGGGGAGGGGGCAAGGGGAAAAAGTCTGTGTCTTGGCATCGCCTTGGCAATCTGGAGATCAGCACCTCTTCGCTCCAGTGGGCATGACCTCTAATATGATAGAAACACGGATACATCCTAAAATGACGAAGACTTGGAGGCTAAGAGAGAGGTGAGAGGAAGGAGGGAAGTGAGAGAGAGGTAGAAAGGAGAGCGGAAGGGGAGGCCTGTGGAGAACCAGTAATAGAGAGAGGAATAAATGGCTAACATGATTTAACTCCATTGATTCAAATCTGTGTTCCTCCACATAAGATTTCCCTATTGGGATTGAAGTTAAATATCTTCATTACTACCTTACTAAGGATTCCAGCTGAGGAGGAAAGTACCAGTGAGTGACTAGCTGCGTTACCTTTCACTACCAGATGTGTTACTATGTGGTTACTAAGACGCTCTTACATGCAAACACAGATGCATAATACTGCAGATGAAGTCAGCGACCTACTGCCTCCACTGACCTCAGTCTACCTCATTTGGATGAGCTCATGTGTATGATGTCATGACGTGCAGCCATGTCTCCAATCTGTGAACTCATGCGGGCCCTGTCCAGCAGCGGTTAGTCAGTCGCCCTCCCCAGAGGAGCAGAGACGCAGGATGTTTGGGAGCAGGAAACTCATAAAGAACAGGATAAGACTTTTTTTACTGGCTGCTGCAGGCAGGTGGCAGGTATGCATTTGTATGCTTTTATACACCCGCTCTTCAATTTAGGATGAAATGTGTCATGATTTTAGGGCTACAGCCTGGTCTATGGAATGTCTAATGGAAAAGGATGGAGATTCTCTCACTCTCATGCCACCAATGAACTGCTCGTCCATGAAGACTCTAATGGGTGTGAGACAAATTGATTTTGTTTTAAGAGGGTTTTCCTACTCAGCACCTCTTTAAATGGCGTCAATCAAAGGGTGGGAATCCGTCAGCATCCGTCATCGTCTTATTGTATAGGACCCTTAGGTTCTGGGAGGGGAGAATATTTAGTGCTGTACTTTTGACCAGGCAGAGCCATATAGGCCCTGCTCAAAAGTAGTGCACTGTATAGGGAATAGGGTGCCATTTGGGACTCAAACATAATGTGGACAGGGTACTGAGGTGACAAGGTTCCAGAGTCGAGACATGTTCCTCCTCAGACTGTGACAAGTCAAGCTGTGGAGCTGGAGAGACATGGGCAACTTTGTCATACACACACACTGAGTCACAACAATACAGGACCAGAGCACGTCAGGGCCCTGCTGTCAGCATCACCCCTAGCTGACGAGGGAGACCTATCAACACCCGCCAGACTTCTGTGGGGGTAGGAGGGAACACGGGCGTAAAACACTAATTGTGAGGCCCGCGGGGTCCATTGTGAAAAACATGTTCCCTCGTCACAGGTTTTTCCCCATGATCGCTGTCTGTCTGCAGATTGACAGCAAAAGTGGATGGAGATGAGCTAATGTTTTGTTCTGGCTCAGGGAGCGTTAACTTGCTACCTCAGATAGAACAACTCTACCCAGCCAAATCACATGTCCCAAACAAACCCTAATTTTTGGGGGTTTTACTGGGTTAGCAGACTCTCTTATGCAGAGTAACTTACAGGAGCAATTAGGGTTAGGTGCCTTGCTCAACAGATTTTTCACCTTGTCGGCTCAGGGATTTGAACCAGAGATCTTTCGGTTACTGGCCCAACGCTCTTAAACCTGCTGCCATCACCCCAATACAAGACAATAAGCCCACAAGACTGCCCCATGGAGATGTAGAGAGCAAGGGATGCAGTTCAATTTAAGCACTGTGCTAGTAGTTCCTATAATGGCATGTGCTCCAACCCAAAGACCAACGAAGAGGTTTAGCTTATACACAATTCAAAGTAAGACATTTCATTTGCACATAAATGTGTTGCAAATCTATAATGGAACTCAAATCCCATACATCCTAGGCCGGCATTGGAAATAAGAATTTGTTCTTAACTGTCTTGCCTAGTTAAATGAAGGTAAAATAAAAAAAAATATTTAAAAAAATGTACTGCTGTTGACTATCCCTTTAAGATTGCACGGTAAACCCCGCCCCCAATGTTCCCATCCAGGAAGTAAGTGACCACTATCAGACCAGCTAAATCAACATTTGAAAACAACGATTGGCAACACACTCGGTCATTGACAGTGACTTAGAGATTGATTAAGTTTTCCTGATATCAGCAGCAGACTGTTGTGATCACAAAAAAACATAATCAAGTCCGAAAATAAATGTGTCGCTATAATGTCATTATTGTGAATCGAGGCGATAAAAGTTCACATTTCGATCGGACTGGTGGTCTGTAAACGGACTGTATCTCAGTATTTTTTTCAAGACAACTGCAGAAACTATTGTTTGTGCGCTACCAAGGGGATTTTTGCACTCAGGCCTTCCAAGCTAGCCCACGGCCAGGAAAGGCTTGCTAGCTACAATCCTATTTGCCTCTGAGAATTTATGAGTAACGTTCGCTAGCTTTTTACTTGTATGTGTTAAATAAGATGGACACAGACAAGTTTAACTATGTCTACAGTTGTGACTTGGACATTAATGTTCAACTGAAAATGTAAGTATTTTGTTACCGTGGGCTATACTGTACAAGTAGCAAGTTAAGTAGTAGCAAGTCAACAATAAACAATATCAGTCAGTGTAGCTATAGCTGGCTACCTAGGTCTTATTATACCTCAGTGACCTAGCTAGCCTACTTATGTCCATATCTGCGTACTGTTAAATGATACCATGTTGACATCAATTACAATGCACCTCGAGTCTCTTATCTAATACCACTTTACATGCATGAAAAATGATTGCAACACTTGTTCCAAAAGTATCTCATTACATTGCTAGCTGACGTTAGTTGTTTGTCTTCTATTTACCTTAGCGAGCATGGCAACACCATGACTCAACCGATATCACGGCTCCGTAACGTGCCCGGTGAGGGCTCTTATTTGGGAACACGGAAAAATCCGCATTTTCTTGACATCATGCACATTCCAACGGCTCATCTACCTCTCGTGACGTCACTTAACGAGCTAGGCTCCGCTGTGGTGGCCCGTAAATAACGTTCATAATTCTCAACAAACAGTGCAGTGCAGCGCTTCCCGTTAGGCCGTTACACACTGGAATAATAGGGTGATGCGTTTTGTCACAACTTGTCAGGGGACTGTTAACGTTGTCTCAACACCGCAGAATGTACAAAGATATGTTCCGGGATATGCCCTGTCATTAAGCCTAGTGGCAATATAAATAATTTAGCCAAATGTGAACACACTTGCAGGTGTTCATAGATCTGTGGACCTCCAGAGTGTTGATCTACAACATTTGTCTAGATTTTAGAACTTTGGCTGAGCAGAGTGGCTAAGAATACTGATTCTGAAAGGGAAGGATGACAAGTGGTGGTGTCAAACTACTTCCCTCTGTCTGTCTCTCATGATCTCCCCCCTGTACCCCCCCTACAGAGGCAGTTTGGAGGGCAAGCGGGAGCAGAAGAGCTACAAGGCCCTGCTGCAGGATCCAATGTTGCGGTTCTCTGGCCTCTACCAGGAGAACTGCTCAGACCTCTATGTTACCTGTCAGGTGTTCGCAGAGGGCAAGCCCCTGGCGCTGCCTGTGCGCACCTCCTACAAGGCCTTCAGTACACGCTGGAAGTGAGTGACACCCAGGCTGTGTCCCAAATGGCAACCGATTCCCTACATAGTGCACTACTTTTGGCCAGGTTGGTGCACTATATAGGGAATAGGGTGCCATTTGAGAGCAACCGTAATCAACTCTTTGACCTGGTTGGTCTTTATCTCACATTGTAGACTCATTTCACGATAATATATACAAAATATAATCGTCCTTGTGAACTGTTCTGTAAACTTTCTCTCACTCTCTCTCCTCCCTGTCTCTCCTCCCTATCACCTCTCTCGCTCGCGCTCTCTCGCTCTCTCTCTCTCTTTTTTTTTCCCCCTTCCCCAGCTGGAATGAGTGGCTGAAGCTGCCAGTGAAGTATCCAGACCTGCCCCAGAGTGCCCAGGTGGCCCTTACTGTGTGGGATGTGTACGGACCGGGCCGAGCCACCCCTGTGGGGGGAACCACCGTCACCCTCTTCGGCAAATATGGGTGAGTCCAAGTCCATCTCAGCAAATATATGTCCATATACTGTATATTACTGTACTATGGAAGGGAATTGGAATTTCAGTATACTTTCTGAATTGACTGGAATTGACCCCAACCCTAGCTGACTGTATATGGAAGAAGTATGTGGCTATTATTGGGGTGGGGGACAACTCCGAAAGCCAACCAGAACATTGACTCATGCCATCTCCCGTCCCCTCTCCGTCTCCCCTTCTTCTCTCTCAGGATGTTCCGGCAGGGCATGCACGACCTGAAGGTGTGGCCGGGGGTGGAGGGGGACGGAGGGGAGCCCACCAGCACCCCAGGGAGGACCAGCAGCAGTCTGGCAGAGGACCAGATGGGGCGACTGGCTAAGGTAGGCACAGGGTCAGGGGTCCCCCTGGAGGGTTTGTTTGGGTTTGTGTGTTTGACGGCGGAGAGAGTGTGTGATGTACTCCTGTGAAAGGACTCGTCTAAATCACTGTCTATTCCAGGCCCCTGACCTGGAGTTTCTCAGTGATGTGAGTACTAGGGGTTGGAAGGAGGGGAGAGGGGGTCGGAATGCTGGATGTGTGTGTAGGCCTGTGTGTGTTTGTCTATTTCCTTGTTGGTGCACATATTAGGCCCTATAGCTAAATCTTGCTGAATTTGTGTGTGTGTGTGGCTTGTTAATGTTTGTTAGGAATATGGTGCATCAAACACCCCTGCCATTTTACCAGAGAAACAACTAAGAAGCACCACCTTTGTATAATGCATATAATTAAATCAGGGATTCCTAAACTCTGTGCTCTGGAGCCCAAGAGTTGCATGCTTTGGATTTTGCCGTAACACTACACAGCTTGTTCAAATGATCAAAGCTTGATGATTAGTGGATTATTTGAATCAGCTGTGTAGTGCTAGGGCAAAAACCAAAACATGCACCCCTTGGGGTCCTGAAAGACCAAGTTTAGGAAACCCCAATTTAAATCTTGCACTAATGTGTCATTAGCCTTTGGTGTGTTGGTTTTCATTTTGCAGTAATTTACTAAGAATTAGACCCACTGACCATTTTATCAAGCTGAAGTCAAAATAAAAGGGATTAATGGTGCCCCATGGGTGTGTCAACTGGCTGTAAATACTGGAAACTGTCTGTACCAAGTTCAGAGTGAGCTCTAATAGCTATAGCGAATGTTGTGCTTGTGTGCCCCTGTCACCCACACTGACTGAGCAGATTGGCTGCTGAGTGTGTGTTCAGTGCTTCCGTTGCACTGGATTGGCCACTGGCACCAAGCTGCGCTCTGATTGGCCGAGCTAGCTTTCTGCATATCTCTGCTCCACCTCGATTGCATCCTTTATTCCTAACCTCTCAATCTCTTCTCCTCTTTCTTTCCCTCCCTTCCCTCCATCCCTCTTTCTTTCTCTCCTTCTAGCTGACCAAGGCCCACCGGCAGGGTCACATGGTGAAGGTAGACTGGTTGGACCGCCTGACCTTCAGAGAGATAGAGATGATCAACGAGGTGAGTTAGTAGAGGATCTGGGGTCAGTTTTTTAAAATCATTGATGCCTTATACTGTAAACCATACACACTCACAATCACCTGAACGTACGTACGTATCCCAACCGGAGGCCGTGGATTACAGGCAACATCCGTATCGAGCTAAAGGCTAGAGCTGCCGCTTTCAAGGAGCGGGAGACAAATCTGGACGCTAATAAGAAATCCCGCTATGCCCTCAGACGAACCAGCGAACAAGCAAAGCGTCAGTACAGGATTAAGATTAAATCCTACTACACCGGCTCTGATGCTCGTCGGATGTGGCAGGGCTTGAAAACTATTACGGACTACAAAGGGAAACCCAGACACGAGCTGCCCAGTGACGCATGCCTACCAGACGAGCTAAATGCCTTTTATGCTCGCTTTGAGGCAAGCAACACTGAAGCATGCACGAGAGCACCAGCTGTTCTGGGTGACTGTAATAACGCTCTCGGTAGGCGATGTGAACAAAACCTTTAAACAGGTCAACATTCACAAAGCCGCTGGGCCAGACCGATTACCAGGAGGTGTACTCAAAGTATGCGCGGACCAACTGTCAAGTGTCTTCGCTGACATTTTCAACCTCTCCCTGACCGAGTCTGTAATACCTACATGTTTCAAGCAGACCACTGTAGTCCCTGTGCCCAAAGAAGAGAAGGTAACCTGCCTAAATGATTACCGCCCCGTAGCACCTATGTGAGAATGCTGTTCATTGACTACAGCTCAGCGTTCAACACCATAGTGCCCACAAAGCTCATCACTAAGCTAAGGACTCTGGGACTAAACACCTCCCTCTGCAACTGGATCCTGGAATTCCTGACAGGCCGCCCCCAGGTGGTAAGACTAGGCAACAACATGTCTGCCACGCTGATCCTTAACACTGGGGCCCCTCAGGGGTGCGTACTTAGTCCCCTCCTGTACTCACTGTTCAACCATGACTGCGTGCCAAATACGACTCCAACACCATCATTAAGTTTGCTGACGACACAACGGTGGTAGGCTTGATCACCGACAACGATGAGATGGCCTGCAGGGAGGAGGTCAGAGAACTGGCAGTGTGGTGCAAGGTCAACAACCTCACCCGCAATGTGAGCAAAATAAAGGATCTGATCGTGAACTACAGGAAAAGGTGGGCCGAACAGGCCCCCATTTAACATCAACGGGGCTGTAGTGGAGCCCCGAACTATCATGGTCCAAACATACCAAGACAGTCGTGAAGAGGGCACGACAAAACCTTTTCCCCCTCAGAAGACAAAGGATTTGTCATGGGTCCCCAGATCCTCAAAAGGTTCTACAGCTGCACCATCAAGAGCATCCTGAGCGGTTGCATCACCGTCTTATATGGCAACTGCTCGGCATCTGACCGTAAGGTGCTACAGAGGGTAGTGCATACGGCCCAGTACATCACTGGGGCCAAGCTGCCTTCCATCCAGGACCTATATAATAGGCGGTGTCAGGGAAAGCCCATAAAATTGTCAGAGACTCCAGTCACCCAAGTCATAGACTGTTTTCTTTGCTACCGCACGGCAAGCGGTACCAGAGCGCCAAGCCTAGGACCAAAAGGCTCCTCAAAAGCTTCTACCCCCAAGCCATAAGACTGCTGAACAATTAATAAAATCGCCCCCCCCCCCCCCCCCCCTTTTGTACACTGCTGCTACTCGCTGTTTATTATCTATGCATAGTCACTTCACCCCTACCTACATGTACAAATTACTTCAGCTAACCTGTACCCCCTGTATATAATCTCTTTATTCTTGTTACTTTTAAAAAACTTTTTTTTAAAACTTTAGTCCAGTTGGTAAATATTTTCTTAACTCTTCTTGTTGGTTAAGGGCTTGTAAGTAAGCATTTCACGGTAAGGTCTACACTTGTTGTATTCGGTGCGTGTGACAAATAAAGTTTGATTTGAATAGCCTCATCACAGTTGCGTTATATGTGTGACACATAACATGACGTACTTTATATGGAAAGGCCATCGCTCATTTCTGCCGAGACCTCTTTAAAAAAAATCTAAAGTCAGTCAGCCTCTTATGTTTGCGTTCCCACAGAGTGAGAAGCGTAGCTCCAACTTCATGTATCTTATGGTGGAGTTTCCTCGTGTCAAAACTGGAGAAAAGCCTGAGTACAGTATTGTCTATTATGAGAAGGTAGGTATATATGTATATATACACATACATGGTTGTGACATTTGAGCTGTTGTCATAATTCTGAAAGGGATTGATTGGTTGATTTGCTGTGGTGATGTGGTAGCTGATTGGCTGGCTGACTGACTAACTCCTCCCCCTCCAGGATGGAGATGACGCCTCACCGGTGCTCACCAGCGCTGACATCGTTAAAGTCCCTGACCCTCAGATGTGCATGGTAAGAGAGACACACACACACACACACACACACACACACAGGGTTAGAATGGAGATTTGTTTTATTTTCAACATATCAATATTGCCATACATGTATTGAGTTTAATGAATGAATCATTTATAATGTACCTCTGCCCCTGCCATAGGAGAACCTTGTCGAGAGCAAGCACCATAAATTGGCCCGTAGCCTTCGGAGTGGCCCGTCGGACCACGACCTGAAGCCTAACGCTGCCACACGAGATCAGCTCAACGTTAGTACCATTAGTCAACCACAACTGTATGTGTGTCTGTGTGATTTTAGCAGTAGGCTCAATCTTGTGTGTATGTCTCTCTACAGGTCATAGTGAATTACCCTCCGACCAAGCAACTGAGCTCAGAGGAACAGGACCTGGTGTGGAAGTTCCGTTACTACCTCACCACTCAGGAGAAGGTGTGTGTCCTGCTAAGTTTGAAGTCTTTTTATGGTTGTCCTTTTAGTCCATTTTATTTGTGATTTAAAGTATGTAGACACACAACACAGTATGTGCATGTTTATAGCAGAATACATTTCCATACAAAATGGAAACAAAGTTGGACAGCATCTAGGGCCCATCGAGTTCCTGACCTCGTAACCTGACCAGGGAAGAATCCTAGATTAGCATTGTCCCAGTATAACTGGTGTTGACACACCTTTCTAAGCTAATTACCTAAGAGCCCCTCTTCCCTCTCCCCTCCAGGCACTGACTAAGTTCCTAAAGTGTGTGAACTGGGCGCTGCCCGGGGAGGCTAAGCAGGCCCTGGAGCTGCTGGGGAAGTGGAGGCCCATGGATGTTGAGGACTCCCTAGAGCTGCTCTCCTCCCAGTTCACCAACCCCACCGTACGACGCTACGCTGTGACCAGGCTGCAGCAGGCCGACGACGAGGTAGGTTGCAGGGGGCGGTGAAGAGAGTGTGTGTTGGGTTGTGTGTGTGTGAGTGAGTGGGGGGAGTGACACAGCAGAGCCATGTACACTACCGTTCAAGGCACGGGAAATTGTGTTAGCTAACACAACATGCTATTGGAACACAGGAGTGATGGTTGCTTATAATGGGCCTCTGTACACTATGGAGATATTCCATAAAAAAAATCTGCCGTTTCCAGCTACAATAGTCATTCACAACATTAACAATGTCTACACTGTTTTTCTGATCAATTTGATGTTATTTTAATGGACAAAAAAAAAAGATAAACTTGGATTAGCTAACACAACATGCCATTGGAACACAGGAGGGATGGTTGCTGATAACAGGCCTATGTAGATATTCCATTGAAAATCAGCTGTTTCCAGCTACAAAAGTCATTTACAACATTAACAATGTCTGATCAAATTGATGTTATTTTAATGGACATAATAATGTGCTTTTCTTTCAAAAACAAGGACATTTCTATGTGACCCCAAACTTTTGAATGTTTGTGTGTGTGTGTGTACATGTACCACACACACACACACACACCTACGTATCGCTCTCTCTGTGCTCCAGGACCTGCTGATGTACCTTCTCCAGCTGGTCCAGGCTCTGAAATACGAGAACTTCAACGACATCCAGTGTGGGCTGGAGCCAGGAGGCAAGCGGGACAGCCAGGGCCTGGCAGAGAGCGCCACCCTGGGGGACCTAGACAGGTTAGAGGGGGGTCAAGGTGGAGGGTTGAAAGTTGTGACCGAATCAGGGAAAATTCTGGCCCTAATTCATAGCCTAGGACCCTGAGTTTATTCTGGTCAGGTCGTTAGCCAGTGTTGGACAGGGGGGAAAAAACTCCTGGCCCCTAGATATGTCTGGTGTTGGTTGTCTGCTGTGCTATTTAATTGTGTTCTAACAGTGCAACATCAACTGTCTGTATGTCTCCAGTTCCCAGATCTTGACTGCTCCAGCAGTGCCCTCACCTGTCCCGAATGGAAAGGAAGGGTCGGACAGTGAGAATCCAGAGGTAAAAAGTGTACAGGAGAAGGGGAAAGCACAGACGTTTGTTTGTCTGACGAGAGAGGTAGTAATGTTGGTTCTGTGTTTCTACAGCAGGACCTGTGTACCTTTCTCATTTCCCGTGCCTGTAAGAACTCAACACTGGCCAACTACCTCTACTGGTGAGGATCAATTAGTGTGTGTGTGTGTGTGTGGTGTGTATGTGTGCATATATAAGACACGTGTGTGTACTAAATCTGTGTGTGTTCTCCCTCAGGTATGTAATAGTGGAGTGTGAGGACCAGGACACCCAGCAGAGAGACCTAAAAACCCACAAGATGTACCTCAACGTCATTGGGAGGTTTAGCCAAGCGCTGCTCAAGGTTAGACTTTCAACGCGCCTCATATCTTACTTCATCCTTCCGTTAATTTACATTTTCAGGACTATGAATTTGCTTGTGCAGTGAATGATACGGCGCAGTGCGTCGGGAAAAACGCCAAGCAAGTATTTTTGCTTTGGTAACCATAACTAATTTCCCCCTCTTTCATGTTCTTACTTTCTTCTCTGTACTCTCTCTCTCTAGGGTGATAAGAGTGTGAGGGTGATGCGGTCTCTCCTGGCATCCCAACAGACGTTTGTGGACAGACTGGTGCAGCTGATGAAGGCCGTGCAGAGAGAGAGCGGCAACCGCAAGAAGAAGGTACGAGAAGACCAATGACGCACACTTTACACTCCTCCCTCTGTCAGTCCGTTTTCTTCCGTTGTGGTTCCCAATGAACATGACCCAGGTCTTCTCTGCGACTGGTGTTTACGATTGCTGGTTGACCCCCCCCCCCCCCCCCCCCCCCCCCCGTGTTTCAGACGGAGCGACTGCAGGCTCTGCTGGCGGACAATGAGAAGGTGAACCTGTGTGAGATTGACCCCATCCCGCTACCTCTGGAACCCTCAGTCAGAATCCGAGGCATCGTACCAGACACCGCCACGCTATTCAAGGTGCACCATCTCTCCATCGCTGGCTAATTCTTCCTTCTCAACGCTATCCTTCCTCTCCTCCTTCCATTCCTTCTCTACCTCTCGAACGTATCCCTCCTTATTTTCATCTTCTTCATCCTCCCTTTCTCTCCCTCTTCTTTGGTTGTGTTATGTAGCAGTTGTTTTTGTATGTGCTGCTATGTTTGTATGCTAATGTGCCTTTTTTTCCCTACATGTCCTTATCTCACCGCTGTATGTCTGTGCGTGTATTATAGAGCGCCCTGATGCCAGCCAAGCTGATCTTCAAGGCAGAGGACGGGGCGATGTACCCGGTCATCTTTAAACACGGAGACGACCTGAGACAAGACCAGCTCATTCTACAGATCATCTCTCTCATGGACAAGGTCAGACACTAGCATTATTACCATGTCATTACCGTAGAAACAAAGTACTGTATTTATTATTATTATGGACATGGTCTGAAACAAGCATATTATTATCATATTACCTTACTACAAACTTGCTGTAAGTCGCTTTGGAGAAAAGCATCTGCTAAATGACTGAAATGTAAAGACAGGCTGTTGTTCATATTTCAGCCTCGCCTAGAAGGTTCTAGAGAAGGTTAAGAGTCGGTGTAGTGTGAATTATGTAAATTCTCTCTCAGTTGCTCAGGAAAGAGAACCTGGACCTGAAGTTGACGCCTTACAAAGTCCTGGCTACAAGCACCAAGCATGGTGAGCACCACCGATGTAGCTATCGACTAGAATACTGGGTCAGGACATGCGTGAAGTGACCTCTGACCTGTGTGTTGTCCTTCCTCCAGGGTTCATGCAGTTTGTTCAGTCAGTGCCTGTGGCTGAGGTCCTGGCCACTGAAGGAAACATCCAGGTAGAATTTACTGTATCCATGGCTAAGAGACTTAACATTATTTGCTATGTAAGGTGTTTGTCTAGCATCTTTGCTATGTGCATGTCTGTGCAGACACGTCTTGTGATGTCTTCTCTGACCTAATTTGTTGTAAGCGATTGTGTTATTATACTTTTTTTTAAAAAGTTATTTTGTAAATATTTTCTTAACTCTTATTTTTCTTAACTGTATTGATGGCTTGTAAGTAAGCATTTCATGGTAAACCTGTTGTAATTTGGCGCATATTACAAATGCCATTTGATTTGTGTAAGAGTCCTCTCTCTCTTCCTGTGTCTCTCCAGAGTTTCTTCAGAAAACACGCCCCCAGTGAAAAGGGGCCATATGGCATCAGCCCTGAGGTGATGGACACCTACGTCAAGAGCTGTGGTGAGTCTACTACCAATAACACCCTCCCACCGACCAATCCCTGGCCTTGGTGTGGGCTCATTTTAAAGTGTGTTTTGGGATGACATCTTTTTTTTTGTCTTTCCTCTACTCTTTCTTGTTCCAGCTGGTTACTGTGTCATCACATACATCCTGGGTGTAGGAGACAGACACTTGGACAACCTGCTCCTCACAAAGACTGGTGAGTCTATAGGAATTATGTGTCGTGTACCTCCCAACACCCTATGGTTGGATTTCTACCAGACGTTGTCTGATCCATTAGTCCTTTCCTTCAAAATGCTGCTCCACTCTATTCTGTGTGACTGACGACACTTTGTGACAACTGCTGTTGTAAAAAGGGCTTCATGAATACATTTGATTGAATACCTTTCCATCTTCCGTTTTTCAGGAAAGTTGTTCCACATAGACTTTGGCTACATCCTGGGTCGTGACCCCAAGCCCCTGCCTCCTCCTATGAAGCTGAGTAAGGAGATGGTGGAGGGGATGGGCGGCATGCAGAGTGAACAGTACCAGGAGTTCAGGAAACAGTGTTACACTGCCTTCCTACACCTCAGGAGGTCGGACACACAGGCAGCTCAATTCTGATCTTTTGCCACTAATTGGTCATTTATATCAGCTGTGTTGAACCTTTTTTAATTTCTTTCTTTCCTCATCCCTGTCTCTTCAGGTACTCTAACCTCATCCTAAATCTTTTCTCTCTCATGGTGGATGCCAACATTCCTGACATTGCCCTGGAGCCTGACAAGACTGTTAAGAAGGTGTGTGTGTATTTCACTTCGCTATGTGGTTTAGCGAATGGTTATGTGAATTGTAAGAGTCCCATTTTGAATAGGACGTTTACTGAATATTCTGTCTCCTCCCAGGTGCAGGACAAGTTCCGATTGGACCTGTCGGACGAGGAGGCGGTGCATTACATGCAGAGTCTGATTGACGAGAGTGTGGGAGCTCTGTTTGCTGCTGTGGTGGAGCAGATACACAAGTTTGCCCAGGTGTGTGTCTCAGCAGGGGTTTAGTATGTGTGTGTCTCTCTCAGCAGCGGTTTAGTGTGTGTGTCTCTCTCCCTCTCTCTCAGCAGAGGTTTAGTGTGTTTGTCTCTCTCTCAGCAGGGGTTTAGTGTGTGTCTCTCTCTCTCTCAGTAGGGGTTTAGTGTGTGTGTGTGTGTGTGTGTGTGTGTGTGTCTCTCTCTCTCAGCAGGGGTTTAGTGTCTCTCTCTCTCAGCAGGGGTTTAGTGTCTCTCTTTCAGCAGGGGTTTAGTGTGTGTCTCTCTCTCAGCACGGATTTAGTGTGTCTCTCTCAGCAGGGGTTTAGTGTGTGTGTGTGTGTGTCTCTCTCTCTCAGCAGGGGTTTAGTGTCTCTCTCTCTCAGCAGGGGTTTAGTGTCTCTCTTTCAGCAGGGGTTTAGTGTGTGTCTCTCTCTCAGCACGGATTTAGTGTGTCTCTCTCAGCAGGGGTTTAGTGTGTGTGTGTGTCTCTCTCAGCAGGGGTTTAGTGTGTGTCTCTCTCAGCAGGGGTTTAGTGTGTGTCTCTCTCAGCAGGGGTTTAGTGTGTGTCTCTCTCAGCAGGGGTTTAGTGTGTGTGTGTGTGTCTCTCTCTCTCTCAGCAGGGGTTTAGTGTGTGAGTGTGTGTCTCTCTTAGCAGGGGTTTTGTGTGTGTGTGTCTCTCCCTCAGCAGGGGTTTAGTGTCTCTCTCTCTCTCTTTCAGCAGGGGTTTAGTGTATCTCTTTCAGCAGGGGTTTAGTGTGTGTCTCTCTCTCAGCACGGATTTAGTGTGTCTCTCTCAGCAGGGGTTTAGTGTGTGTGTGTGTGTGTGTGTGTGTCTCTCTCTCTCTCTCTCTCTCTCTCTCAGCAGGGGTTTTGTGTGTGTCTCTCTCTCTCAGCAGGGGTTTTGTGTGTGTCGCTCTCTCTCAGCAGGGGTTTCGTCTCTCTCAGCAGGGGTTTAGTGTGTGTGTCTCTCAGCAGGGGTTTAGTGTGTGTCTCTCTCAGCAGGGGTTTAGTGTGTGTGTGTGTCTCTCTCAGCAGGGGTTTAGTGTGTGTCTCTCTCAGCAGGGGTTTAGTGTGTGTCTCTCTCAGCAGGGGTTTAGTGTGTGTGTGTGTCTCTCTCAGCAGGGGTTTAGTGTGTGTCTCTCTCAGCAGGGGTTTAGTGTGTGTCTCTCTCAGCAGGGGTTTAGTGTCTCTCCCTCAGCAGGGGTTTAGTGTGTGTGTGTCTCTCTCTCCCTCTCTCAGCAGGGGTTTAGTGTGTCTCTCTCAGCAGGGGTTTAGTGTCTCTCCCTCAGCAGGGGTTTAGTGTGTGTGTGTGTGTGTGTGTGTGTGTGTGTGTGTGTGTGTGTCTCTCTCTCCCTCTCTCAGCAGGGGTTTCGGCTCTCTCTCAGCAGGGGTTTAGTGTGCGTCTCTCTCAGCAGGGGTTTAGTGTGTGTGTGTGTCTCTCTCAGCAGGGGTTTAGTGTGTGTCTCTCTCAGCAGGGGTTTAGTGTGTGTCTCTCTCAGCAGGGGTTTAGTGTGTGTGTGTGTCTCTCTCAGCAGGGGTTTAGTGTGTGTCTCTCTCAGCAGGGGTTTAGTGTGTGTCTCTCTCAGCAGGGGTTTAGTGTGTGTCTCTCTCAGCAGGGGTTTAGTGTGTGTGTGTGTGTCTCTCTCTCTCTCAGCAGGGGTTTAGTGTGTGAGTGTGTGTCTCTCTTAGCAGGGGTTTTGTGTGTGTGTGTGTCGCTCTCTCTCAGCAGGGGTTTCGGCTCTCCCTCAGCAGGGGTTTAGTGTGTGTGTGTGTGTCTCTCTCTCTCTCAGCAGGGGTTTAGTGTGAGTGTGTCTCTCTCTTAGCAGGGGTTTTGTGTGTGTGTGTCTCTCCCTCAGCAGGGGTTTAGTGTCTCTCTCTCTCTCTCAGCAGGGGTTTAGTGTGAGTCTCTCTTTCAGCAGGGGTTTAGTGTGAGTCTCTCTTTCAGCAGGGGTTTAGTGTGTGTGTCTCTCTCTCTCAGCAGGGGTTTAGTGTGTGTGTGTGTCTCTCTCTCTCAGCAGGGGTTTAGTGTGTCTCTCTCTCTCAGCAGGGGTTTAGTGTCTCTCTCTCTCAGCAGGGGTTTAGTGTGTGTCTCTCTCAGCAGGGGTTTAGTGTGTGTGTGTGTCTCTCTCTCCCTCTCTCAGCAGGGGTTTAGTGTGTGTGTGTGTCTCTCTCAGTAGGGGTTTAGTGTGTGTGTCTCTCTCTCAGCAGGGGTTTAGTGTGTGAGTGTGTGTCTCTCTTAGCAGGGGTTGTGTGTGTGTGTGTCGCTCTCTCAGCAGGGGTTTCGGCTCTCTCTCAGCAGGGGTTTAGTGTGTGTCTCTTTCAGCAGGGGTTTAGTGTGTGTGTCTCTCTCAGCAGGGGTTTAGTGTGTTTCTCTCTCAGCAGGGGTTTAGTGTCTCTCCCTCAGCAGGGGTTTAGTGTCTCTCTCCCTCAGCAGGGGTTTAGTGTCTCTCTCCCAGGGGTTTAGTGTGTGTGTGTGTCTCGCTCTCCCTCTCTCAGCAGGGGTTTAGTGTGTGTCTCTCTCAGCAGGGGTTTAGTGTCACTCTCCCTCAGCAGGGGTTTAGTGTGTGTGTGTCTCTCTCTCTCTCCCTCTCTCAGCAGGGGTTTAGTGTGTCTCTCTCAGCAGGGGTTTAGTGTCTCTCCCTCAGCAGGGGTTTAGTGTGTGTGTGTGTGTGTCTCTCTCTCCCTCTCTCAGCAGGGGTTTAGTGTGTCTCTCTCAGCAGGGGTTTAGTGTCTCTCCCTCAGCAGGGGTTTAGTGTGTGTGTGTGTCTCTCTCTCCCTCTCTCAGCAGGGGTTTAGTGTGTCTCTCTCAGCAGGGGTTTAGTGTCTCTCCCTCAGCAGGGGTTTAGTGTGTGTGTGTGTGTGTGTGTGTGTGTGTCTCTCTCTCCCTCTCTCAGCAGGGGTTTCGGCTCTCTCTCAGCAGGGGTTTAGTGTGCGTCTCTTTCAGCAGGGGTTTAGTGTGTGTGTCTCTCAGTAGGGGTTTAGTGTGTTTCTCTCTCAGCAGGGGTTTAGTGTCTCTCCCTCAGCAGGGGTTTAGTGTCTCTCTCCCTCAGCAGGGGTTTAGTGTCTCTCTCTCTCAGCAGGGGTTTAGTGTCTCTCTCCCAGGGGTTTAGTGTGTGTGTGTGTGTGTGTCTCTCTCTCCCTCTCTCAGCAGGGGTTTAGTGTGTGTCTCTCTCAGCAGGGGTTTAGTGTCACTCTCCCTCAGCAGGGGTTTAGTGTGTGTGTGTCTCTCTCTCCCTCTCTCAGCAGGGGTTTAGTGTGTCTCTCTCAGCAGGGGTTTAGTGTCTCTCCCTCAGCAGGGGTTTAGTGTGTGTGTGTGTGTGTCTCTCTCTCCCTCTCTCAGCAGGGGTTTAAAGTCTCTCCCTCAGCAGGGGTTTAGTGTGTGTGTGTGTGTGTCTCTCTCTCCCTCTCTCAGCAGGGGTTTAGTGTCTCTCCCTCAGCAGGGGTTTAGTGTGTGTGTGTGTGTGTGTGTCTCTCTCCCTCTCTCAGCAGGGGTTTAGTGTGTGTGTCTCTCTCAGTAGGGGTTTAGTGTGTCTCTCTCAGTAGGGGTTTAGTGTGTCTCTCTCTTAGCAGGGGTTTTGTGTGTGTGTCGCTCTCTCTCAGCAGGGGTTTAGTGTGCGTCTCTCTTTCAGCAGGGGTTTAGTGTGTGTGTGTCTCTCTCTCTCAGTAGGGGTTTAGTGTGTGTGTCTCTCTCTCAGTAGGGGTTTAGTGTGTCTCTCTCTTAGCAGGGGTTTTGTGTGTGTGTCGCTCTCTCTCAGCAGGGGTTTAGTGTGCGTCTCTCTTTCAGCAGGGGTTTAGTGTGTGTGTGTGTGTGTGTGTGTGTGTCTCTCCCTCTCTCAGTAGGGGTTTAGTGACTCTCAGCAAGGGTTGAGTGTGTGTCTCTCCCTTTCTCTCTCAGCAGGGGTTGTGTGTGTGTGTGTGTGTGTGTCTCTCTCTCGCTCTTAGCAGGGGTTTGTGTGTCTCTCTCTCAGCAGGGGTTTAGTGTGTGTGTGTGTGTGTGTGTGTGTGTGTCTCTCACACTTAGTGTGTGTGTGTCTCTCAGCAGGGGTTCAGTGTGTGTCTCTAACGGGGGGGGGGGGGGGGGGGGGGGGGGGGGGGTGTGACTGACAACATTCCGCTTCAAAGGCAGCGCGTGAAATTCAATTGATTTTTTTGAAATATGTAACTTTCATACATTAACAAGTGCAATACAGCAAATGAAAGAAACTTCTTAATCTACCCATCGTGTCTGATTTCAAAAAGGCTTTACAGGGAAAGCACAACATATGATTGTTAGGTCAGAGCCTAGTCACAAAAACACAGCCATTTTTCCAGCCAAAGAGAGGAGTCACAAAAAGCAGAAATAGATCAAATGAATCACTAACCTTTGATGATCTTCATCAGATGACACTCATAGGACTTCATGTTACATAATACATTTATGTTTTGTTCGATAAAGTGCATATCTAAATCCATAAATCTCAGTTTACATTGGCGCGTTACGTTCAGTTTTGCTTCCAAAACATCCGGTGATTTTGCAGAGAGCCACATCATTTTACAGAAATACTTACAATAAATATTGATTAAAGATACAAGTGTTTTTCACAGAATTAAAGCTATACTTCTTAATGCAACCGCTGTGTCAGATTTTTTAAAAACTTTATGGAAAAAGCAAACCATGCAATAATCTGAGTACGGCGCTCAGACAACAAAATCAAGCCAAAACAGGGAGTCCGCCAATTTGGAGTCAACAGAAGTCAGAAATAGCATTATAAATATTCACTTACCTTTGATCTTCATCAGAATGCACACCCAGGAATCCCAGTTCCACAATAAATGTTTGATTTGTTTGATAAAGTTAATCTTTGTCCAAATACCTCCTTTTTGTTTGCGCGTTCAGTACACAATCCAAACTCACGACGCTCGATCACTAGGGGCAGACGAAAAGTCCAAAAGTTCCGTTACAGTCCGTAGAAACATGTCAAATGAAGTATCGAATCAATCTTTAGGATGTTAACAAATCTTCAATAATGTTCCAACCGGAGAATTCCTTTTGTCTTCAGAAATGCAAGCTGACTCTACCGTGAATGCGTGTCACCAGCTTGTCACTCTGCCAGACCACTGACCCAAAGAGCCCTCATTCCCCCCTCCTTCACAGTAGAAGCATCAAACAAGATTCTAAAGACTTGACATCTAGTGAATGCCTTGGGAAGTGCAATATGACCCCATAGACACTGTGTATTCGATAGGCCAAGAGTTAAACAACTACAAACCTCAGATTTCCCACTTCCTGGTTGGATTCTTCTCAGGTTTTCACCTGCCATATGTTCAGATGTACTCAGACATCAAACTTCAGAGTGTTTTCTATCCAAATCTACTAATAATAGCAACTGGGACTGAGTAGCAGGCAGTTTACTCTGGGCTCACTCATCCAAACGTGAAAATGCTGCCCCCTATCCCAAACAGGTTAAACATACATGTATCATGAAAGATCTACAGTACCAACAGGATGTGTGAGAACTAGCATTTTCACGTTTCTGGTGCTTTGGGAAAATTTCGCAAGGGGACATTTTGTCCCATAGACTTGTAAAGAGACAAGGTGGAGCTCTTCGTTCTCTCCACGTATGGACCCAATTATTTTTTTCTTTTGAATTTTACCCCTTTCTCTCCCCAATTTCGTGGTATCCAATTGTTAGTAGCTACTATCTTGTCTCATCGCTACAACTCCCGTACGGGCTCGGGAGAGACGAAGGTTGAAAGTCATGCGTCCTCCGATACACAACCAAACCACAGTGTGCATCCAACCCGGAAGCCAGCCGCACCAATGTGTCGGAGGAAACACTGTGCATCCTTGGTTAGCTTGCACTGCGCCCGGCCTGCCACAAGTCAAGGATATCCCTACCGGCCCAACCCTCCCTAACCCGGACGACACTAGGCCAATTGTGCGTCGCTCCACGGACCTCCCGGTCGGTTACGACAGAGCCTGGGCTCGAACCCAGAGTCTCTGGTGGCACAGCTGGCGCTGCAGTACAGCGCCCTTAACCACTGCGCCACCCGGGAAGCCTGGACCCAATTCTTAATCGAGCATCTGACCAATTACGCGACTTTAGTTCTGGGTTAACCAAGATTACTGATTAATTGTAGGTAGCAGTGTTTATTTATATAACGCTGCATTTTAAATAGCCTTTTGCCAATAATTGTGCCGCCTGAGTGTGTTGTAGATGTGAGGGTCATCTAACAGTGGTGTCTCCCATCTCTCCTCCAGTACTGGCGCAGATGAGAAGGACCATCTGAACAATGGATGAACAGACAGACAGGAGGGGTTGTATCAATAGTAACACTCAGTCCCGACACTCCCCCGCCCTTGAGATTGAGAGGATCCATCCAGGACACGGAAGAGGCCAACCTCTACTGCAAAAACAAAACAATGACTGATGTTTTCATTTTGTATATATTATATATAGATAAAACTAATGGCCAAATAAAAACCATGTTGATACAGTGCAACACTGGTGTTGCCTTGTCTTTGTGTTGGAGTTGTGTTTTAGTGCGTTTACATATCGCATTCCTAAAATAATCTGTTGGGACTTGTGCTATAATGGTTATCGTACATGATTAACATGTATGGCCGGCTATATCCATTGAGCAGCAACACAGTGGGGGGGTGAGTTTATCCTGTGTGAGAGATGAATCATCAGGTCTTTATGTAGAGCTGAATGTCATTTATCATGGTTAAAGGGCAACATGCTGTTTCTGGCTTTTGTATTCCTGGCGAAAATACGTCGTATTCCAACAGAGGACTTTCAAAAAGGTTACTTTTGAAACCCCGTCACCATACAAGGGCCATTTAGTTTAGAACACGTTGGTTTCATCCTAAATCTAGGTCAGTCGAAGACGCTGTAGCTGAAAATGACAGGTGGTTAGTTGTGTGGTAATGCCTGTGTGGTTCTGTCATGTTTGATCTGACACCCTGACCAAGAGCAACAACAATTTGTTTGAAGGGAATAGACTTTACTATTGTGATCTTTGTAAGTTGCTTTTTAGACATCAGATATTTCTTATACCTCAACATGACACTACTACATGTCATTTTAAAAAGGTACCAGGACTATGAATTTACCATCGCAGGTAGAATTAACCCTTTAGTTGCTTTTTATTTTATGTATAAAAGAATAGTACTCATTGTACTTTATTTTTTTTTAAGGTAATCCATTTACAACTGGTTAGGAAATGAAAAACAAAGATATTGCATATAAAAGCACTTCAAAATGACAAACATTTATTGTTCACTCAATTTACATTTCCTTATGGTGTTGGAATGGGAACTATACATAAAGATCAGCAATTACACTTATCTAGCATTACACAACAAAGTCTTCAAGCTGATCTCATTGTTGCTCATTTCAAGCAGTTATTAGGCTTGTGTTTTTTTTTTTTCAAGCTCTGCTGTACTCACATATACATCTTCCCCCTCCTCTCTGGTTAATATGAAACTTGACATTTACAGAACAGGATGCACCCAAATGGAGAGCAAAAGTATAATGTGTTCACTTCCAGACACTAGCAGACTGTTTCAGCTGACCCATGAATTAGTCATTTTTGAAAAGGTCACCCTGTCGACAGTGGCGATTTTAGCATGTAAATCTTGGTTGGGGGACAAACAAAGAAAATGTAGGATGCATGCCAGCATTCAACACTGAACAATACATTAATTGCACTATAACAGTGACAAACGGTGCACACAAAGCTGTCCCAACACCTTACCACTGCTACACCTGGCTATCAGCGAAACAATTCATTCAGCCTCATTTAAAATTAAAATAAACATGGCTGACTTGCTTAAAAAAATGTTTAAGTCAGCCTGCTTAACTGACAATTGAGATGTACAAACTATGGCATAAGGGGACAACAAGTGGATGAGAGGCAATCCATGATTTATTTATTTTTTTAAACGTATGCCTGAGCTAGGACGGATGTAGTCATTAACTACTTGTTCAACCCTTTTGAAATGTACAGTGACAGAATTCAGAACACGGGCCGTTCTTAAGGTATTCTCCCTATACACCAAGTCAGAACCTTAGGATAAATAAAGGGGGCATATAAGCAGACAATGAAAGCTCTTACAATATTCAATGATTGCATTTCTCAAAAACAGGTTATAGGCTACATGTGCACCACAAAGTCAGAACAGTAGGCAAAATTAAGAGGGAAAAATAGACCAAATGATTACATACACTTAGTATTACGTTCTTAGCTACGGTATACATATCTCCCTGGCATATTACATCATTTATGCAGCAGCATATAAAATACATGTTTGGACACACCTTGTGCTGTGCTCACTTGAACAGGAAGGTGGTCCTTCGTGGGAAAATTTTGTCAAAGTCTGGCATTCTCTGGATTTATGGTGCTTTCAAGACAACTGGGAACTCAACGAGTTGAATCATGATGACGTTAGTGATCTTCAGGTCATACATAGCTCTAGAAAGAGGCCCGAGTTCCGATTCTGAGTTGGATGACCGCTCAAAATGTATTCTCCCCAATCGGAACTCGTTTTTTTCCCTCCCAACTTCGCTGTTCTGAGTTAAGTTGTTTTGAGCATGGCACAAATCATGCATCATTGACAGCATGGCCAACGTTGAATGTTCATCATCTTAAGCTTGGAAAAGAGACCCTTAATCCCAGACATGGGACCACAGCAACTCCACTGAAAAGCAGGCTAGTGATTGCTTTGCAATGCTTGCAGTTAGCCACGGACTCCTTCCAAACCCTTCATTGTTGAATTTGCGATTTCCAGCTTGTGTAATGTTTATGTCCAATGGCCGATGAGTACCGATACGTTTTATCTATAATTTCTCTTCATATACAAGGATTAAAAATGATTTGCCAGTAGATTATCAACTTGATTCATGATCACTGATAGCTAAGATTTTGAAAGTATGACGTTGACATATAACTCTATGGCAGAACCCAAGAGGTTTGAATTTAAGCTTTAACCGTAGACTTAGCGGTGACGTAGTGTCCCTATGAGTGACAGAACACTGAGCCAATCACGACGCAACTAGAGAACATTACCAAAACCCGCACTCCATATTTTCTTCTGGCTGACCCACCACCAAAGAAAGCAATGAGCTAGGCTGAAACACCTGCATTTTGGAGCTGCCTTAGAAAGCAAAAAAGAGACCATGTTTGTGTGCGGCTTTATTAACTCATTGATTTATTTTTATTGCATTGTTTGCAAACTGATGTGACATTTAATGCCAAAATAACATGAATAACAGGCAAGCCCCCCCCAAATTTTTTTACTGCCTGTCGAACACCACGTAAATCCCCAATCCAACTTCACCACCTCAGCTGCAGAGCTAGCCAGCACACACCAGTGAAGAGTGAGCCACAAAGCGACCATTTTGGATCAGGTTTCCGGTGAATTGACTGCAAATACAGCAGAACCCATAAAAGTTGCTCCAAAAACCCAAGTTCAAGGTTAGATGCGATACCTTTTGGATGCCTGAGAATTAGCATCTATGATTGGCAAGCAAACACACTGCTTAGTTTGGACTCATGATCCAACCCCAATATTAGACCAACAACATGAATACATTAATCAAAATCCTCCAGACAGTGATATTATTATGAGCCATACGCAGGCTGTGTGGTTTCCAGAACAATAGGGCCAATCACTGTTTCCCATCCAACGTCTCCTCTGTCTCTACCCCCGAATGTTCTAATGTTCCGGGAAAAGTGCACCACCAGTGAAACAAGAGGCAGGAGAGAGATGTTCCCCTACCCTCTGCCCTCCTCCCCCAGAATGAGATGTCAGACACGGGTAAGAGACAGTGGGGGTCAGGCCGGAGATGGGATGGGGCAACAGTGAGTCAGAAGCAAGGCAGAGAGAGGGGGAAGAACAACCTATTACGACACAGAAAAAGAGCAGAAAAGACACTTGGCACAGTAGACAAAGGAAATTTAAAGTGGAGTCAGAATAATAAACCCCCCTTAGAAAAAAAAAAGGTGCCATCTAGAACCTAAAAAGGTTTGTCGGCTGTCCCCATAGGATAACTCATTGAAGAACCCTTTTTGGTTCCAGGAAGAATAGTTTTGGTTCCGAAAAGGGTTCTCCTATGGGGACAGCCGAAGAACCCTTTTGAAACCCTTTTTTCTAAGAGTGTATGTGTTTATGATTGCACTGTCCAGTATTGTCCCTGTTATGGTTGACCTTGGTAAGGTGCTGGACCATACCACAGTCCTGTTGGAACTGAAAATGTATGTCTGTAAGCTGAGGGCAAAAATTACAATTTTCAACAAAAATGGTCAATAAAGTTTTTGAACTCCTCTCAGCACTGTGGAGTTCATAGGAATATGTTAAACATGGCATTGTGAGTACTGCAGTGCAACATGCTACAGGTTACACCACTGTAGTCCCTCAAGGTTCTCACCCCCATCCCCCTCACTCACCCTCCCAAACCTCACAGAACACAACGGGACCACCTGGCCCTCCACGGCCTCTGACAGAGATGGAGAACCAGGGTACGGTAGAACTGGCACATTGGGCCCTGGATGTGGTTGTCGAGGTGAATCAAAGCTGCACTGGATCATATGCAGGCCTATAGGCACAGTGGAGCATGGCAGGGATATGGTGCTGCCTGAGTTCAGGTCCAGCTCCATTCTCTCAGTGTTCCAGTGCATGTTGCCTGACCTATAGTCACTGAGGAAGGGGTTGCTGTTGTACCCATTACCCAGGCTTGGGGCCTGGGCCTCGGTGCAGACACAGCTGGAGAAAGAGGACAGGATGGAGAGGTGGTCGTCTACAATGTCACTGGGGTCAACAGGGTCTGAAGGGGACTCCGGCAGGTCCTGGAGGAATGCCTGAAGAGATGCCTGCATTAAAAAAAAGACAAAAACAGTGTAATGATATATCCAAGGACATTCAAGATAATACTGCATTTTATATAGTACTATACACAAATGAAATACTCATGTGTTTGTGTTTCAAAAGAATAAGGACAGTTTACTAGAGACTTGGGGAGTCTGTTTACGTGTGGTGCATCTCGTTTTTGTTTCAGCAGGTACAGAGCCAGAGCAAGGAGAGGAGAGAAGAGTACAGCACACACTCCTATCCCCAACACTGGCTGCAACCCTGGGAAACACAAACCACACGTCATTTTGTAATTAGGGTTGTATTCATAACCCAAGCTTCATGTCCACACCCCGACTCAACCTTAACCTCTAACCTAGTCCTGGGCCAGCATGGTGGACACAACTGGGGTCCGAGGGAGGAGACGAGGCCTGGGGGAAGGTGTCCGGACTGACGGAGAAGTTAGCCACAACACAGTAGTCATGTCCTGGGACCAGGTTTGAGAACTCTGCCCCATACACCATCGTCTGGACCAAACCAATCTGCGTCTGAAATCGGACCAGCCAATCACAAAAGCTGTATCAGACACATGCAAGAGGATCAGCCAATCAGAGAGGCTGTATCAGACAGTGTCACAGAAGGCCAAATCAGGGACACTTGTACTAACAAATGCACACACAAAAAATATGCAGCAAAGAAACCAGTGCTGGAAAAAGTACCCAATTGTCATACTTGAGTAAAAAAAAAATTTAAAGGTACTTTAAATAGAAAATGACTCAAGTAAAAGTCACCCAGTAAAACACTACTTGAGTAAAAGTCTAAAAGTATTTGGTTTAAAATATACTTAAGTATCAAAAGTAAAAGTATAAGTCATTTCAAATTCTTTATATTAGGCAAAACAGACATCACCATTCTCTTGTTTTTGAATTTACGGATAGCCAGGGGCACGCTCCAACACTCAGACATCATTTACAAACGAAGCATGGGTTTAGTGAGTCCGCAATGGCACAGAGGCAGTAGGGATGATTAGGACGTTCTCTTGTTAAGTGTGTGACTTAAGACCATTTTCCTGTCCTGCTAAGCATTCAAAATGTAACGAGTACTTTTGGGTGTCAGGGAAAGTAAAAAGTACACACTTTTATTTAGGAATGTAGTGAAGTAAAAGATGTAAAAAACAAAACATATATATAGTAAAGTACAGCTAGACTAAAAAACAACTTAAGTAGTACTTTAAAGTATTTTTACACCACTGGAAACATGTGTAGTTTCTGGGCTCTCACTCCTTAACATTGTACCCCTTACATTCACTTACATAGCAGCAGGTAGAAAGGAAAAAGGATGTGTGAACGAGAGCGAGCAAGACAAAAGGAGGGAGGGTGAGCAAAAAGTGGTATCGCCGATGGCAACAGGGGTACCTTGTAGTCGGAGGGGTTCTGTCGGTCATATACTGTCACGGTGACCCAGAGGTCAATAAATTTTGACAGTGGACAGCAACTCTGCAGAGGAAGACACTCCCTTTTGCTAGAACAAGGTAAGTGCACCTCCACTCCCAGCCTCTCTCCAGACAGAGAGACCAAGACGGAGGGGCTGCTGAAGTCTGGAGAGGAGAAACAAAGCCACTTTCATTTCAAAATCACGACAATCTCTTCATGCGAGTGCCTTTAGCCATGTTAGCCCTCTCTATTTGAACGATGCAGTGTATTAAGACGGTTAAATGCTCTTTTTTGTTGTTGATTTGAACAATAAATCGCCATGGCAATACGTGACAGGTCTTAGAGGAGAGACAGGCTACTGACTGAAATCACGGACGCCAAACACCAGATTTTCTGTCCAGACTGGACTCCCCGGGCCCTGGTGGAGGCCCAGGCGGATCATGTTGTACACCTCGAAGTTAGAGAAGGCCTCGGACAGGTCACACAGCTGGGAGGAGAACCGCACACAACTCTCCACGTCCTGCCACGAATCACTGCAACACACACAGTCAAAAGTTCAGAGACACTCATTCATGGGTTTCTTTATTTGGACTATTTTCTATATTTTACAATAATAGTGAAGACATCAGAACTTTGAAATAACACATATGGAATCATGTAGTAACCACAAAAAAAGGTGTTAAACATATCAAAATATATTTTATATTTGAGATTCTTCAAAGTAGCCTCCCTTTGCCTTGACAGCTTTGCACACACTTGGCATTCTCTCAACCAGCTTCATGAGGAATGCTTTTCCAACAGTCTTGAAAGAGTTCACACACAAACTGAATTGGTCCACCCAGACAGACAGTGTGGTGGAGGTGGCGCAGGAGCGCCTCTTCAACCTCAGGAGGCTGAAGAAATTTGGCTCGTCACCAAAAGCACTCAAACTTCTACAGATGCACAAATCGAGAGGATCCGGGTTGTATCACCGCCTGGCATGGCAACTGCTCCGTCCACAACCGTAAGGCTCTCCAGAAGGTAGTGAGGTCTGCACAACGCATCACTGGGGGCAAACTACCTGCCCTCCAAGACACCTACACCACCCGAAGTCACAGGAAGGCCATAAAGATCATCAAGGACAACAACTACCGCTGCATGTTCACCTCGCTATCATCCAGAAGGCGAGGTCAGTACAGGTGCATCAAAGCTGGGAGCGAGAGACTGAAAAACAGCTTCTATCTCAAGGCCATCAGACTGTTAAATGGCCACCACTAACATTGAGTGGCTGCTGCCAACATACAGACTCATCTCTAGCCACTTTAATAATGGAAAAATTTATGTAAAAAAAAATGTATCACTAGCCACTTAAAACAATGCCACTTAATGTTTACATTACTCATCTCATATGTATATACACTGCACTCGATACCATCTACTGGATCTTGCCTATACCGTTCTGTACCATCACTCATTCATATATTTTTATGTACATATTCCTCATCCCTTTACATTTGTGTGTATAAGGTAGTTGTGAAATTGTTAGGTTAGATTACTCGTCGGTTATTACTGCATTGTCGGAACTAGAATCAAGCATTTCACTACACTCGCATTAACATCTGCTAACCATGTGTATGTGACAAATAACATTTGATTTGACTCTGCGGTCCAACTCATCCCAAACTGGGTTGAGGTCAGGGGATTGTGGAGGCTAGGTCATCTGATGCAGAACTCTCCTTCTTGGTCAAATCACCCTTACACAGCCTGGAGGTGTGTTTGGGTCATTGCTCTGTTGAAAAACAAAATGATAGTCCCACTAAGCGCAAACCAGTTGGGATGGTATCACTGCAAAATGCTGTGGTAGCCATGCTGGTTAAGTGTGCCTTGAAGTCTAAATAAATCAGTGTCACCAGCAAAGCACGCCCACACCATCACACCTCCATGCTTCACGGTGGGAATCACACATCCGGAAATCATGGTTTCTTTGCAGCAATTCGGCCATGAAGGCCTGATTCATGCAGTCTCCTCTAAACAGTTGATGTCGAGATCGGTCTGTTACGTGAACTCTGTGGAACATTTATTTGGGCTGCAATTTCTGTGGCTGGTAACTAATGAACTTATCCTCTGCAGCAGAGGTAACCCTGGGTCTTCCTTTCCTGTGGCGGTCCTCATGAGAGCCAGTTTCATCATAGCGCTTGATGGTTTTTACTTTCAAAGTTCTTGAAATTTTCCAGATTGACTGACCTTCATATCTTAAAGTAATGGACTGTTGTTTCTCTTTGCATATATGAACCATTCTTGCCATAATATGGACTTTGGTATTTTACCAAATAGTGCCATCTTCTGTATACCACCTCTACCTTGTCACAACAACTGATTGGCTCAAATGCATTAAGGAAAGAAAGACATTACACAAATGTACTTTTAACAAGGCACACCTGTTAATTGAAATGCATTCCAGGTGCCTACCTCGAAGTTGGTTGAGAGAATGCAAAGCTGTTATCAAGGCAAAGAGTGGCTATTTTGAAGAATCTCAAATATATTTGGATTCGTTTAACACTTTGGGTTACTACATGATTCCATGTGTTATTTCATAGTTGATGTCTTCACTATTCTACAATGTAGAAAATAGTCAAAATAAAGAAAAACCCTGGAATGAGGTGGTGTGTCCAAACTTGACTGGTACTATATACTGTACACATAGAAACATACACAAACACGGAGATTAACTATGTGGTATTTATTATTCCGATCTTCTAAAATGTATGTGGAAATGTCCCTTCTGAAAATATGGTTATGACTGAAACCAGGTGGCAGGGGAGAGGAGCAGCCAGGGTGTTTTCACGGCTGTGGTAGAAAACAATAGTGCCCATCTATCGGAACCCATCTACCCATAAAGTCAACCAACCATATGGACTCGAGTGACTGATTCATCCCTCTGATTAAAACCCTTTGAGGTTTCTCTGTAAAAACCACAAGTTTGAAATTCTCCGCTCTCACGCTACCCCTCTCCGCATCGCTAGAGCGCTTTGTTCACACAATAAATTTGCTTTCCATTTCCTTTCTAGTCTAGCTTTCCCCTCATACACCCAACAGTTGCACTATCCATATTAGTTTCACTGTAAAGTAAATTACTAATCAGAATCCCAGTGCTGATTACAACCTTCAATGAATTGATTTAAAAAATACTCTACTTAAAAATGACTAACATAGTTACACACAGAACAAACATTACAGAAGATACATCAATGTAGTGGTTTTCTAGGAAACAATTCACTACCAATTCTAGAAAATAGCAAAACAGTAATAAGGCATACTATTTGAGCTAGATCGATTAGGTCAATGGAGACAGCAGACAGAACCCCGAATCTTAGAACAGCATTTAGCTGAGAGGAACCTTAGAGCTAGATACTAGTCCATTATGTCAATAGTGAGCAATGATGAGTCAGACACACCCCTGAGTCTTAGTTTGGACGGTGTAGGTGGTGGTAGCGTTCGCCTGTGGACAATCCCACTGCAGGACACAGTTTAAGTTCAGGGAATACAGACGGGTGGTACAGACGGCTCTAGATGATCCTGAGAGTTCACACGGAACACTTCAAAGTCAACACACAGGAATAGATCACACACACACACACACACACACATTCTCACATATGCTACACTTTCATATTCAAGAGCTCACATAAACAAGGATAACCATGCGTGAACAATTCACAGACATAACATGACACCATTTTAACCTTTAGTTGGCCATGTAATCCATTGAGATCAAACCATATATATGAGTAACTCTAGTGAGCCCCCCCCCCCCCCATAGATGGTGTAAATTAGATAATTCACTGTCCCCAATATGGAGGGTTCGGGTTATTTAATAAAGGTGGGTTTGAGGGAGCAACAGACTTACTTACCTGTGACGTGGACACACAATCCTGTTAACACAAGGGTCGTCAGTACACCTGGCGCCGTCACCATGTTGACACAGGTAAGCTAGACCCCAGGCTGAGAAAGACTGAGGACACAGCCTAAATCTTTTTCCCAAAACAAAATCCCCTTGAGGTAGGGGATAACACATTGATGCAATTACCCTGATGCACACAATGTCACAGAGGACTACATGACAATAAAATGCATAACAAATCATTTTCCAAAGTTGAATAGGAAAGGAGTAGCGTAAGCAGTCACTTACCGAGAGCGAGAGAGAGAGAGAGAGAGAGAGAGAGAGATAAAGAGAGAGAGAGAGAGAGAAAGAGATAAAGAGAGAGAGAGAGAGATAAAGAGAGAGAGAGAGATAAGAGAGAGAGAGATAAAGAGAGATAAGAGAGAGAGATAAAGAGAGAGAGATAAAGAGAGATAAAGAGAGAGAGAGATAAAGAGAGAGAGAGATAAAGAGAGAGAGAGATAAAGAGAGAGAGAGATAAAGAGAGAGAGAGATAAAGAGAGAGAGAGATAAAGAGAGAGAGAGAGAGAGAGAGGGAGAGGGAGAGGGAGAGGGAGAGGGAGAGGGAGAGGGAGAGGGAGAGGGAGAGGGAGAGGGAGAGGGAGAGGGAGAGGGAGAGGGAGAGGGAGAGGGAGAGGGAGAGGGAGAGGGAGAGAGAGAAATAAAAAGAATAGATATAAGGGATAGATGAATACGGGCAGGGGGTGGAAGGATCAGAACGTGACACAGTCACGGGTGTGAGAGGAAATGGTATAATCTGAAGCTCAAAGACGAGCAGTGAGACAGGAAACAGAGGGAAAAGAACAACCACCTTGCAAGCATATATATATATATATATTCATTCATTCAAGTACATAGTCTTGAGTCACTATTGCCAAAGTCACTGCTACTCGATGCTTCCTAGTTATTCATGGCAGGTGTGGGTCGATAGTTGGCTAGAAATCCTGCAATCCAGCTAGAGAGAAAGCAGACCGTCGTCCCATTCTATAGTTTTATTCAATGCCATTTTTAAATAATATGAATCTGTACATCTCTTTGCTGAAGCAGGTCTTTGACCATTCATTTGCAAAAACAAAACAAAAAAAAACCTGAATAAAAAGTCCAAATAAAAACGCAGTAAGTGCTTTGTCCCGAGGACCACGAGGGCCGTAAGAGATGTCACGGCGAGATATCAGTCAACAGAACAGTGTACGGATCACACACACCTTTCATTGCCCTTTTTCGTACGTAGCATCTCCAGGTTGCACCGTACAGCTGTGTAGCAGCCTGAACACAAAGCAAACTGCTGAGCCTTGGACCGTTCAGACAGTATCAAACATCTGAATAATAACATTCATATTTCACAACATTTCATAAGTAACACTATTCCATAACATTCCTCATAGAAGCAACACCACCACCGTTCAAAAATAGTACTTACAACTGTGACTGTCAGAAAAGGAGCCATGGACCACAGCATAGAAGGATGTCATAAAATACACATCACATGGGATTGGTCCAATACCAAAGCCATGTTTAGCTTACATTTAAATATGGCTCTGACCAATACAAGTGGCGTCATGCTGAGGGGGAGTATTGTCATTGCTTCTTTATTAAAATCAGTTTATCAGCCTTCCTCCACTGTAGGGATCTGTGAGACCTCAGCTCACTCCCCTTATCAGTATAGCGTGATACTGGGTTATACAGTACAGCATTATCAATACCGCCTCAGTCCAGCAGAGGGTGTCCCACCACTCATAGACCACTAGCACAACAGTGCCTTCCCACCAGCAGCTATGTAAACATCTATATGTAAGAATGGAATGAAGTAGCCCATAGGCACTGATCCAAGGTCAGTTCCCAGTCTCTCCCTCCTAAGAAATAAGGTTAGAATAATAGGGTTGAGTAATCTGATCCTAGATCTGTGGTTAGGGCATTCTTTGTCTCTTATGTCTGATCCACAGGCAGGGCTAGACCAGGGCCAGGCTCGGGGTTGGTAGGGGAGGACGGTATCCCTTTAGGCCCTTTATAGAGCAGCCCTCGGGTGACTCCAGTACCGTCTCCGTTCCCGTTCAGGTTCTTATAGGGGTTCCGGCGAGGGGGCGTGCGGAAACATAGAGAAGGGAACCGGAAACCCACCAGACAGCAACCGGGACACGAGATCATCTCCTCCTGCTCCAGAGAAGGACCAGAACCATTACCGGACCCGAACACCGATGGAGAGCCCCCAATGGGCCTACCAGGAGGTGAGTGGTTCCGGTTGGTGCCCCGCCATCCCAGAGGCCGACTAATGACCACCGTGGTGCTGTTGTTGTTGTCCATGTGGGGGGAGGGGAGGGGGGGCAGGCATAGAGGACCATTGAAGATGGGGGGAACATTACCCCAGCCGTTGGGGAATGTGGTGGAGGGTTTGGAATAAGGTGGAAGAGTAGGGAAAGAAGAGAGTGGAGGGAGAGTGCCATCTAGAGTGTCAGGGGAGCTGGTGCAATCCATAGGTTCCACTTCCTGGTCAGTTTCCTCTTCCTGTTCCTCGCTCAGCTGGTCCAATGACAGCAGCTCTGGATCGAGAGGAAGCCCTGAGTCATCGCCCGTGAGGCCCTCGCTGCTCTTCCTCCTCTCCACATCCTCCTCGTCTACTAACTCATTCGACTCAAAGGTAAATCTCTCTTTCACGATTCCCCGCTCCTCTCTCTCGTTCTCAACATTCCCCTCAACATTCTCAGCGTCTAGGTCAGTTGGCAATACCCCCGTTTTTTCTGTGGTATTGTCTTTGGTGGTGGGGGGCAGGAGATCTGGTGGGGGGGTGCAAGGAAGGGATACGCAGCGTCTGTGGAGCCTTCCTCGGGGGGTACCCCTCTCTCTGTCTGAGGGCGAAGGGGTGGTACAGGGAACCGGGGGTTTGGGTAAGGTGAACGTTAAAGAGATGACAGACTTGCTGGGCGTGTCGAACAGTTTGATCTTGCCTCCTTTTAGGTCCTCTCGCAGGGAGAAGGGGTTGACACGGGTGGGAGGCGCCAGAGTGGGTAGCACAGCCGGAGGGAGCACATCTGATTTGCTGCGGCAGAGGCGAGGGTCGCCGGGGAGACAGAGGAAGCGCCTCCGCAGTGGGCCGAGATCTAGAGAGAGAGAGAGATTCAATTAGAATAATACACGGCTGGCAATCTGCTGAGACTAAGAAAAAACATACAAATCCTGAGATTTGAGCCTGAGAAAACTCAGTTTGACAACAAGGCATTCAACTGAAATGTGTCTTCCACGTTTAACCCAACCGCTCTGAATCAGAAAAGTGTAGGGGGGCTGCCTTAATCGAAATCATCAGTGCCCGGGGAGCAGTTGGGAGATTTCCCTCCCCAACCTTACCGGCTCGGGGATTCGAACCTGCGACCTTTCAGTTACTATTCCAACGCTCTTACCAGTCAAGCTACCTGCACACCCCTAATCTATCCATCTTTCAATCTGTAGGAGTCTAGAGCAGAATATCCCCAGGATACCACCCCATATAATCTGCAGCCTCAACTCAATTACAACAGTTTTAATGACCCCTGCCTGAATACACAATGCTGGTAGATATAGAACCCCCCCGCCCCCCACTGACTAAGACCCCCCCGGTGTTCTTTAACCCCCACACACACACCACACACCACACACCCTTTAGTGCAGCTTCGTCTTTCTGTGTCCTCTCGGTCTCTCTCCTCTGCAACTCCATTACAATCTCTGAGAACGATGGACGGCGCTTTGGATCCATCTGCGAGAGAGAGACAGATGGACGGAGAGTTAGATGAGCGAAAGAGACGGGGGGGGGGGGGGGGGGGGGGGGGAAGTAAGTTCATCAAAAGTCAACAGTACGCAGGAGAAGGAATAAGGGGAAACGATAGAAGGGGACAGAGAGGGAGCGAGAAAAGGTAGAAGAGGATTTGTGTGTGTTACATTGCAGCAGGTGACAGCCAGGCTCAGGAAGGCAGGTGGACAGTCTCCCACCATGTGCTGGAACGTCACGACGTCCAGGCCAAAGTCCTGCAGACAGACAATCACACATCTCCCTGTGAAACAGAGCCCTAAGGAGACGCAAAGTCACTAACTTGCACAATAGAATAGAGACTTCAATGAAAGTCCTGCGACTTACTGCCGAGAGACTTTTATACTGCAGTTGCATACAATGGGCAGAAGAGGGAAAAGTTTTAAAGTCTACACCACACAATAATATTGGGGAAATGATTGTGTGTGTGTGTGAGGTAGTGTGTGTGTGCGCATGTGCATGTTGAGTGTGATGAACATACCTCTGTGCGTGGGAGGAAGTCAGGGTCAGCCTGTATCCTAGCGATGACCTCACACAAGATGATGCCGTACGCAAATACGTCCACCTTTTCGTTGTAGATCTCTCCTCGCAGCACTTCAGGTGCCATCCAGTAGGGGGAACCCACTACGGCCAAGGGCTGCTGGTCTGCCCCTTCACTGAGGACAGAGGAAGACAGGCATGATGACAGGCGACGACGTTAAGGTTAGGATTGGGGGAGGGGAAGCTGATCCTAGACCTGTATCATACCGAGGGGAAAGTTCCACCCGGAGTCATTAATACAGGCACGACAACTCACACAGAGAACAGCAAGCGAGACAGACCGAAACCAACAAGACTGGAGCTAGCAGCTCGTATCATGCTCTAGTTCATTAACAACCATATGGGGTAAAACTAGTGTGTGTGTGTGTGTGTATACACACACACACGGCAAAAACGTCAGACACCCTGCTGGCAGTCACTTCCTCTCTGCTATTTCCATCTCACTGTGAACCATGATTTTGCAGAAATAGATTTGGCCAGGGACCTCACGATACGATATCACCACGATACCTTGGTGCCGACACTATGTGTATTGCGTTTCTCACGATTCTATATGGATTGAGACTCGATAGTGCAATTCGATGTTCCAAACATAATTGCTCACCATATGTCTGCTTCAGAAAGACAAAAGAGGATGAGAAAAAACGTTTTGATCAGTCAGGGAAATACATTTTTTTTTAAAGTGCTGAAAACATTTTGTCTCACAATTTAGAAAAAGATGGAGAACAAGCTATAGGAATATCATCCTCATTTATTTAGCAAAATGTAACTATCAATTCCCCCCCCCCCCCCCCCATCATCATAGTAAGGGAAGTTATGGGAGCTGAGAAAGTGTGAGGGAGCGATAGAGGAGAGAGGAGAGGAATGCAGACAGACATTCATAGCTCCCAGAGTAAACCATTTGGGGATGTGTAAGAGGGAGGGAGAGTCTCCGGTCAGGCGGTGTTAGAGGACGGGAGGGAGAGAGAAAGAGGAGAGAGAGTGCTGGAATAGTTTGACCTTATTTGGAAAGCTTTCCTGAACTCCATCTGTGTCTCTCGCCCACTCTCTCAGAGGCAGAACACCAAACACACACACACACAAGATGTATAAAGGCAACACACAAAAAAAATACTCTGACAAGTGTATGCATGTTAATAAACGCTGCAATAGAGGAAGTTCAGTCAACACACAGCAGACATTCACTGGTGCCAAATACTAACGTGTTCCACTGTCAAAATCAATTTACTCACACCTAAAAGCCCTGCACGGTACACAAGTACCAAAACAAAGTGCCTGTACATACGCAAAAACACAAGGTAAACACTGGGTTGACCAGAAGACAAACAGAGTGGGCAGAAACTGCACACAGTCTGTTTAACACAACAGCTGCCTCCTGTCAGACACAGGATACAGACCCATTTACCACGGTAAAGAGGCCAGCGGGGTAAGAGTGTTTGAGCCAAGCTCAGTTTCGTGTTTTAGCCCTAATAGCTCAGGTTCGGATTGAGGGAGCGTAAGCTGCTCCTGGATCTGTAGCTAATATGAGCTATAGCTACCAGGACATTAACTCCTGTCATCAAGGAGAAGCGGAGAGGTTTAAAAACACACACGAGCGCTGGCAATCTGTGTTCAACGCAGGCTGAAGCGATTAATAAAATAGGAGGCGGAAATGTCAGCGTCATTAACAAACTTGGGTTGGGTGTGAGCGAACGCCGCTCGAAACATTCCTTCGCCCCTGAAACAGGGGCTTACTCACCCAGTCCGATACAGCGGGTAAAGCGCAACTTCTTCAGGTGAAAGAGTCTCGCATTCTTTCGAAAATCGGACTGTGCTTTAGTGGAATTAATGGCCCTCTTAAGACACTGATCTAAGGTCAGTGTTGTGTTATTTTTCTGTACACATAATGTTTAGGATTGGGGAAGAGGAAACTGATCCTAACGGTAGAGCTGTGTCTACAATACTCCTGATGGAAACACAATAACACTAGAGCTAACATTAACATAAAATACTGGCTGAGCGAAAGAGAGAGATGGATGGAGAGAGCAAAAGAGGGAGCGAGCGAGAGCAGGCGAGCGCTAACAAGCTATTGAAATGGAGCGAGCGAGAAAGGTAGAGCGAGAGGAAGCAGCCATTCAAGTGTGTTATCTAAAATCAGTGCATGCTGATAGATGAATGATTTATGAAGCCAACCGACCTGTACTCTGGTATTTTCTCTGCCAGGCCTAAGTCCCCCACCACAGCCGTACACTGGCCACTCTCCCAACGCACCAGGCAGTTCTGCAGGACAGACAACCAGGAAGACAAGAGGTCAGGGTCCGTATTCACAAAGCGTCTCTGAATAGGATGATGTGGGATCGGGTCCCTCCTATCCATAGCATTTGATTCATTATGATCCAGAATGCTAAAATGATCCCAGATCAGCACTCCTACTCTGATGCTTTATGAATATGGACCCTGGTAAATCCATTTATTCTAATAGTTAACGGTGTACTTCAGTAGGCACAACTGTGTTTTATGGAGTGTGTATGTACGTGTGGCTCGCTGCATGCCTAACGATGAGACCGCTTATAGGGAGGTCGTCAGAGACCTGGCAGCGTGATGCCAGGACAACAACCTCTCCCTCAATATGAACAAGACAAACGAGCCGATCGCGGACTACAGGAAAAGGCGGGCCGAACAGTCCCCCATTCACATTGACGGGGCTGTAGTGGAGCGGGTTCCCACATCACCAACGAAATACAGAGATAGTCGTGAAGCGGGCACGACAACACCTTTTCCCCCTCGTGAGACTGAAAAGATTTGGCATGGTTCCCCAGATCCTCAAAAAGTTCTACAGCTGCACCATCGAGAGCATCCTGACTGGTTGCATCACCGCCTGGTATGTCAACTACTCGGTATCTGACCTCAAGGCGCTACAGAGGGTAGTGCATATGGCCCAGTACATCACTAGGGCCAAGCTTCCTGCCATCCAATTGTCAAAGACTCCAGTCACCCAAGTCAGACTGTTCTCTCTGCTACCGCACGGCAAGCGGTACCAGCGTGCCAAGCCTAGGACCAAAAGGCTCCTTAACAGCTTCTACCCCCAAACGATAAGACTGCTGAACAATTAATCAAATGTCCACCCGGACCATTTGCATTGACACCCCCTCCATTTGTTTTTACACTGCTGCTATACGCCGTCTATTATCTGTGCATAGTCACTTTACCCCTACCTACATGTACAAAAATTACCTCGACTAACCTGTACCTCCGCACAATGACTCGGTACCGGTACCTCCTGTATATAGCCTTGTTATTGTGTTACTTTGGTTTATTTAGTAAAGATTTTCTTAACCTCTTCTTGAACTGCACTGTTGGTTAAGGGCTCGTAAGTAAGCAGTTCACGGTAAGGTCTACACCGGTTGTATTTGGCACATGTAACAAATAACATTTGAAATTAAGTATGTACAATTACCAGACGTGTGTGTGTGTTCCGACGTGTGTTTATATGCATGCTTCCTACCTTGGAGGTGAGGTCTCTATGGAAGATGCCTTTGGTGTGGAGGTACTGCAGGCCCCTAGCGATGTCTAGAGACAGGCCCATCCTGACTGACCACGACAGGTACCGGTCACTGTCCAGCAGCTGCTCCAGGTTACCCCCGTTGATGTACTGGAAGTAACCATGACAACCACACTCAGCCAAGTTGTCAATCAAATGACAGGTTCCCTTAATCTTTATTTATACAGGTTATTCTCAATTGGAGATCAAATCTATTTTGGAAGAGAGATACAGGTCGCTGTATGGTAGCCATGACAATGGCAACCGTCAATCAAAAAATTGCCTCAACTTCAGATTTTCCTCAGCCTAACCATAACGACCATTCAGAAGTGAACCGTCAGTGTTAAAGTATACTGAACAAAAATATAAACAGAACATGTAAAGTGTTGGTCCATTGTTTCATGAGCTGAAATAAAAGATCTCAGAAATCTTCCATACTCACAAAAAGCTCATTTCTCTCAAATGTGGTGCACAAATTTGTTTACATCCATGTTAGTGAGCATTTCTCCTTTGCCAAGATAATCCATTCACATGAGACGTGGCATATCAAGAAGCTGATTAAACAGCATGGTCGTTACACAGGTGCGCCTTGTGCTGGGGACAATAAAAGGCCTCTCTAAAATGTGCAGTTTTGTCACGCAACACAAATCCACAGATGTCTCAAGTTGAGGGAGTGTGCAATTGGCATGCTGGCTGCAGGAATGTCCACCAGAGCGGTTGCCAGAGAATGCCATGTTCTTTTCTCTACCATAAGCCACCTCCAACGTCATTTTAGAGAATTTGGCAGTACGTCCAACGGGCTTCACAACCGCAGATCACGTGTAACCACGCCAGCCTAGAACCTCCACATCCAGCTTTTTCACATGCGGGATAGTCTGAGACCAGCCTCCCGGACAGCTGACGAAACTGTGGAGTATTTGGTCTGCAATAAAGCCATTTGGGGAGGAAAAAATATAATTCTGATTGGCTGGGCCTGACTTCCTTACATGAACTGTAACTAAATAAAATCGTTGCATTCATATTTTTGTTTAGTATAGTTCAATTTGTCCAGTGTTCTCTAGATCCTAGTCAGTCTACCAGAGTTTAAAGAGACATCTTACCTCTGTCAATGCATGGAGTTGTCCCTCATTAACACACACCCCTACAAACCTGAGACAGGAGAGACGAAAACAATTAGAAAATAGCTAGGATAGATTTTACAATTTAACAACTCAATTCAACCAAATGTGGATAATGCATTTACATTCAGAGGATGACAAAGTTTGTAAACACATTTCCATTGTATACATACTAAGCCTCTATGCTACACAGTTGATCTAGCCTACGAGCCATACTTTGGTTACACAGATAACACCTAATACATGTTTAAAAAAAGGACCACATTGCCATAGTCTAGAGTCCTCAAACTCAACTCTAGGACCTCAAAACCAGTTCCACTATTGCTCCCCTCTAAATCAGGAACTGATTTACACCTGGGACACCAGGTGTGTGCAAATATTATCAGGTAAAACAGAAAACCAGCAGGCTCCGGACTTTGTAGGGGAAGAATTGAGTACCCCTGGTTTAGAGCACTACATGCAGACGTGAAGGGAAAAAAAACATGCTTTGAGTTGCTATGGTATAGAGAAAGGTGTTACCAGACACCCTTCAATTTCAAAAACAGGTAATATGAGCCTCTCATGACAAGTTTCACAATGTGTTATAACTGCATGGCTCAAATGTGTATACTGAGGATTTGCCCTGTTGACTAAAGCTTTCATATGGAAAGCAAGTGTGTGTTTTAATACAAGTCCGAAGACGGACAGACCGGAGTATGTTGGGGTGAGACAGGCGGTTCATCAGTTGGACCTCCCTCAGCATGTTAGCTCGGTTACTGGCCATGGTGTTCATCTTCAGCGCCATCACCTGGCCACTGATACGGTGCTGCACCTACACAGAGAGACAGGGGGGAGGGGGGGGGGGGGACCATCACTAGGGTCAGACCTCAGACAGAAGATATGACACACAGTTAAGATCGATACACCATTGGACACCGGGCAGCAGAGACTGTACTTACGAGAACTGAACATGTGAACTCGTCAATTGGATCTTTGGTTCCCAGTTCTCGTATGCATTTCCACCCAACTGTTCTAGTGTCTTGGCCTGTGCTCTAGAGTCAGGACTATATGGCTCTACTCTGGCCAAGCTGTTGGTGAGTGTCTGGTGGTCACCATGGAGATGTGTTGTCTTATCCCCTATATGTGAGTTCTGAGAGGCTTTGACTCCTGCCCGTCTAACTAATAAACCATATAGACAACCACTAAGTACTCTAACAGTCCACAAAAACAATCCACTTAGTACTGTGAGTGTTACTGTCATGTTTGTCCGTGTGTGGGATTTGTGCGTTACATTTGGTAGTGTGAGTGCCTGAGCGAAAGAGAGCGCGAGCAAGACGGCGAGTGTTCAGAGACTAAGGGCGTCTGCATGCTTCCCAGCAGAAACAGTTCGGAAGAGTTTGTGCATATTGTGGTTTTGTACATTTTCTTGTTCGTTTTTAGCCTTCAGTAAGGATTTTTTCGGTTGTTCGGGCAGGATTTTCTTGAGGCAAACCTAAAATCGGTAGCCGACGTCTACGCCCCTTCGTCGGGGATTGGTCAACAGTAGGGATTCTTCAATGAGGTCTGTCATACAGCGAGTGACGACTCGTTTTCCTGCAACAACTACAATTAATTCAGAAATACTACACCAAACTACTTAGATGTAAAATTGCTTGACTAAGATCTCCTCGGCAAAAACGTCAACTTAATTACAGATTTGAGTTTTTGGATAATGTATTCTGACCACAGCGTCTCAAAATGGACAAACCATACTATTGACGCTTTTTTCTTCCAGCGAAGGTCTTTTAAGGGAGGATGCGAACACACTCGTTCGGTTCAGCCTTCACCCACACGTGTGTCGCCAGTGTTTCATGTTAATGTCAACTCTAGTGTCATTGTGTTTCCATCAGGAGTGTGACCCTTAAGACTTGTGGCAAGCAGAATCAACAACATATGCATCATTCAAGACTGTTGCTTTGTGAGGCGTTAAAGTTCAGTTAGCCGAGATGTAAATGCAAGCTGAAAAATACCCAGGGCCTTGCTTTGGCCCCAGGTGAGAGCAGATCCGCCAGAGCCATGGCCCCGTGAGACACGGGTGCCGGAGCCGTGTAGATGGAAACAGAAATCGCTGAGCCTTTTGGGTAAAACACAAGAGGTAAATCACAAGTGAAAATGCTGCAAGAGTATGGCGACATCGTCAACATGACAGTGGCCTGGATAGGAGCTGGCCAGCAGACCAGAGAAACAAAAACGCACGTCAGGCCTCTTAATTCAAGGCTGCAGTACTACCACACTTACAGTATGCAGTCAACGGTTGCAGTCGAGCGGATCACTTTTGTCAAAGACGTTGGCCACTCGCGCCTTTCAAAGTGTGTTGCATTACGGGGATAAAAAGTGTCTGACATGCGACTAATGCCAAATGCATGAACTTTACAAAAATCATGTGATCCAAGGTCATGCAGTTTTTAATGACGTTGCCTTCAAGTCGCTGCGGGTGCTTCTCACTAACTGTATTGTGGGAGGCACTATGTCAACAAATTAGGGTGTTTTTGTTTGACCCACAAACCCTGGCCAAAGACTTGACTGAAACGGGAACTAACATTGAAGCGATTCTGAAACTACAGGGGATACAAATGAAAGGGATGAGACCTCTAACCAATTAATTACTGTACAAACGTTACGCTTTCAGTTTGAGTGTGTGATATCGGGGTATAGAGCAGTTTATTTGACACAGAAAATACTAAAAACAACGGCAGCCATGTTGATCGGGGCCTTGCTGTTGGAAAACCACCAGAGCGTCCGGCTGTCAGAGATGCACCTCCCCCGACTTCACTCGACGACTTTAGGTTTACTGCTTGAACACAACCAAATCTCGATTTGGTCCAGCCGCTGCAGTCTATCCCTTAGGCAGACCGAGACAGATAAAAAGAGAGGAGTGAAAGGACTAGAGAGACTGAAGAACACACTTTCTCCCTCCCACACACACACAGTTTCCCTCCTACTCTGCTGGCTCGCACGCACTTACAGTAAGAGCTATGCATTGTACAATGAAGATTAGCTCTATAGTTTATCCCCCCCATCTGATTTATAACATTTCTACAGGATTTAACCACATCAGTGGATTTACAGGCCTGTAGAACAGGACAGTGGCTCCCTCACACAAAGATGCACACACACACACAATAATGCAGACATGAGCCAAATGCTGAACCAGCAGAACTGAACTGTATTAGGTAAGGCTGTACGGTCTCTCTGGGCTATCCGTCTCATCTCATCCTCATGCAGAATTTCAGCTCAAATAAACAAGTGCTCAGTAAATCATGGTTATAGGAATGTGTCCAGAGGCCACAAGCTAAAATAGGAGTACCATGGCAACGTGGTGTGAGAGTCTACCTCAGGTGTGTGTGTGTGTGCGTGCGTCAGAGCTCCATAATCACAGGTAAACAGTGAGCATGTGTGATATCAGCATTCCAGTGACAGGAACACGGAGACGCCCAATAAATCTGACTCAGACACACTTGCATGCGAAGTGCTGGTATTTAGCAGATAAAAAGGTCAGGGGCATCAGTGGACATGTGCAGGGCTGTCTGTCATTGACTGACGAGAGAGTCTGAGTTATGGTGACCTCTAGTCACCCTGGAGAGAAACACAGAGACCAAGAGAGAAAAATGTGGCTGAACAGACAGCATTTAGAAATGACCTACATGCATACGCCCTCTTTGGTTCTGTTTTGACTGCAAGCTTTATTTTCTTGGTGACTTGGAGATGTTTTATTTCACTAGGCAAGTCAGTTAAGAACTCATTCTTATTTACAATGACTGCCTACCCTGGCCAAACCCTAACGACGCTGGGCCCTACGGTACTCCCAATCACACGGCCGATTGTGATACAGCCCTGGAATCGAACCAGGGTCTGTAATGACGCCCCTAGCACTGAGAAGCAGTGCCATAGACTGCTTCGCTCCTCGGCAGCCCAAGGGATACATGTGGGGCTGCTAGCTAAGAACAGGTCCATCATAACAGGCAGATCGGTCCTGACTGACTTCCTGTGGAGCCTCCAGATAGAACATGACCCAGTGTCTAGACTGGGACATGATACACTCCTTACCTACCGGGGTAAACCACTTAGTGTGTTTACACAACATCAACACTGAGCGTCGCACGCATGCAAATTGTGTACACACGCAAAAACATACACCCGACAGACAACTCCTGTCTCTAATGCTATGACAGCCCTGCACCTCTCTCGCTCCGTGTCGGTGGTAGGCCTTACAGGAACAAGTAAGAGCATGCAGCTCCATGACATCAAAAGAAGCTCTCCCCCCCCACTTTCCTGCTTCATTGTAAAAAATAATAATAATAATCCTACTGCTCTTCCACCCTTCCCCACCTCTCTCTGGGTTTACTACCAGTCCCTGTCCCCGACACAGTCACACCTCTGGACCACATCGTAGCAAAGCATTTCGCAATGGAAAACAAAAACAACCATTTCTTGTTGGCCAAGTCCAGGTAGTCACTCCCCCCCCCTCCCCGTTTTGGAGCCAAATTAACACATCACTGGCCTGTTTACATATCTGCTGAGGGAGGGGCCAGAGAGCTGAGGGAGGGGCCAGAGAGCTGAGGGAGGGGCATGGCGGGTATAACAAGCTCTTCACACACTACATAACATGTGGGGACACGGGGCTTGTAAACACACAGAGCAAAGGAAAATGTCAAGAATGGCCAAGTATTCTGATCAAAAATAAAACAACTATTTCATGGATTTTACCGAGTTAGTTCATAAGGAAATCAGTCAATTCCAATAAATTGATTACATAGGAGTGATGGTTGCTGATAATGGAACTCTGTACGCCTATGTAGATATTCCAAAAAAATCTACTGTTTCCAGCTACAATAGTAATTTACAACATTAACAATGTCTACACTGCATTTCTGATCAATGAAGTTATTTTAAAATGGACAAAAAAAAAGTTGATTTTCTTTCAAAAATAAGGACTTTTTAAAATTTATTGAGAGCCCAAACTTTTGAATGGTAGTGTATGTGCTACATGCATTTAAACCACACCAAGTACGTTGTAATAGGAATTTTAATGTTTGTGCTTTTCTGATAAATCATTTGTGTTCAATGTATGTGCTGTTCTATAAACCAATTTCTGTGTTGATGCAAGTGGTTGACTGAACAAATCCTCACATAGCAGTAGCTGCAATTTGGCAGTATGCCCAGAACTTGTTTTGAGAACGAAAGATATCGCAGTTTCAAGGTCTCAGCTGAGGGAGAAGAGGCCTCGTGAGGTATTGGACTGTCACATGTTATGAACCAGTATTGGTCGGTCACATGAATGAAACAAAACTGTAATGATGAATTAATTAATGCTAAATCATGCAAATAGAACTTGTCTGTGTATAGCTGTATATAAGACAACTGCTGGGACTGCCCCAGCAGAGCTCCTGATTGACATGTGTGCTACGTCGCATTTAGTTGGTTGGAACCTCTCCAGCGCGCTGATAATATACAATGATCAACTTCGAGTGACCCTGTGTAAGAACTTCCACGACAAAGTGTTACATGCATTTAAAATACCAAGTATGTTCGCCTCTCCAGAGTCTAGGGGAGTTGCAACGATGGGACAAAACCAACTACCAACTTGATATCATGAAATCTGGGCAAGAAAGGGGTAAAAGCACAACAACAAAGTGTTTAACAATTATGTGCACGTGTATATAGTCTATTACGACATGTGAGCTCATGTGGAAACCAAAGGGAATACACACAGACGGCCCCAGACAGACAGCCCCAGACAGACAGCCCCAGACAGACAGCCCCACACAGACAGCCCCACACAGACAGCCCCACACAGACAGCCCCACACAGACAGCCCCACACAGACAGCCCCACACAGACAGATCTTGATTGACAGGAGAGCAAGTCCTGACTGGAAAGGAAAGGTAGGAGGCGAGGGACAATGAAGCAGGGAAAGTGCTGTGTTAGCCAAGCCCCTGAATGGGAGCTTCAAGTCAAAACTGGTAGTGCCAGCCCATACCACCCCGCCTCCACCACAGTCTCCTCCTTTCTTAACCCCACCACCTCCCAGTCTTCTCCACCTCCCCCCTTCCTTCTCATCGCAGATCCTCAGCCAATAAACACAGACTTACTGACTTTTAATGCTCACTTACTGTAACAGATCACAAACATGAGTGACAGTCGAGGATGGATCGGTGTGGGTGTGTGTGCCATGCATGCCTGTGCGTGCGCGTGTGCAAAAGTCAGTTCACGTAGTAGATCCTCAGTATTGTTGTTGCGCTTTTCCAAAAGGGTAGACTTTCCAGAACCTGTCTATTCTCCTCTGACAAACTTCGGTTCAGCTGGGACAACAGGACTCTAGAGGGGAGCATTGCCCATCAGAGCTTCATTCAGGCTGTCAATCACACACACTTGCTCACAAACACACACACATTAATCTCCTCTGTGCAAATGCAGCAGTGATTTTAACCAGACTGACAGACCTAGTATCATCATTCTCCTCCTGCGTAGAAAGAAAGTGTGAGGTGAGAGGGACAGGAGAGAAAGAGACTCAGCAAGAAGCTACAAAAACACATCACACACAGAAACTACCACTCAGCAGGCTTGCAAAGAGACTGATGCAATATAATATATATATATAATATATTGATAAGAATGAATTAGAACACCATTATGTTGTAGATCAATCTGTGGTGGTAAATGAAAAGCAGAGTTCAATTTTAAATACACTACATGACCAAAGGTATGTGGACACCTGCTTGTCAAATATCTCATCCCAAAATCACCTAGATGTTGGAACGTTGTGGGGACTTGCGTCCATTTCAGCCACAAGGCATTAGTGAGGTTGGGAACGGATGTTGGACGATTAAGGCCTGGCTCGCAGTCGGCGTTCCAATTCATTCCAAAGGTGTTTGATGGGGTTGAGGTCAGGGTTCTGTGCAGGCCAGTGAAGTTCTTCCACACCGATCTCGACAAAACATTTCTGTATGGACCTCCCTTTGCGCACGGGGGCATTGTCAGGCTGAAACAGGAAAAGGGCCTTCCCTAAACTGTTGCCACAAAGTTGGAAGCACAGAATCATCTAGAAAGCCATTGTATGCTGTTCCCTTCACTGGAACTAAGGGGCCTAGCCCGAACCTTGAAACACAGCCCCATACCATTATTCCTCCTCCACCAAACTTTACAGTTGGCACTAAGCATTGTGGCAGGTAGTGTTCTCCTGGCATCCGCCAAACCCAGATTAGTCCGTTGGACTGCCAGATGGTGAAGAGTGATTCATCACTCTAGAGTGCGTTTCCACTGCTCCAGAGTCCAATGGCGGCGAGCTTTACACCACGTTTGACGCTGCTCGGCCATGGTAACCCATTTCATGAAGTTCCCGATGAACAGTTTGGAACTCGGTAGTGAGTGTTGCAACCCGAGGACAGGCGATTATTGTCCGATACGCACTTCAGCACTCGGCGGTCTTGTTCTGTGAGCTTGTGTGGCTTACCACTTCACAGCTGAGCCGTTGTTGCTCAGACATTTCCACTCTACAATAACAGCACCTAGTTGACCGGGGCAGCTCTAGCAGGGCAGAAATTTGACGAACTGACATGTTGGCATCCTATGACGGTACCACACTGAAAGTCACTGAGCTCTTCAGTAAAGCCATTCTACTGCCAATGTTGGTCTATGGAGATTGAAATAGGTGTGGCTGAAGTAGCCAAATCCACCCATTTGAAAAGGTGCCGAAAAACTTGTATATAGTGCATCTTTTTTTTTTTTACTATCTGATTGACATTTGAAGCATTTAGCTATGGAAAATGTCTGCATGTCGTTCTAGAAAAACCCAGCTAAGTGTGAAACACACATCGACACGCACACACCACTGTTATGTGAATGTTGTTGACAGCAGTGTGTGGCTCTCGCCGTCACCGTTTCCACCTGGTGTCAAAAGCAGCTGGCAGCAGCTTGGTACTGACACACAGACTAGTTATGCCTATTATTCCCCAACTGTCCTTATTACACCCCACATACACAGCTTTCTGATTTTACATTTGTCATGTGTATATTTTCCTATGACTAGAAAATCATTAACCAGTATTGAGTGCCTTGGTTTTTCTGTTTGTCTCGGAGTTACTCTTATTTCATATATTTTTTTCATTTTAGTTTGATTTATTTAATTTCGCCGTATGACGTATGCACTGGGAACTGCATGCTGTCATCTTCCAATCTCCTGGGGTGTATTCACTAGGAACCAAATGCAAGAAAACAGGTTGAAACGGAAAGGGACCTATCTGAATTTGCCCAATAGAAACTCTTCTGTTGCAAAACATTTTGCTACGGTTTGCACTGATGAATACACACCCCGCTGACTGCTTGTGCCCTAAAGGTGTTCGCATGCTTCTAATCGGAAACAGTTTGTGCATATATTATGACAACATTGTGAGGTTTTTGTTAGCCGGATTTCAGTAGCCGAAGTCTACAACCCTTTGTCGGTCATTGGTCAACAGTAGAGATTATTCAATTAAGTGTTTATCATTAAATGATAGATGACGGGTTTTCATGCAATTCTTTTCACATTAAATACTGCATCAAACATCTTAGATGTAAAATTGGCCAACTAAGATCTCCTCGGCACAAACGTCAAAATTAAAATGACATTTCTTGAGTCATCTTATAATTAATCTGACTAGTTTGAGAAATATTTGCTACGGTGACAGCGGTTTTTTTCTCGTTCACGTGAAGGCCTTTTAGGGGAGTATGCGAGCACACTCGTTAGGTTCACCTAGGTGAGTTTGGCTAGGCGCCAGCCGAACAGAAGCATGTGGAAGCCTTTAGTGTCAATTAGTGCTCGTCATTAGGGTGATGACTCATTGACTGACTAACTTTTCGCCACATGACTCAGAACTAGCTCCATCAGTCACAGGTTTGATGTCGCCCGGGAGGAGATGACTGCCGATTTACAGGCTCCTAACCAATTGTGCTATTGTGTATGTCAGTCTGCTGTGCTTTATCTTGGCCAGGTCGCAGATGTAAATGAGAACTTGTTCTCAACCAGCCTACCTGGTTAAATAAAGGTGAATTAAAAAAATACGAAAATAATTTCCCAAAAATTCCAGCCACCCTAGTCAGACTGTTCCCTCTGCTACCGCACGCCAAACGGTACCGAAGCAGCAAGTCTAGGTCCAAAAGTCTTCAGCTTCTACCCCCAAGTCATAAGACTCCTGAACAGTTAACCCCCACACATGGACACACTACTGGTACCCCCTGTATATAGCCTCATTACTGTCATTTTATTTTTGCTCTTATTTAAAAAAATGTTTTATTGTTTACTTCAGTTTATTTAGTAAATACTTATTTTTCTTAAAACTGCGTTGCTGGTTAAGGGCTTGTAAAATAGCGTTTCACTGTAAGGGCTACACCGGTTCAGCGCATGCGACAAATACATTTTGATTTGATCTGATTCCACTAATGACAAACTCCAACCCCAGCATTACCTCAACCATAGGAAGTTTGAGGACGACGGGCTGGTGTTAATGGCTGGAACAGAATCAGTGGAACGGTATCAAATACATTCGCTCTGTTTCAGCCATTATTATGAGCCGTCCTCTCCTCAGCAGCCTCCACTGATCAACACAACAACAACCCTCACTTTAAATGGCTCCATACATGTACATATTCCCTCCTCCTACCTATATGTATTATCCTCTCTCTAGGGGCCTCCTGAGTGGCGCAGTGGTCTAAGGCACTGCATCACAGTGCTTGAGGCATCACTACAGACCCAGGTTCGATCCCATGCTGTGTCACAGCCGGCCGTGACCGGGAGACTCCTTGTGGCGGGCCGGGTGCCTGCAAACTGACGTCAGTCTCCAGGTGTACGGTGTTTCCGCCGACACACTGGTGCGGCTGACTTCCGGGTTAAGCGAGCAGTGTGTCAAGAAGCAGTGCGGCTCGGCGAGGTCTCGACCGTCGCCTCTCCCGAGTCCGTAGGAGAGTTGCAGCGATGGGACAAGACTAACTACCAATTGAATATCATGAAATTGAGAAAAATGGGGTAAAAGGTTTTGAGAGTTGCAGCGATGGGACAAGACTAACTACCAATTGGATATCATGAAATTGAGGAACATTTATCCTCTCTCTACCAATCTTCTATTCCTATTCTATTCCTACCATCCCTTCCTCTTTCAATCTCCATTCTTTCATCCTTGAGAAGGACAGTTTTGACACCTGCGCCTTCCCAAAGAATTAGAATAACTAGAACGGAACATTGTAATTATACTTCTGTTTCAGTTAGATTTGAAGAGGGGAAAAAAACAGCATTCCTTCCTGCCTCTACAGGAAGTAACACTTACAGTACTGTAGGCAGGCAGGTCTAGGGAGCGCGCTCTCGCAGTTCTTTGAAAATTATTAAAGAAAAAAGATACAAAGCAGCACCTGAACGATTTGTCTTGACACGCGCACCCCTCCTTGTCTTGCACAATGGCCGTGCGGAGGTGTACATGTCTGCCTGCCTGACTGCCATGAGGAAAGCATTAATTGAGCTGGAGAGTGAGAGAGAGAGCAAGAGTGTGACATTAGAGATGGCAGGATGCCAAGTGTCTTGGTGGAGCTCCATTTGTATTTAATATTAAGAGTCAAGGCTTCAGAGTGTGTGTGTGTGTGTGTGTGTGTGTGTGAGGGACTGAGCAAAAAAAAACTACTCCTGGTCTCCTTATAACACAGCATCTCTGTGGTCTAAAGCAGATGTCAAAGGGCAGAGCGGAGAGAAGATTGTTTATGGAATGTGCGCACACAGTTGCGAGGTAAAGCTGGGCTATATGGACAAAAACATACATTGCCAGATAACAACTAGAACGATATATTTATAACATTAATGTTCACCACAGTTTTTTAGTTATTTGTTATTATCCTTGAACTACTACTAGTAGTTTGATTTTTGTAGCCATCAATTGTCCCATTAACACATCACCCATATTAGCAAACTTAATTTATTTCAAACTTGACAATTCTCTAATATAGGCTACATATCGTAATGGATGATGTCAGCAAAATGCCTGCGATAAGAGATCTGTATGGTCGGTGTCGATCATTGTCCGTTTATCTTCGCAGATTTATTGCGAGGCTCATTTCTGCCTCCATTATGGTCATGTCATCTGAACTAAACAGCTAGATCGGAACGTGTATTTGTAATCACTGCAGTAATACATTTGCGTTTATACGCAGTTTATCAAAGGGCAGATAACGCAAATCAAGAGAGGCATCTTTACAGCCAGCACCTACAAAAGACCAAATCATTTGCATGCCAACTGCACATCCAAAGGGCACTGTGTGACAGTTGTGTTACTCTGCTCCTATTATAAAGAGAGGTCAAGGAAAACCCCTGGCCCAATGTTATGAAATTTTTTTGGAACAAAGATGTTTTTGTTGTCACATACACTGGATGAGTGCAGTGAAATGTGTTTCACAGAGTCAGCCATAGTAGTACAGTGCCCCTGGAGCAAAATTAGAGGGAAGTGCCTTGCGCAAGGGCACATTTTTCACCATGTCGCCTCGGGAATTCGAACTGTCAAAACTTTCGGTTATTGGCCCAACGCTCTAACCGATAGGCTACCTGAACATTATAAGGCTCAGTGAAACAGGAGAGGAACCAGGAATAAGGTTAGTCCATAGCTGTGTCCCAAATAGCACTCTTTTCCCTACGTAGTGCACTAATCTGGTCAAAAGTAGTGCACTGTGTAGAGAAAAGGGTGCCATTTGGGATGCAACCCAGGCTGAACACCCTTGACTTCCTCTCATGTTGTTTAGACAGAGTAAGGTTACCATCTACCTCTGCATGTGCAGTAGACCTACCATCCAGGAACAGGTATAATTTTCACACCAACACACTTCGTTCCCTTCCCTGTAATGTGGGCTATGGGCTTGGGGTCAATTCCATTTCAATCCAAATTTTCCTCATTGAAAAGCATGGAAGAGAAAAGGAAACTCAGTGTTTCACCGTCACTGGGTTCTGGTGGGGGTCGATGTGGTGCTGTGGTCACTAGTGGCAAAATAATCCTCCTATTATGATCCATCATCAGCACTGTGTATGTGTGCAAGCCTACCTTATCTAACACCTTGAATGTTAAGAGTATTTAGGAGCTTGTTTTCTACATGCCATTAATTTCAGAAAGAGATTTTGTGGAAAGTGTCCTTCCAAAGAGGCCCAAATACTGAAGCCTCCTTCGCACACACAACCCTACAAGAGTATAGGCCAATAGAGAGTATAGTAAAGGCCAACTAATCACTTGCCTACAAAAACACCTGGTGTCAGGTAACATCAATGGTCATTCATGTTTCATGCTTGGCGTTAGTGATGACCTCACCAGGGATGCTCAGATGTCCAAAGGCTATCCTATCCCACAGTGTTAAGCACTAAGCCTAAACTTCCTTAAACAAGTCAATAGGCCAAGTCGAACTACTTTGGACCAATATTCAAAGCATTTCAGAATAAAAAAGGTTCTGAATAGGAAATATGAATATGAGTCTAGGATTTGGGACCTTTCTGTCTAGGCTTATAGCTAATCATATTCATTATGATTAATAAGTGAAAGACGATCATAGATCAGCTCTCCTTTTCTTATTTTATTTAACTAGGCAAGTCAGTTAAGAACAAATTCTTATTTTCAATGGCGGCCTAGGAACAGTGGGTTAACTGCCTTGTTCAGGGGCAGAACGACAGATTTTTTTATTTGTCAGCTCTGGGATTCGATCAAGTCCAACGCTCGAACCACTAGGCTACCTGCCGCCCCACCCCTAATTTGAGACACTGTGAATAGAATACAAGACAGGCCCTGATCTTCAAACTCTTACATGTCATTTATCTTACCTTGAACACTTCCGAGAAGAAGCCCGAGCCAATCTTCTCGCAGATGAAGTCGTCTATACGGGCCAGGCTTGACACGGCGCTGCGTAGAGCCCGGTAGGACGAGGGCCTGATCCGGTTCGTCCCGTGGACGAGTGGCTCCGCCGCCTCCTGTTCCCGGTCCAACTCGACCCGCTCCATCTCAGTTATCCCAGGATGCGGAGGGGGGCGGGACATGGACGCAGTTCAACATCCAACACCGTTTACATTTCCCATGTCCTCCGCAGGAGCGAGAGGATCCGGTAAAACGGAGGAGCTTCCCACGGGGATACTGAGTATCAGAACGAGGGAGAAACACAAGATTAATTCACGATCAAAGCAACCTCGATCTCTAAAGCCAACAGAAAAATGGCTGTCTGTCTTCAAGTCTGTGTATTTCTTCTTGTAGAAACTAAAGCCTACACAACTTCCATCATTCCTGCCGCATCCGACATAGCTTGTGCTCCGTGTTTGATTCCGTCATGCTGTAAAGATATAGGCAGGCTTATCCACCCCCTTCTCTCTCTCTCTCTCCCTCAGTCAAATTCAGTTTCCTCCGGTCTGCTTATGCAGTGGAAAGGGCACCCATTTTCTACCAATCGAAACCTCCGTTTTGCGTGCGCAATAGCCGCAGGAAGATGTTTGGGGAGGGGAACTAAATAAATTCCTGCTACAGACGGCTATAGAGTACCACAGCAGGAGTCATAATACCCATAAAATCTAGCGTTCTAACAAGGAAATGGTTCCAATTGTTTTCCCACCATTTTTCCCATAGGGGATTTTAGAAACACTTAAAGGGCTGTGTTTCGTGTAGGCTTACCATGGCGTGACGTTTTGATAACTGTAAATCTCTCTAGGACAAGGTGACTTTTATCAATATATTCACCTGTATTTACCCCCCCCAAAATGAAACACTAATTAGCTGCTAATGTGGCTATTCTAAAGAACTACAAATACCATGATCTGGATGAAACTGATGAATCGAGGCAAAGTGAAGAATCTCTGGATTAACTAGCTAATGTTAGCTAAATGTAGTAATTAATAAATTGGCACAACACCTATTAGCAAAAGTGTCAGCTAGAGATGACATGCAGGAGCCATCTACAAAATGTAATAATAATTGCCTGCACTACAGAGGGCTATATCAGTCTGCTAATACAGGAAAAGGCCCAGAGCACTACTTGTGGAAATAAATGATATATATACAATGATTTTTCAGGGGGTGCTGTAGCACCCCTATTTCCCGCGGCTATGCCCGTGCGTAAATGACCCTGGTTTCTGCTTCCCCCTGACAGAAGGAAGCCACTAGGCTATAAAATAGAAAAGAGGCCGTTTACCGTGGTTCGACGCTGTTATTTGTGTAGCCTACTTATCTGTGGCTGGTCTGTCCTGATACAGGTCATGAAAGCAGCGAGATATCGCCGCTTCATTGTAGAACAGAATTTGCACACACAGAGCTGCTATATAGCCTAACCTGATCCAATCACATAGCTGTAGCCTTTTCAAAGGGATCTTGATTGATCATTCAATAGAACAGGACTACCAGGCTTCACAAACAAACAGGCAAATGCGCAGGTTGAAAACAACCCGTGGACTGACGAAGAGAGCTTCTTTGGGCACGTTTGATTCTTTCCGTAGACAGAAAGCGAGAGAGTAGCGCATTCGTGACAGACTTTATTCGACCACTGTCAGCTTGACTGCAGGTCATCAATTATAAATGCAGAGCTGGGCTTAGTTGTTGGATTCGTCTGTCACTACTCTCCCACACAACTAAATATGCACAAAAATATAGCCTATGCCTACACTATTTCAAAGTGGAAAATAATGGCACAAAAACGCTATAGGGCGGAATCATGCATGAATAACTGCACTAAAACATTGATACGACTTACATGCCCTTGATCAAATCTACAGGTAGCCTAGCCAACGGTGTCCTCTGCCTCTCGCGCCCTGACCCGACCGTGGTATTGGATTACCGTGCCTTTATTTCTCTAATTATTCAGCTTTGTCTACCGTCCCGCTCCTGCACGGTCCCCCGTTTCAAGTCCTGTTGCCTCTGTTTGTCGTGGGTCTGGCCTGCAGTGCACTGAGAAAACAGTGCGACTTTTAGTGTCGCTTCTTATTGGCGAAAAAGCAGTTGGGCGGGTCCACGCGTCATCGCGGTCATCACCTTCAAAAACTTAACCTGCGGCTGCTTTCAAACTAACAACATTGTTCACCTATCTCAGAAACTCAAGGTAAACACACATAGCACGCATAGTCTACCTGCAGTACCCTAAGTGCAACTCGACATAGCCTCACCAGACACCTAATTGTAAATTTTCCTCAGTTGACTGTCAACATTACAGACTTGTCTACATAGACTAAACGTAACATAGTAAATGTAGATCTGGGATACTGAAATTACCATGACACAGTGCATTCGGAATGTATTCATACCCCTGGACATTTTCCACATTTTGTTACTTTACAGCCTTATTCTAAAATAGATACAATATTTTTTTCCCTCTTATCAATCTACACAAAATACCCCATAATGACAAAGCAAAAACAGGTTTTTAGACAAAACAGAAATAAGTATTTAGGCCCTTTGCGATGAGATTCAAAATAAATTGAGCTCAGGTGCATCCTGTTTCCATTGATCATCATTGAGATGTTTCTACAACTTGATTTGAGTCAACCTGTGGTAAATTCAATTGATTGGACATGATTTGCAAAGGCACACACCTGTCTATATAAGGTCCCACAGTTAACTGTGCATGTCAGAGCAAAAACTAAGCCACGAGGTCGAAGAAATTGTCCGTAGAGCCCTGAGCCAGGATTGTGTCAGGGCACAGATCTGGGGAAGGATACCAAAACATTTCTGCAGCATTTAAGGTCCCCAAGAACACAGTGGCCTCCTTCATTCTTAAATGGAAGAAGTTTGGAACCACCAAGACCCTTCCTAGATCTGTCTGCCTGGCCAAACTAAGCAATCGGAGGAGATGGGCCTTGGTCAGGGAGGTGACCAAGAACCTGATGGTCACTCTGACAGAGCTCCAGAGATATGGAGATGGGAGAACCTTCCAGAAGGACAACCATCTTTGCAGCACTCCACCAGTCAGGCCTTAATGGTGGAGTGGCCAGACGGAAGCCACTCCTCAGTTAAAGGCGAATGACAGCCTGCTTGGAGTTTGCCAAAAGGCACCTAAAGGACTCTCAGACCATGAGAAACAAGATGCTCTGGTCTGATGAAACCAAGATTGAAGTCTTTGGCCTGAAGGCCAAGCGTCACGTCTGGAGGAAACCTGGCACCATCCCTTCGGTGAACCATGGTGGTGGCAGCATCATGCTGTCGGGATGTTTTTCAGTGGCAGAGACTGGGAGACTTTGTCATTATGGGGTACTGTGTGTAGATTGATAAGGGGAAAAAATCGATTGAATCTATTTTAGAATAAGGCTGTAACAAAATGTGGAAAAGACAGTGGTCTGAATATATTTCGAATGCACTGTATGTCACGTTTGTTATGGTTACATAAGACAGAATGTTACTTAAGACAAAACCAAAAGTGAACATCTAGCAACCCAATGGCTGCGTGTTCGAATCTCATCACGGACAACTTTAGGATATTAGCAACTTTTAAACTACTTTTTAGCTACTTTGCAACTACTTAGCACGTTAACTAACTCTTCCCCTCTTGTCCCATCACAACTCCTGTATGGACTCAGAAGAGGTGAAGGTGGAGAGCCATGCATCTTCCAAAACACGACCCTGCCAAGCCGCACTGCTTCTTGACACCTTGCTCGCTTAACCCGGAAGCCAGACGCACCAATGTGTCAGAGGAAACACCGTACAACTGACGACCGTGCATGTGCCCAACGCTCCACAGGAGTCGCTAGAGCGCGATGGGACAAGGACATTCCGGCCGGCCAAACCCTCCCCTAACCCGGACGATGCTGGGCTAATTGTGCTTCGCCACATAGGTCTCCCGGTCATGGCTGGCTTAGACCGCTGCGCCACTAGGGAGGCCATTTTGCAAATTCTTGATATATTGTACGAATTGCAATTCATAACATATTGTAATAATTGCAATTCGTATCATAGAAATTGTAATTCGCAACATACTGTATCATATGACGGACGTCCATAAATGAATACATTCCATACGAAACATAACATATCATACTAATTGGAGTGTCTCGGATTTACCTTTTACTATGTTATGTCTACCCCTGAGTCCAGGTTGAACATGGAGGAACACAGCTCAGTGCCACCTCAGGGCCACCCTGTGATAGATGGCTTCTTACTGTAGCGCCATCTCACACCACATACCGATATAGTTCACATAACAGGCTGTGGTCACATTTGGCCCCTGGTAAATGCTTTGTGCCATTCAGTAGGCTACCCACTGGCAACACTTGAATAGTCTCTAGGTTCTACTATAATGCATAATTTATAAATTTGTTTCTTGGGGTTTTTATCCACCCATACACCCCAGATAGTGACTGCCTGAAACATAACCCTTAAGTCACACCATTGTTTAGATAATGACATATCCCATGTATTATTTAGCGAATGTCTCAGAATAGACTGATCTTGCATACTAAATGGCACCCTATTCCCTACATAGTGCACTACTTTTGACCAGAGCTCTAAGGGGAATAGAGCACTAGGGAATAGGGTGTCATTTGGGACGTAGCCTGTGTGACACGGATGGGAGGTGATTGTGTTGACCTCACATGACCCCATATGTTAGTACTTCATAGTTCTGTAACCAAACAAATATGCACAGGTGAGCATTAGGCTATTACATCTTGGTCATTGATTATAGTTTATATGCTCCTGACACATAGGCTATTGTTGGTGACCTTTTAGACTACATATTCATATAAAGAAATCACAGAGCGTCCTGCAGGTACTAAGGATCCCAGGATCCCACTCACTTCCCCCTAGTTTCTCATTGGCTGTCCAGATCCGCACGGTAGGATGGCTCTAATCGGTTTTTGGAAATCACCAGCTGTTTCACGCACGCCCACATGCCCCACAGGAGTAGAGGGGTGGGGTAGACTGAGGAGGGGGATGCCACATGTTCCATGATGAACCCCCTGCTCACCTCCAGGAACCAGCTGCTGCTGATACCCCAATGGAGGAGACATGGTGGTGAGTGATACCCCCTTGGGGGACCGACAGGGCCAGTCACTAGAGTACACTGAAGTAGCAGGATAGTGGATCATAAGGAAGTGTGTATGCTCTCATACTCTCACCCATTGGAAATAGAAAATAATTACCCAAATTACTAAATGAGTGTGTTTGTTTGTGTTGTAGTGTGTGTGTGTCTGTTTGTGCGTGTGTGTGTGTGTGTGTGTGTGTACATTACACTCCATTTACTACTGTAAATGACTGACCAACTGACACCTGGAATGCTTTTATCCTACCTTGATTATTGTCCAGTCATATGGTGAAGTGCTGCAAAGAGGGACTTAGTTAAGCTGCAGCTGGCCCAGAACAGAGTGGCACGTTTGGCACTTCATCATAATCAGAGGGCTGATATCAATGCTATGCATGCCAGTCTCTCTTGGTTAAGAGTTGAGGAAAGACTGTCTGCATCACTTCTTGTTTTTATAAGAAACATTCATGTGTTGGAAATTCCAAATTTGTTTGTATAGTCAACTTACGCACACCACTGACACACATTTACCCCGCCAGACATGCCACCAGGGGTCTTTTCACAGTCCCCAGGCCCAGAACAAATTCAAGGAAACACACAGTAATATACAGAGCCATGATTGCACGGAACTCCCTTCCGTCTTATACAGTGCAAGTGAACAGCAAACCTGGTTTTTAAAAAACAAAGCGGCACCTCACGGCACAACGCCTCTCCCCCATGTGACCTACTTGTTGTGTGTATGTACTGACATGTATGTGTAACTGATAGATGCACACACACACACACACACACACACACACACACACACACACACACACACACACACACACACACACACACACACACACACACACACTACATGTTCATGTTTTAAATGTATGTCAATTGTAAAGTCTTTTGTCTGTAATGTCTTTCTCGTTATTATGCCAAAGGATCCTAATAAAATGGAAATCTAAATGCTGGGGGTGGATATGATCGATTGCAGAATTCGAATCCTTTTGTGTATAAATTCTTGTAAACGTTATGCAGAAAGTATAGGGTCTTATTACTGTGAAGACCTTATGAAGCAGTCAGTGGGGTATCGATATATTGAGGATCTACAAGAAAAAGACTGAAAATAATGAGATGAGATGGATGTCCTGGCTTCCATCCATTAGTGTCTAAATGGCTTAAAGATCAAAATATAAATCAATGGAAAGAGCCCCTTGGGGTTTTTCTGTGTGTGTGTGTGTGTGTGTGTGTGTTTGTGTGCGTCCGTGTTATAGAGATAAATCCATATCATTTTACCCATTAACACACATAAAACATGACAATGCGGTATAGCTATCTATGCCTATACAAACAATATATATCTATACAAACAACTCAGATCTCAAACTCAAGGTGTGTCAGGGACAAGGACATTCAAATACAATGTTCTATCCATAGAAATGGAATCTCATTCTAGTTCTGGTTCTATTCTCCATGTAGATTGTTGATAAAAGAAGTGGGTTGTAGAGACTAGAGAGACAAACAAAGTAAATTGGCACTTTTAAAACCCATTTTCAGTGTGTCCCGTCTCTACACGTCCCATAATGTTAACTCTCTTTACCCTACAAGAGGGAGTGTGTGGGGTTGTAATCTCAATTTACAGATGAGGTGCAGAAACGTATTATCTCCTCAGGTTTCTATGACTGTGTGTGCTTGGATTAAAGCCTATTGATAATTAAAATATTGGTTAGATCATTTGATCCTCATAAGACTTTGTTCTGGGGCTTTGTGTGCTGCTAAATTGATGAATTTCTAATGAGATAAAAGGGTCTAGAAATTGCTTTGATTTCTAGTTGTTTAATTTCACACGTCTTTTGTAGGATATAAATCATGTTGTAAGCTATAATGTTGCAGGTTTTACAGGGGTGACTGATTTGGGTCATAAACAATATAGCCTTTAGGCATAGGCCAACAATAAAACAATCGTCTTAATTGCAAATGCAGAAACATTTCATTTCAATGTAATTAAAAACAGGAAAGCGAATAGAGGCTAAACATTCAGTCAATGTACAGTATGTCACTTGCATTGCAGATGAGATATTGATTTGGCCTAGTTGTCATGGGAATTTTAAAAATCACATGCATCCCGAAAAGATTTGTGGCCTATGCAATTTGGCCTAAGAAAATGCACTGCAATTCATGCAACAAAATGAGCTGATTGTAGACAGAGGCATACAAATGTAGCCTGACTGCTACATATAGAAATAAAGGATTTCTTTGTTTATTTTATGGTTGTATTTTACCCCCTTTTTCTCCCCAATTTTGATCTTGTCTCATCACTGCAACTCCCCAACTGGCTTGAGAGGCGAAGGTTGAGTCATGCGTCCTCCAAAACATGACCCGCCAAACCGCGCTTCTTAACACCTGAACGTACCAATGTGTTCGGAGGAAACAGCGTTCAACTGATGACCGAGATCAGCCTGCAGGCGCCTGACCCGCCACAAGGAGTCGCTAGAGCGCAATGACCGCTGCGCCACTCAAGAGGCCCACTGAGTGTAGAAAACATTAAGAACATCTTCCTAATATTGAGATACAATATTACCCCCCCCCCCCACCATTTTGCCCTCAGAACAGCCTCAATTCGTCGGGCATGGACTCTACAAGGTGTCGGAAGCGTTCCACAGGGATGATGGCCCATGTTGACTCCAATGCTTCCCACAGTTGTGTCAAGTTGGCTGGATGTCCCTTGGGTGGTGGACCATTCTTGATACACACAAGAAACTGTTGAGTGTGAAAAACCCAGCATCACTGCAGTTCTTGACACAAACCTGTGCACCTGGAACCTACTGGACATTCCCCCTCTGAATGGCACAAATACACATTCCATGTCTCAACTGTCTCAATGGTTAAAAAACTTTCTTTAACCTGTCTCCTCCCCTTCATCATCACTGATTGAAGTGGATTTAACAATTGACATCAATAAGAGATCATAACATAGACTGACCAGGTGAAAGCTATGGAAAGAGCAGGTGTTCATAGTGTTTTCTACACTCAGTGTACATTCTCAACTATTGGTTTAAATTTCGATTCCCAAGTTGATGTCAATTTCCCAACAGTTAGTAATTTAGGTTAAACCGCTGATAGACTCCCTTTTGCAATTGAGTTGGTTTTGAATATATAGTTGAAAATGTTGCGAGGTGGCACCTGTGGGAAATAATTTATTTGTTTATTTTTTGGCCCAATAGCAGCTTGTAAGTATCTACAGAAGTGGCAGTTTGGAATATTTCATGTTTTTGAGAGATATTCAAATGATGCAAAGTTGCCAACTTTATAAAGGTCATAAAGTGATTTCACACCATTTTGTCTCCATATATCAAAAGCTTTGTCTGAAAAGGATGGTGGAAATAGATGGTTATAAACCAGGGAGGGATTAGGGAAGTATATCTCTAATATCTAGGTTCAGCCTTAAGTTATTCCATATCTTTAGTTTGTCTAACTGAAAGTAGCAATTGGAGCTGGTAGAGGATAGCATACAATGCCTCTTAATGATGTGGACATACAGAATTTGGATGATATAACTCACTGATTCAGTTGGAGCCTGTAGAACTTTCTAATAGTGAGTTCCTGTTGTAGATATACCACTTTTTGTTTGACATTTTACAATATCGTGTGTGATTGCCCCCAAAAGGTTCTTCCAAGAACCTCATAGGAGGTGGGGTTCATCAAGGAACCTCCTTAGTTGGTGGGTTCTTGCAGGAACCTAACTGCCCCACTGAAACATTTGGATTTGAACGGACAGCATGTGCAGGCACCTAACTGAAAAATGTAAAGATCTCAATGTAAGGTTTGTCCCTTGTATGATCTAAATTGATATTGTTTTATAACGATACCATCTATCTTTTCATATTTGTGCAACTCTTTCTAAAACAGAAAATGGACACAATTCAATGGATATCAATCAACAAAGAGGTAAGAATACTGTATGTAGGCTATAAGAATATGTTGAAAGCTCGCTGTATAGCGTGCAGATGACTGAACTGCTCACTTTTGTGTCTGCAGGTATACGGAAGAGGAGGCATACAAAGGTATGTAAAATTGGTATGTTATGCAGATCACATTTACCATCCTCCTCCCTTACCTCTTCAATGAATATCCCATAGGCCTCTACATTATGGACAAGGTATGTGTATGAAACCATTATCAAAACAGTTTTTTCATTCACATTTACCACAAAATACTGTAATGTGCATGTTATGATAATCTGTAAAATTACTATATTTTTTTTTTACCCCAAAAGGTTCTTCAAACTTTTTTTGAGAATACATTAAAAGGAGTTATTTGAAGAACCCTTTTAAAGGGTTCTCCGAAGAACTTATAGGGGTTCCCCCACAGTTTCAATTTGAAGAAACCCTAAAGGATACTCCAGGAACCTTTTCTTTTTACAGGGTAGTATGTTCCTGTCTTACAATTACCACTTTTTGTTTAACATTTTACAATATTGTGTGTGATTTAATAAGAATGTTATAGATTATGTGTAAAGTGGCAATCAGCAGTAAGAACAATAACAAAGCATTCTCCCTGCCCCTGTTACCGTAAACCATTGGTGATATCAAAACGATAGTTTTAATAATGTTTTCAGGCTAGTGGTTTGTTTTCATTTACAAAGATTGGAGTATAACAAGCTTATATTTTGGGTTGTGATGGGGTACGAACTAGCTCAAGCTAGGCAAAAGTTAGATAACAGGAAGTCCGATAGGCTAAAGTACAGGCAGGGAATAGGCAAAAGTCGGCGTCATACTATCATACACAGGAGGAGTAAATCACGGGGGAAACCAGAGCTCTGAAAGACGTGTGCCACAAAACAAACAATACCTCACAGTGATGGGGTGCAAATAACTGAACTAAATAGTGTGTGATAACATACAGGTGTGTGAACAGGTGATTGGGATCTGGAGAGTGAGCTACGTTCAGGGGATCTCGGTGTTTGAGAGTGTGAGCTGGAAAGTGAGCTGCGTTCAGGTGATCTACATGTTTGAGGGTGTGAGTTGTAAGCAGACGTTACATCATGAGATATTTAGGTTACAGTCCCTTCAGAAAGCATTCACATCCCTTTATTTTTTCCACATTTTGTTGTGTTAAAGGTGATTTTATTGTCATGTTTTGTCAAAGATCTACACAAAATACTCTGTAATGTTAAAGTGGAAGAAAAATTGTAACATTTGTAAAAAAAGATTATGAAAAATAAAACACGAATAAATCTTGATTACATAAGTAATCAACCCTCTGAGTCAATCCATTCAGATCGCCTTTGGCAGCGATTGGGTAAGTCTCTAAGAGCTTTGCACACCTGGATTGTCTTTTTAAAATTCTTCAAGCTCCGTCAATTGGTTGTTGATCATAGACAGCCACTTTCAAGTCTTGCCATAGATTTTCAAGCCGATTTTTAAGGCACAAATGTAACTAGGCCACTCAGGATAATTCAATGTTGTCTTGCTCAGCAACTCCGGTGTATAGTTGCCCTTGTGTTTTAGGTTATTAACCTGCTGAAAGCTGAATTTGTGTCTCGCAGTGTATGTTGGAAAGCAGACTGAACCAGGTTTTCCTATAGGATTTTGCCTGTGCTTAGCTATATTTCGTTTCTTTTTAACCCCCCCCCCCAAAAAAAAAATCCCTAGTCCTTGCCGAAGACAAGCAGCCACCACCATTCTTGAAAACATGAAGAGTGGTACTCAGTGATGTGTTGTGGTAGATTTGCCGCAAACATAACGCTTTGTATTCAGGACATATCTGTACAGGCTTCCTTTTTTTTCAAATCAAATCGTATTTGTCACTTATTTAAGAAAAATAAGAGTTAAGAAAATCAAGTTTAAAAAAGTAATAATAAAATAACAATAGCAAGGCTATATACAGGGGGTACCGGTACCAAGTCAATGTGCGGGGGTACAGGTTAGTCGAGATGATTGAAGTTATATATACAGTAACAGTCAAAAGTTTGGACACACCTACTCATTCAAGAATTTTTCTTAATTTTTTTTACAATTTTCTACATTGTGGAATAATAGTGAAGACATCAAAACTATGAAATAACACATATGGAATCATGTAGTAACCAAAAGGTTGTTAAACACATTTTAGAGTGTGCAAAGCTGTCATCAAGGCAAAGGGTGGCTTCTTTGAAGAATCTCGAATATAAAATATATTTTGATCTGTTTACCAATTTTTTGGTTACTACATGTTTCCATATGTGTTATTTCATAGTTTTGATGTCGTCACTATTATTCTACAATGTAGAAAATAGTTTTAAAAAATAAAGAAAAACACTGGAATGAGTAGGTCCAAACTTTTGACTGGTACTGTACATGTAGGTAGGGCTAAAGTGATTATGCATAGATAATAAACACTGAGTAGCAGCATCGTAAAAAAAGGGGGGAGTCAATGCAAATAGTCTGGGTAGCCATTTGATTAACTGTTCAGCAGTCTTATGGCTTGGGGGTAGAAGCTGTTATGGAGCCTTTTGGACCCAGACTTGGCGAGCCGCTTGACAATTTTTAGGGCCTTTCTCTGACACCACCTGGTATTGAGATCCTGGATGGCAGGAAGCTTGGCCCCAGTGACATACTGGACCGCATGCACTACCTTCTGTAGCGCCTTGCAGTCAGATACTGAGCAGTTGCCATACCAGGCGGTGATGCAACTAGTCAGGATGCTCTCGATGGTGCAGAATACCTCATGACAAACTGTAGACAATACTATTTACCCAAATATTTTGAATCTAGATTTTTCGTAGCTGTCTATTTACCACCACAAACCGATACTGGCACAAAGACCACACTCAATGAGCTGTATAGGGCCATAAGCAAACAAGAAAATGCTCATACAGAGGCGGCGCTCCCGGTGATTTAAAGGCAGGAAAACTGAAATCCGTCTTACCTCATTTCTACCAGCATGTCCCCTGTACATCTAGAGGCAAAACAAACCTCTAGATCACCTTAGCTCCACACACAGGGACTCAATATAATGCTTTCCCTCACCCTCCATTTGACAAATCTGATCATAACTCTAATCTTCTCATTCCTGCTTACAAGCTAAAACTCAAACAGAAAGTACCAGTGACGCGCTCAATATGGAAGTGGCCCATTGAAGTCGATGCTAAGATACAGGTCTGCCCAGTGATGCGAGCCTGCCAGATGAGCTAAATGCCTTCTAGGCTCACTTCGAATGGGTGCCGAGCACGCCCCCATTCAAATTGACGGGAATGTAGTGGAGTGGGTAGAGAGCTTCAAGTTCCTTTGTGTCCACATCACTAATGGGCATATCATAGTCCCAAAACACCAAGACAGTCATAAAGAGGGCACAACAACACCTATTCTCCCTCAGGAGACTGAAAAGATTTGGCATGGGACCTCAGATCCTCAAAAAGTTCTACAGCTGCACCATCGAGAGCATCTTGACTGGTTGCATCACCGCTTGGTATGGCAACTGCTCGGCATCCGACCTCAAGACGCCACAAAGGGTAATGCATAAGGCCCAGTACATCACTGGGGCAGAGCTTCCTGCCATCCAGGATCTCAAAACCAGGCAGTGTCAGATGAAGGCCCTAAAAATTGTCAGTCTCCAGCCACCCAAGTCATAGACTGTTCTCTCTGCTACTGCACGGCAAGCGGTACCAGAGCGCCAAGTCTGGGACCAAAAGGCTCCTTAACAGCTTCTACCACCAAGTCATAAGACTACTGAACAGTTAATCAAATGTCCACCCGGACTATTTACATTGACCCCCTTATTTTATTCATTGTTTATTTTTTTGTACTGACTCTCCTGCACAGGCTCAATGCACACGCACTGTACTCTAACCACACACACACACAGACACAAAACACACGTTCACTTTCCTTCTCACACTTCACATACACTGCTGCTACTCTCTGCTCATGATCTACGCATACTCACTTTTCCCCTACCTACATATTACCTTGATTATTGTATATAGCCTCATTGTCATTTTATTGTTACTATTTTTCCTTTCGTTTATTTAGCACATTTTTCTTAGTTGGGCCTACTTTTTTTAAAACACTACATTGTTGGTTAAGCACTAGTAAGTAAGCATTTCACAGTAAAGGTCTACCTACAACTATTGTGTTCAGCGCATGTGACAAATACATTTTGATTGATTTGTATCAATCATAGACACAGCAGATGTGGCCAAAATATTTTTGGGGCAAGTTGCTATGTATAAAAAAAGGTGTGATTTCTTACAAATTGATATAACAAGTACAATATGACTGTTGAACATTTTCAGTTAAGGCACAAGGTAGATTAAATTCAAACACCTTTATATTGGTTGTTAGCAGACATTTAAAGATGAAGTTTATATTGTATACACTTTGTTTTCCCTGAATCATTGCAATAAAATCTTTCAAAATGTACAGTCCTTGTTTCATTCATATAAAGTTCTGATTTTGCAATCAGCTACTGAGACAAATGACCCAGGGCGATGTGCCATATCAGGTGGAAATAGAAAAAAAAAAGACATATTTTTGTATTTTATGTTAAATTACATTAGAATATTAGGCTGCATCTAGACATTTCAGCTAAATTAGCCAATACAAGCATAACACATTCAAAAGGAAAGCAAGTACAGTTTGAGTCTTGTAGATATTGAGGGAAATTCTGGAACGTGGATTTGTGGAAAGCATTTTTGATGGTTAAAAGGCAGACTTCATGGGTTTGGTTTCCTAATCCACTGACATGCATTGCGCAGTTATTTCCCCCGTGATTACATGCTCAGTTTGTCAGAGTGCGCATCGTGCTTTTACTCATAGCAATACTGCCACCACGTGGTGCAATGTAGAAATGACAGTTGATTGCGCTCGCTTAGAAGAGCGGATTATGCTAAACAAAGTGATTTGTGACCGATGTGTCACTATAATAATTTGTTGTCTACTATGTTGCACACTTATTTTCTTTATGTGGTTTGCTTGATACCTTACATTTAATGTATTCAATACAGTGCCTTCTATTCTCATAGTCTACGTATCGAAGTACACGATGGCAAATGGTTAACCATTAACCTTTTGTTTGTTCACACTTGGCCACTTCATATCGGTTTAACATTTAGCCACGGTTGACCTAAAATCGGTTACCGAGAAGTACAACTCTCGCGAAAGTTGTCACTTTCCGTTTAAACGTGAATCTGTCCAATAGATAACGGCTGACCTGATAGCGAGGTCGGATGGTTTTAAACTGCAACCCATTTATAGATAAGAACCATAATAACACGCTGCATGCCGGGAGTTGTTATGTTAGACGACGACAGTGTCCTGCTGTCAAAACAGTTCGTGCGGTGGTGGTGACCAAGCTGTGATCATGGCGTTGACCCGGCTAGAACGGGCCCAGGCATGGATTCTGAGTGCGTGCATGGGCGTGCTCTTTGCGCTCTTTCGGCTCCTCTCTCCACGGCGGTCCCGTGGATTAATCAAACTTCTTCCAGTCACTAACCCTCTGCTGATGATGTCTGCGATGCAGCTCGCGCAAAGGATTCGTCGGAGAGAGGTCCGTAAGGCTACCCGGTACCGGGTTATATGTTCTAATCTATTTTACGCGAGAGACTACTTTTCCGGAGTGCTTCCACTTGTACGGTTCCGGTGCCGTAGGCCTGAAAGGTGCAGCGAATGGTAAAAGGCCTGAGTGGGCCATCTTCATTTATCCACAATGTGTGGACCCCAGGAAGAGTTGCTGCTGCTTTTGCCACAGATAATGGGGATTCTAATAAAATACCCAAATCTTAGGACAGGGCTCTACAACGGCTTGATAAAGAGTGATAGAGAGCCAATCTGCTGCATGATAGGCTACTGCGTTGCTCTCTGGTAGCGGTTGGGCTGTGACTGCACTCTGCACATGTCCATTACATAAAGGGTCAATCGGAGTTCTTCATTGGCCGTGCAGCATTTACGGTTATATGGCCTCTGCAGAAGTCAGGGCATTTATACTTCTTTCTGCTTCGCGGAGTAGCGCAGAGCTGTTGTGAAGGAATTTGTCAAGGAAGTCCGTTTGTGTCTAGACAACCAATCATGTCAATGCGGAGCTATACCTAGCCCTCCACACTGTTAAACAATGTGAGATGCGCACATATATACCGTACGGAGCTCAATATGGCGTCTGCGTGCCTCTGGTGACTCCGCAAATAGCGTCACACCATCCATATGGCGTCTCCGACAACATTTTCAGATCAAGCAACAACAACAAAAAAGGCTCTTAGGCTACAGCCTTGTGCTGTGGTCTCCTTATGAAACAGGGTTGGGCTCAATTCCATTCCAATTGTCAATTCAGGAAGTTTATGACTACAGCAATTCCAATCATCTTTAGGGCTTTTCAATGAGGAAAATGTTGAATTGGAAATGGGTTTACTCTGAATTGACTGGAATTGATGCACACACAGGCGCACCACTGTCTGTACTGTATGTTGGTTGGTGTAGGTGTCGAGCGTGGAGGTGGTGCAGGCCTACATTGACAGGATTCAGGAGGTGAACCCGCTGCTCAATGCTATGGTGCAGGACAGGCAAGTACAAGTACTCTGGGACTAGACTGGTTAAATGTCATATGGTTACAAATCTCATGTTGCCGTCTCACCAAACCTCCACTATGTTCTGACACAAAACTAAACTTGTATATGCCTATTTCTTTCTTTCTTAATGTATTTTTCTCTCTATTGCTCTCCCTTCTCTCTGCTCCCTATTTTCCTCTCCTCCCTCTCTCCAGGTTTGCAGCAGCATTGCTAGAGGCAGCCCAGGTGGACAAGCTGATCGAGGAGGAGACCGGGGGAGAGGATGTTCTGGAGGATAGACTTCCCCTGCTGGGGGTCCCCCTCACTGTCAAAGAGGCCTTCGCTCTACAGGGTAGGTCTACACACTCACCTAGACCATCCTTTCTCAAACCTCTCCTTGGGGACCGCCCAGCTGTTTCAATATTTGAACTATTCCAGAAATAGCACACCTGATTCAACTTGTCATCTAATCATCCAGCCCTTGCGCTAGCTCAGGACTACAACTAAAATTGGGAAACGTCTGGGGGTGTTCCTCAAGCTGAGGTTTGAAAATGGCTGACCTAGATCCTCACCTGTACTCTCCCACACTGTGTACTACTCACGTAGTTGTGTACCCTGTAGTGAGGCTATGGGAGCGGGTCTGGGTGAGTGTGTAGGCCTACCCTATAGGTCAGTGTTATCCAATCTTGGTCCTGGGGAACCAAAGCCCTAGCATCAACACACTTGATTTCACTTACCAATTCATCACCAAGCCTTAATGAGTGATTTAGGCCTGTTAGTACTAGGGCAAAAATGAAAAAGGGTACCCATTTGATTGAGAAACACTGCTATAGGTAGAGCTAACCCGCACACAGACACACACCCAGACCCTCTCCACAGTCCCAAGGTCTCACCATAACAGCACTCGACCATCATCCCTCTGCCTCGTCACCATCAGGTACATTTACATGACAGTCTTTGATGATGTTCCCACTAGATGAGCATCGGTGAAGTGCCTCTGTTCCTATCCAAATGAAAACGGCTTTGAACATCTGTATTATCTGCCAGCTTCGTCCACAAACATAACAGACCCAAGCCATTGCACTCTCCAAATATTTGTCGAATTGTCACGGAATATGTCCTAGTTTACAGTTCCACCTGTATGTTCAACTTCTCCCCACCCGTTCCCTTGGTCCCCCAGGCATGCCCAACACCGCAGGTGTGGTTTCCCGGCGCGGGGTCCTTTCAGTGGGGGACGCCCCTCCCGTGGCCCTATTGAAGAGGGCCGGGGCCATCCCCCTGGGGGTCACCAACTCCAGCGAGCTCTGCATGTGGTCCGAGTCCCACAACCACCTGTACGGCATTTGCAATAACCCCTATGACCTGGAGAGGACACCGGGCGGCAGCTCAGGTGTGGCATTGTAAAGGTGTTATAAAATGGCAATGACACGGGAAGGTATGTGTCATAACGGTGTTACAGCTGTGCTGATGTCATAACAACACAGGTAGATGTCCATAACAATAGGACTGATATTACGTATGAATTACTTGTTACGTCAAGTTACCGTCACCTACAGAAACAGAAAATAGTGTTCCTGCCCCTATGGGCCTTTCTGGCTCGGACAAGCTTTACTTTGAGATACTTTCTCTATCTCTCTTCCTCTTTCCCTCCTCCTTTCCTGTGGGCTCCAGGTGGAGAGGGTAGCATGCTTGGCGGTGGAGCATCAGTGATCGGGATAGGTTCTGACATCGGTGGAAGTATCCGTATGCCGTGCTTCTTCAATGGCGTTTTTGGCCATAAAACCACACCAGGTAAGTAAAGACTACCCCTGGTGTGTGTGTTGGTGTATATGTAGATGCTAGCGCGTGTCTGTGTGCGTGTGTGTGTAATTGGCCATGTTTATCCTGTGTTATTTGTAGGTGTAATATCTAATGATTGTCAGTACCCCCCTGCCTCTGGTCGTCATGAGGACTACCTCAGTACTGGCCCCATGTGTCGCTATGCTGAGGACCTTCTGCCCATGCTCAGGATCATGGCTGGACCCAATGCTCACAAGTACACGACCCATCACACCTTTTACAGACTAAAACACCCAACACTATATTCTCAGTAAAGGCTTCAATACATCTAACTAGAAACAACTAACTACCAATGGTGCATGGGTTTAATGTCCACACAACTAAGTTTTGTGAAGTTACACCAAATATATATACACACAAAAGTATGTGGACACCCCTTCTAATTAGTGGGTTCAGCTATTTCAGTTTCACCCGTTGTTGAAAGGTGTATAAAATCAAGCACACCGCCATGCAATCTCCATAGACAAACATTGGCAGTAGACCGTCTAGGAGCAACAATGGCTCAGCCGCAAAGTGGTAGGCCACACAATTTCACAGAACGAGACAGCTGAGTGCTGAAGCGTATAACACAAAAATCGCCTGTCCTCGTTTGCAACACTCACTACCGAGTTCCAAACCGCCTCTGGAAGCAACATCAGCATAATAACTGTTTGTCGGGAGCTTCATGAAATGGGTTTCCATGGCCTAGCAGCCACACACAAGCCTAAGATCACCATGTGCAATGCCATGTGTCAGCTGGAGTGGTGTAAATTTGCTGCCATGTGACTTTGGAGCAGTGGAAATGCGTTCTCTGGAGTGATGAATCACACTTCACCATCTGGAAGTTCGCCGGACAAATCTGGGTCTGGTGGATGCCAGGACAATGCTACCTGCCCCAATGTATAGTGCCAACTGTAAAGTTTGGTGGATGGATAATGGTCTGGGGCAGTTTTTCATGGTTCGGGTAAGGCCCTTTAGTTCCAGTGAAGGGAAATCTTAAAGCTACAGCATACAGACGTTCTAGACGATTCTGTGCTTCCAACTTTGTGGCAACAGTTTGGAGCAGTGCAAAAAGCGAGGTCCATACAGAAAAGGTTTGTCGAGATCGGTGTGGAAGAACTTGACTGGCCTGCACAGAGCCCTGACCTCAACTCCATCGAACACCTTTGGGATTTATTGGAATGCCGACTGCGAGCCAGGCCTAATCGCCCAACATCAGTACCCGACCTCCCTGAAGCAAGTCCCAGCAGCAATGTTCCAACATCTAGTGGAAAACCTTCCCAGAGGAGTGGAGCGAAGGGGGGGTGGGACCAACTTCATATTAATGCCTCTGATTTTTGGATGTTTGACGAACAGGTGTCCACATACTTTTGGTCATGTAGTGTATATCAAAACCATGACATTTTGAGCACCTGTTTAACTGTCCTACCTCTCCATGTCTCTGTACAGATTGTCTTTGTCCGTTGAGGTGGATCTGAGGAACCTGCGTTTCTTCTCTATCCCTCACGATGGAGGCTCTCCTCTGGTGAGTGCTGTAGATGAACAGCTCCTTCAAGCCCAGAGGAGGGTGAGTAGAATGCCTAGTAGACCCACGACACACACACACACGCAAACGTAGATTCACAAAGACATAATCTGTATTTCTACCAGGTGGTGGAGCGGCTCGAGTCTGACCTAGGGGTCAAGGTTCAGGAGGTGCGTCTCTCTGGGCTCAAATATGGCTTCCAGATCTGGGATACGTACATGGGGCTCCCCGACAAGGAGGGCAAGGTGGGTCAACTGTTGCGGTCTTCATTAGGTAGCATTTATGGGGGTATTAAGAGGCCTCACTAGTACTGCCATTCTAACTATACTGAACAAAAATATTAACGCAACATGCAACAATTTCAAAGATTTTACTGATTTAATCAGTCAATTGGAATACATTCATTAGACCCTAATCTATGAATTTCACATGACTGGGAAAACAGATATGCATCTGTTCGTCACAGATACCAACAACAACAAAAGGTAGGGGCGTGGATCAGAAAACATTTCAGTATCTGGTGTTACCACCATTTGCCTCATGCAGCGTGACACATCTCCTTCACATAGAGTTGATCGGGCTGTTGTGACCTGTGTAAAGTTGTCCCATTCCTCTTCAATGGCTGTGCGAAGTTGATGGATATTGGCGGAAACTGGAACACGCTGTTGTACACATTGATCCAGAGCATCCCAAACATGCTCAATTGGTGACATGTCTGGTGAGTGTGCAGGCCATGGAAGAACTGGGACATTTTCAGCTTCCAGGAATTGTATACAGATCCTTGCATCATGGGGTGTGCATTATCATGCTGAAACATGAGGTGATGGCTGCATGACAATAGGCCTCAGGAACTTGTCAATGCAATTGTGTTCGTTGTCTGTAGCTTATGCCTGCCCCCATAACCCCACTGCCACCATGGGGCACTCTTTAAACAACATTGACATCAGCAAACCACACAATGCCATACACATGGTCTGTGGTTGTGAGGCCGGTTGGACGTACTGCCAATTTCTCTAAAACAACATTGGAGGCGGCTTACGGTAGAGAAATGAACATTTCAACAGCGCTGGTGGACATTCCTGCAGTCAGCATGCCAATTGCACACGCCCTCAACTTGAGACATCTGTGGTATTGAGTTGTGTGACAAAACTGCACATTTTAGAGTGCCCTTTTATTGCCCCCAGCACAAGGTGCATCTGAGTAATGATCATGCTGTTTAAACAGCTTTTTGATATACAAAACCTGTCATGTAGATGGATTATGTTGGCAAAGAAGAAATTCTCACTAACAGGGATGTAAACTAATTTGTGCACAACATTTGAAAGAAATAAGCTTTTTGTGCATATGGAACATTTTGGGGGATCTTTTATTTCAGCTCATGAATCATGGGACCAACACTTTACATGTTTCTTTTACATTTTTGTTCAGTGTAGATACGTGTGTGTATGTATTTCTCGCAGCGCCCCACACCCTTCCAAGTGTTGATGGGGGAACCAGGGAGGCCGGTGTGGCCAGTGTGGGAGCTGGCCAAGTGGATGATGGGAAGGTCCCCTCACACCATGGCTGCTATTGGTAACAACACAAACAAACATTGACAATCCTGTCTAGTAATAGTAGTTTCGGGTCTAGTGATTTGTTAAGTGTTGCCAGTCAACTGAGTGACCTTGTAGACCCATCTATAGTATCTTTTGTTCCAGACAGGGTGTATTCTAGTAACCAGAGCTATAACGGCACATGGATCAATTGAGTCAACTGTCAAACATGGTATCTTTAGGCCCACTCTTGTAATGATGATATATGTCAGGGATGGGCAACTGGCAGCCCCTCCTTTTGTAGGCCCACGGACCAATTTGACCCCCCCCAAAAAACTGTCATGGTCTCAACTTATTGTTGAGACTTAGAATACACAAGGTGCCATTTCAAAACGTGGTTGTGCATCAGCAGTCACTCAATTAGTCCATGTCAGCTATTTTTATTTTACATTGGTAAAAGTTAGTCTAGTATCCAGCTATCTAAACATGTAGTACGCATGGTCAAATTCCTGACCGGGGAGGGGCCCATTCATCGGTTATCATATTAAAAACTGCAAACATTTGCCTCCACCCTATGGCAAAATGAGTACAATTGCATGAAATTAGTTGTAAAATTGCAATATTTTTTACCCCATGGCAAAATGTGTAGAATTGTAGCAAACTTACTTTAAAAATGGCAACATTTTCGACGCCCCATGGCAAAAGGCACAGAATTGCAGGAAATTAAAACGTACATTCTTCCTCTTCGCTGTCACGAGGGGTATGGATGTGGGTACGCAGACCCACGTGCCTCCGCAGCCCCTTTTGTGGCCCCCACCAAAGTTGCCCATATCTGGTATAGGCTAATCAATACATTAAGTACATCAATCTGTGTTACCTCTGGAATCATGGTCATTCTGTTGCTCTGGTGTGTTCCAGGCCTGGCCTTGGTAGAGATTACCAGCTCATCCAAGCCCTCTCCCTTCATCCTGAAGCAGAAAGAGAAGCTACAGAAGGAGGTTGAGGAGCTGTTGGGTACAGACGGGGTTCTCCTGTACCCCACCCACCCTCACCTCGCCCCCAAACACCACCACCCCCTCTTCACACCCTTCAACTTCGCCTACACAGGTGAGAGGGTCTGGAAGACTATATCTAATCATAGAAATGGAGATAAATCTATTAACCAAATCTTAACAAAACTCGAGGTATTCAACATTTCAGGAAAATCACACATTGATTTAAAGCTTAGGGCTGCAGTCACATATGTGACTGAGAATGAATTGTCTGTACACCATAACTGAATGAATGATAACATACGCCAAAGCTTTCTCTCATTTGCATCCCTCTGTCCTCCCCCCTCCATCCTCAGGGGTCATCAACGTCCTGGGGCTGCCAGTGACCCAGTGCCCTCTGGGGTTGAGTGTAGAGGGTCTTCCCCTGGGGGTGCAGGTGGTGACTGGGAAGCTCCAGGACCGCCTGTCTCTAGCCATGGCCCTTTATCTGGAGAAGACCTACGGAGGCTGGAGAGACCCTGGAGCCACCTGACATGGCCTGTATCTATAAAGCATTGTAGAGTAGGAGTGCTGATCTTCTACGATCAGTTTGGCCTTTTAAATCAAAATAAACTAGTTACATGAACAGGGAGGACCTGATCCTGGATCAGCACTCCTACTCTAAGACGCTTTATGGATAGTGGCCCTGACCTGAGGACCACGTTGAGTATGAAAGGTGGTCAAACGTTGCAGATAGAAATGTCATGAATAGAACCGACATGATTCCTTATTCTACAAGTCACAGGCATGTTTGTATCTAAATGTTTTGCCCCGCTGAACGTGCCCCACACTGGCTGCTGGAGGAAGAGGTTGTCCTTAACCATTTTTAATGGGGAAATGGTAGAATTGGGTGTAGGATAATCTGATCCTAGATCGCTGGTTAAGAGAAGGAAGTAGGAAGAATGTCCCTAACCGCTGATACAGGGGTGTGTTCACTAGCCTTAGCCTTGTGCTCAGAATAGCTCTCTCTTACACACAGTACACACACTATTCAGCACTTAATGGAACTGTTTGGTTCAATGACCTCTCACTGAAGAATGAATGTCTGTTTTTCTGCCATGCTCTTGTTCTGCACTGAATGCTAATGTTATTGGCACAAAGAATGTCTAGTCAGCCATGATTGACTTTTGTACTATCAAAGTCCCACTCACTCCGATCGATCTTACTACCAATGTCAATCTCTTTATCTTTTGCAAAATGACAGGAATGCAGATCCTAAAAGCCAGTCCCTTTGAACAAGAACACTGTATTACTCGATTCCGATCTTTGTGCATTTTTCTGGTTCAATTAGTAAAGACCTTTTTAAAAAGAATTCATCTGATTAATCATTTGCTCGAATAGGAATTCATATCCAGAATTGACAAAATGGAGTTTACCCCAACCCTGGGGTGTATTCGTTAGTGCACACTGTAGCAGAACGCTCTGAAACAAATCTTGACCATAGAACACCTTTACCCTAGTCATCATGAGCTCCGACAGAATGGTAGAGTCAGGAGGAGAGCGAGAGCTTCTGAAGGACTGTTTAACACTCTGGAATCGGAACATTTTTCGCTTTATTTTTCTTCCCTTCTTGGTAAGGATGGGGAAAAAACGAGACATTCTCCGGAACTTTTCAAAACAGAATTTCACAGCAAAAAGGAAACCCATCACCTCTCTATCCGTCACATTTTCACTGATGGGTTGGGCTCTTTAGTTTCTTACATTTTCTCAGACGAAGTAGGAAGAATACAGTAAACGTCATTCTCACAATGAAAAACACAGACAGTTGTAATATTTTGTGGCATGCTTGTACCTTTTCATAGTAAAGCAGGTCTTGACAGGTATCTTATGAAAATAAGGTATAAGGACTCTTCTAACACACAAATGTTCAGGAATCTGAGGGGACATAACTAAAACAGAAAAGAAAAACGAACCAACGGAAACGAGTCTTGAGGGTCCCTGCCTTTTGGCAATGAAGGAACTTTGAGAAAGAGGGATCTGTTCCCCCACTCCCCAGCCCCTCTCACGGGCTGGATTTGGCCCATGTGTATTTGCACAAGTGTGTGAGTATGACAAGTCCCTGGCCACCTGAGTAGGATATGGCCTGCGTGTGTAGGTAAATGTGTATATGTGTGTTTAGTCCTGGCAGGCAGGCCAGCAGCCACCTCAGGAGGTGTTGGTGATTGGTTTGTACTTCTTGAGGCGGGTCCACTGTCCTGTGGAGTAGTTCATCTCAAACACCGTGTCCACCAGCATGGTGGTGCTGCCCGTGCCGTCCGCCTTGGGCAGGATCTCGGTGTGCTCGCTTAGCTTGATCTGGATGATGTCGCCCTGCTCCGGACACGGGTTCTCTGGAGGAGGGGAGACACCAACATGTAGAGGTGTAGTTGGTGTGTGTCATTGCAGGAGAACTCGCAGTGGAGCGAGAGTGTTTTAAAAGGTGTGTGTGTAGCCAGCTCCGCCTCCAGAGCACTTGAACATACCCACGCATTACTAAAAACATTACTAGTACGTTAAACTCATACAGCATGCCACTAAGTGGACATACTCCAGCACAGGTCTGTTGCACCTTAATTGGGGAGGATGGGCTCGTGGTAACGGCTGGAGCGTAAATCAGTGGAATGGAATCAAATACGTCGGAATTTGCCATTCCACTTCTCCGTTCCAGCCCTTATTATGAGCCGTCCTACTCTCAGCAGCATCCCCCTGTACTTGAGGGAATATTTCTTCTCCCTTGCAAAAAGCTGTTACTTATTACAAAAACTTTGCAATTTCCAACAGTACAAAACTCACACGCTAGGTGGACTTCATCTAGGAAAATGGGAGTATGTGCACAAAGCAGTACAGTACCTCTGGATCCGGCCATGAAGCCCAGGATGAGAGCTTTCTCTGGTCTGGTGACCTTGTTAGCGGTCTTGAACATTTCCTGAGCAGCATACATCTGTTCTCTCTGGGGGGGACCACAACACATGGCACAGAGATTACACCACACCACACTTCATGCATTTACATTTTAGACATTTAGCAGATGCTCTTATACAGAGTCACTTACAGTCACAGTGCATTCAACTAAGACAAAACTACATACCTCTTAAGTAAAACCACCATCCCATACCAAACCAAACCACCATTACAAATACGGAACTACAATCTCTACAGTCAGTGTTTGTATGGAAGCGTAACATTCTAGCATAGTAACACAAGTTCATCTTAGAATGCATGCCCAATATATCGCTTCATTCTAAGTAGTATAGTGGTGCGAATGTTGGAACAGAGTCCCAATGATGCCTTTATCCAACTCACAGTGAGCGAGAGGTTCTTTTTGGGCTGGGGCGTGCTGGGCTGGGGGGTAGCGGGGGGCTGTGTGGCTGGGGTCTCGGGCTGCGTGGCAATGGCGGCAGCTGGGGGGCCGTTGCTGCTGGCGGGGGTGCTGGCTGGCGTGCTGGGGGAGGCGGGGGCGGTGGGGCTGGCGGCCGTGTTGCCGGCGTTGTACATGGGCGTCCTTTGTTTGAACTGGCCGGGGAGGGTGGTGGCGGCAGCGCTGGGCGTGGCTGACTCCTCAGGCTGTCGACCCGACTGCAGGGCGTCGCGCCCTGCACCGCCCGCATTCGCTAGAGAAAGAAGAGGAGGATGAATGAAGACTCAGTTTTTCGACATCTGAGACTATCGCTCTATCAATCGCTAATTGGTTGTGCAGAAGATTGGATAGGAGTAAGTACGGATGGAAATCTTGTCAGAACTTTGTCAATCCAGGTAGTTTGTCAAACCAATACATCAAATTCCATGTGGTGTATCAAAAGGCAAGCTGCTACGAGGATTGTAAATCAAGCTGCCTCGCTACAGAAACAGGAGACTGCCCTATAGACCGTTCTGGCTCAGACAAGGCTTTAATTGTCAATTGCCCAGGGCTTATTTACTCAATATGCTACAACCGTGCCATATTGCAAAAACCAACTTCGTAAAAGACCAAATGGAGGGTAACAGATATCTAGGTGTGTGAAGTTGTCTCTCTCACCTGGCTGCGTCTCTGAACTGGGAATGTAGGAGGAGGAGGGGACCATACTGGGAGTAGCAGGCAGGTAACTCGTAGACGGCAGGGCGCTCTCGTTGTTCAACGCACCCAGTTTCTGAAAACACCCGTTGGAATAGGTTACAATTCAATACATCACTTTGTAAATTGCGTGAGTGTCTCTCGTCCTACCTGTGTAGACACCAGTCCAGCAGCATAGTCTGGTGTAGCATTCTCAACCACAGCCTCCTCTTTGGCAGCTTTCTCCCCAGCCTCTGTTTCTGTTACCACGAGAGAAAGAGATCAATAAGGATGAGTGAGTCAAAGACGGTGAATAATAGTGAAGACTGCTAGCTAGATAGAGATACAGTGCCTTCGGAAAGTATTCAGACACCTAGACTTTTTCCACATTTTGTTACGTTACAGCCTTATTCTAAAATGGATTAAACAAATAAAAACCCTTAGCAATCTATACACAATACCCCATAATGAAAAAACAAACACAGGTTTTTAGAAATGTTTGTACATTTATCAAATATAAAAAAACATTGACATAATATTTACATAAGTATTCTGACCCTTTGCTATGAAACTCGAAATTGAGCTCAAGTGCGTCCTGTTTCTATTGATCATCTTTGAGATGTTTCTACAACTTGGTAAATTCAATTGATTGGACAGGATTTGGAAAGGCACACACCTGTCTATATAAAAAGGTCCCACAGTTGACAGTGCATGTCAGAGCAAAAAACAAACCATGAGGTTGAAGGAATTGTCCGTAGAGCTCCGAGACAGGATTGTGTCGAGGCACAGATCTGGTGAAGGGTAAAAAAAAAACTATTCTGCAACATTGAAGATCCCCAACAACACAATGGCCTCCATCATTCTTAAATAGAAGTTTGGAACCATTAAGACTTTTCCTAGAGCTGGCCGCCCGACCAAACTGAGCAATCGGACCAGAAGGGCCTTTGTCAGGGAGGTGACCAAGAATCCGACAGTCACTCTGACAGAGCTCTAGAGTTCCTCTGTGGAGATGAGAGAACCTTCCAGAAGGACAACCATCTCTGCAGCACTTCACCAATCAGGCCTTTATGGTAGAGTGGCCAGACGGAAGCCACTACTCAGTAAAAGGCACGTGACAGCCCGCTTGGAGTTTGCCAAAAGACACCTAAAGGACTCAGACCATGAGAACCAAGATTCTCTGGTCTGATGAAACCAAGATTGAACTCTTTTGCCTGAATGCCAAGAGTCAAGTCGGGAGAAATCCTGGCACCATCCCTACGGTGAAGCATGGTGGTGGCAGCATCACGCTGTGGGGATGTTTTTTCAGCGGCAGGGACTGGGAGACTAGTCAGGATCGAGGGAAAGATGAACGGAGCAAAGTACAGAGAGATCCTTGATGAAAACCTGCTCCAGAGTGCTCAGGACCTCGGAAGGTGAACCTTCACCCCAGTCTAACAGGACAACGAGCCTAAGCAGACAGCCAAGACAACGCTGGAGTGGCTTCGGGTCAAGTCTCTGAATGTCCTTTAGTGGCTTAGCCAGAGCCCGGACTTGAACCCAATCGAACATCTCTGGAGAGACCTGAAAATAGCTGTGCAGCGACGCTCCCATCCAACCTGACAGCTTGAGAGGATCTGTGGAGAAGAACGGGAGAAACTCCACAAATACAGCTGTGCCAAGCTTTTAGCGTCATACCCAAGAAGACGAGGCTGTAATTGCTGTCAAATATGCTTCAACAAAGTACTGAAAAGGGTATTTTTATAAATTTGCTAAAATGTATAAACAGTTTTTGCTTTGTCATTATGGGGTAGTGTGAAGATTGATGGGTGAAAAAAGTAGTAATTTTAGAATAAGGCTGTAACATAACAAAATGTGGAAAAAGTCAAGGGGTCTGAATACTTTCCGAATGCACTGTTGATACTGTAAATATATTAATAAATGCATTTACCCAAAGTCTTTCTTCTCCTCTTTGCCTCTCTACCAGCTCCCACCATATCGAGCTCTGAGATGTCTAACAACTAAAGAACAGACAATAATGTGCATCAGACTCGCTTAACACATTGAACCATCAATTTAAAATGACAATCCTTTTAATACAGCTTCCCATCAGGGTTTCTGTTAGCCGGTAACAGCTGGCTTTTGGCATTTAAAAAAAGTTAATAAAATGTATTTAATTCTGCAAAAAAATGTATAATCTCATTGCTAAATAATGCTTTGCCAATTCATTGATGAAAATACAACAGCGTAGACCTTAGAGTGAAATGCTTACTTTACAAGCCCTTAACCAACAATGCAGCTTTTAGAAAAATACCTAAGAAATAAAAGTAACAAAGGCTATACACAGGGGGTACTGGTATAGAGTCAATGTGCACCGGTTGGTCGAGGTAATATGGACATGTAGGTAGAGATATTAAAGTGACTATGCATAGATAAGAGAGTAGCAGGAGCGTAAAAGAGGACCATGCAAATAGTCTGGGTAGCCATTTGATTAGATGTTCAGGAGTCTTATGGCTTGGGGGTAGAAGCTGTTTAGAAGCCTTTTGGACCTAGACTTGGCGCTCTGGTACCGCTTGCCATGCGGTAGCATAGAGAAGTCTGTGACTTGGGTGGCTGGAGACTGTGACAATTTTTAGGGCCTTCCTCTAACACTACATCACTTCCTCTCACAGGCAGTGATGCAACCCATCAGGATGCTCTCAGATGGTGCAGCTGTAAAACCTTTTGAGGATCGGAGGACCCATGCCAAATCTTTTCAGTCCCCTGAGGGGGAATAGGCTTTGTCGTGCCTTCTTCACAACTGTCTTGGTGTGTTTGGACCATGATAGTTTGTTGGTGATGTGGACACCAAGGAACTTGAAGCTCTCAACCTGCTCCATTGCAGCCCCATCGATGAGAATGGGGGCGTGCTCGGTCCTCCTTTTCCTGTAGTCCACAATCATCTCCTTTGTCTTGATCACGTTGAGGGAAAGGTTGTTGTCCTGGTACCACACGGCCAGGTCTCTTACCTCCTCCCTCGTTGTCGGTGATCAGGTCTACCACTGTTGTGTCATCGGCTAACTTGATGGTGTTGGAGTCGTGGCTGGCCGTACAGTTGTGAGTGAACAGAGAGTACAGGAGGGGACTGAGCACACACCCCAGAGGGGCCCCCCGTGTTGAGGATCAGCGTGGAGTATGTTTTGTTACCTACCCATACCACCTGGGGGTAGCCTGTCAGGAAGTCCAGGATCCAGTTGCAGAGGGAGGTGTTTAGTCCCAGGGTCCTTAGCTTTCTTGATGAACTTTGAGGGCACTATGGTGTTGAACGCTGAGCTGTAGTCAATGAATAGCATCTCATATAAGTGTTCCATTTGTCCAGGTGTGAAAGGGCAGTGCGGAGTGCAATAAAGATTGCAGGATCTGTTGGGGTGGTATGCAAATTGAAGTGGGTCTGTTGTGAGTCATGACCAGCCTTTCAAAGCACTTCATGGCTACAGACGTGAGTGCTACGAGTCTGTAGTCATTTAGACAGGTTACCTTAGTGTTCTTGGGCCTAGGGACTATGGTGGTCTGTTTGAAACATGTTGCATCCTGGAGTTGCATGTTCTGTTAAGATGAATTACCATAATCTAAATGTGATTTTGGTTATTTTGAGCACCGTGCGTGGACGTCCTAATCAGTTTACACACCCAATACATTTGGGTCCAGTACATTTCTCAAATGTCCGGTAAATTAAAATGCTCCTGGTCAAATGTCCAGCACCACATTTTCATAACAGAAACCCTGCTTCCTGTCTACTGTGAAAATCATTTTTTTATTACAAAATTACATATTGGTTTCCTTACTGTATAAGCAGCCTATGAACGAGGTTAGACAGCAATCCATGCTTTGGTTTTGCCTGTGTGGCCACTGTCCGAAAACAAAACCAAAGCATGTATTGCGATCTTACCTTGTCCATAGACTGCTTGCAGGATGAGGAAATCAAGGTAATTTTGTACTTTGGGTGAACTATCCCTTAAAAGAAAACAAGGTCACTTGTTAAGGCCCCTTCGTTACCTTGACTCCCCTCTCCTTGCGCAGGGGCGTCCGTGCGGGGGCTATGGGTGTGCGGTTGCTCGGCGGGCTGAACATACTGGGGGTGGTGGGGCTGCGGAACGGGGCTTTGGGGATCCCCTTGAGGGGTGCTGGAAGGGAGAGTATAAAACATGATATCTCAGCAACCAATTAGACACCCGTGGGTATGAATGTGTGTGTAAGTGTTCATATGCATAGTCTTAGCAACAACAAGTATTGTAATTGCTGTGTGTGTGTGTCACTCACTGGTGGTGTCAATCTTCTTGACCAGGCCTCTTCCTTTTGCATGGAAAGGCACTCCCGCTGTCTTCTTCAGCTGTTGAGCCGTCTCTGTGGCTGAAACCACAACAGACCGTGAGGCAAAAATATTTTGCAATGGAAAATGTTTAAAACAACTAATTTAGTTAAAGTTCCACCCAGTTTCATCCTGTTTGCTTCTGTTAGATTCCTAGTGAATACACCAGAGGGTGTTGTTCATTTGGCACCAAACAGAAGAAAACAAATAGGGAGGGACTACATGAACTTGTCCAATAAGAAACATTCATATTCATTTTCCAGTGCGTGCTGTAATGAACATGAGTCATGACCATTCACTAATGTGAAAAAGACCATTCACTAAACTAGCACAAAAGGTAGGGCCCTATAAAATAGTATTTTTTGCCTGATTTAATTTTGTTTCCCCTCCAAAATTCCAGTTTCTCTGTTTTGATTTTACAGGTTTCTGTTTTTCCCCAGTTTCAGGTTCTCTAAATCATACTTTTTATATAGAAAAACTAAAACATGATGTTCTAAATCCACAACCATGCTTAAAACCACATCAAGAGAACACTTATGAGGTCTGGGAAAAATCTAAGAAATCTTGATTTTTGGGTGTAGTTCATCTTTAATTTAAGTGCAGCATGAGACCATTGTTTGGTTAGCGATGTTTCTGTAGCGCTCACGTGATTGCAGAGTTGGTAAAACAAAAGGCCACTAATCATGATATTCTGCCAGGTAGACATTGGCTACTTTGAAATTAAAGTTGATCTAGTCAAAAATTGCTCCGCCATTTCCTTGTTACTAGAACTCTAATTGCCTAATTTCAGTTTTAGTGTAGAGAATCATTGTACCATCTACACCAATGTGAAATATATTTTCCATAATTAAAAATATTGTTGCTTCAGCCGTTTGAAGCTATTGTACAAAACCGAAAGCAAAACCAAAACCGGAATATCGCATAAAGAACAGATCTACTGCTTCTTAGACTTGCTTTCAAGTAGAATTATAGATCTATAACACATTTCTTTGTGAATTCAGTTGGGTCGCCCCAAAAAGTTACATATTGCCACTAACATTTAATTGAGGTTTTTGAGAAAGCCTTTCCATCTACCAGAAGACGGCTGTCATTACATTAGCATCATCGCTAACGGCTACGCAAAGTGTTCGACAAACGCGTGCACATACACACACGGGAATTCCTGTGCCTTTGCCTCTTCAGAAAGTTGAAGGAAAATATGAATCACTGACGTATTTTGTTCAGGTCTTATGATAATCTTAAACAAATGAATGAATGCTCAATACATTTAGTTAATTTCCTAGTAAGCTCAATTGATTTTTTAATGTTGTTGAATTCCATTTTAAGGTCTAGATTCCATCTGCGTTCTCCGCAACGGAGATTTTATAGGGCCCTACAAAGGACAGGAGACCCGAAACATGGCGAGCCAGGGTCTTTCCTGCATAGAATAGTCTTGGGCGGGCCGCCTAAGTCCAAATAATTTATTTTCAAGATGGAATAACACTGTCAGCGTAAACTTAAATGACAAACTAGTATGTAGAAAAGATAGACCTATGTATCTTTAAATACATATGAGAACTAACAATCACTAAAATAAAAGCCAGACTAAAACGATGATTTCAGAAGTATTGACTTGTTAAAATGTTTGAGCATAAGGACACAACATTAGCCATGGCAAAATGCATAGGATTGCAGGAAATTTACTTAAACTGCAATATTTTCTCTCAGCTCCAGCTTGAGGGAGCAGTCTCGGGAAAGGACTTGTCTATCCATATACACCAGTGTACAAATGAGTATACAAAACTGTAGGAACGCCTTCCTGATGTTGAGTTGCACCCCCTTTTGCCCTCAGAACAGCCTCAAGCCGTCAGAGCATGGATTCTACAAGGTGTCGAGAGCATGGATTCTACAAGGTGTCGAAAGCATTCCACAGGGTTGCTTGATGGCCCATGTTGACTCCAATGCGTCCCACAGTTGTGTTAAGCTGGATGTCCTTTGGGTAGTGGACCATTTTTAATACACATGGGAAACTGTTGAGCATGAAAAACCCAGCAGCGCTGCAGTTCTTGACACCTGGCACCTACTACCACACCTCATTCAAAGGCACCTAAATCTTTGGTCTTGCCCATTAACCCTCTGAATGGCACACAGACAATCCATGTCTCAAATCCTTAAAAAAAAAAAACCTGTCTCCTCCCCTACATCTACACTTACGGAAGTGGATTTACCAAGTGACATCCATAAGGGATCATAGCTTTCACCTGGTCCGTCTAGGTCATGGACAAAGGAAATGTGCCTAATGTTTCGTCCGGACTTTTTAGATTGCGTGTAGTTAGGTATTCTGCACTTTGAGCTAGAAACAAGCATTTCACTGCACCTGCGATAACATCCACAAATCTCTGTACGCGACCAATAAACGTAAGTAATTTTGATTAGCAGGAAATTTGCTTAACTGATCAAATTCTCTACACTCCATAACAAAATGTGTGAAAAGAAAAATGCATATAATTTCCTTCAAGAAATTGGCTTTAAAACACTGAAATTCTCTCAACTGCCAAGATGGGGGCCTCAAAAACATTCTTGCCCAAGGCCTTGACTGAATTCAGCCGCACCGATGGGCTGGCCGTGCCACGCCCACCACCGTAGCCCCTTTTAAATACAGAAAAAGCACTGGGACCATCTGAAGAGTCTAAAGTGGCTTCACTTTCTCATCTGCACTGACATGCGAAAAACAAATGGACAAGTGAAAGCAACTCCCAAGTAAGCATCCACCATAGCACTTTAACTTTTGCTTTTCAGATCAGGGGCCACATTCATTAAGCGTCTCAGAGTAAGAGTTGTGATCTGCCTTTTAAATCATAATGAGTAACATTACATGGACAGGGGGAACATGATCCTTGATCAGTATTCCTAGGCCCCAGATGAAGAAGATGACGAGGATGCCACTTTAGACTATTGACATGCACCCAGGGTGGGTGGATCGAGTGAAGTATCTTCTCTTACATTTCTGCAGCAGCTCTGCCCTGAGGGTGGCGCTCTTGGGCTTCCTCTTGAGCTGGAAGTGTTTGACGGGGGGCGTGAGTGGGCCCACCAGGGTGGTCAGGGCGCTTTTGTTCAGGTACTGGCACTCCAGAGGGAGCATGGCCGATGCCTCACACTCACTCACTGCAGGGGGAGAACAATCAAATGTATTTATAAACCCCTTTTTACACAAGCAGTTAACACAGTGTTTTTACAGCATCTCAAACCTAGACCCCAAAGAGGAAGCAAAAGCAGAAGTGTGAAGGAAACAGGCAGGTGCAACCAACAAGTATCTGCACAAGCACTAACATGTTCACAGGTGATAAAGAAAAAGTAGGACTCTGATAGATGGCCAACCAACAGGTGATGTCAGAACAGCACCAAAATGCAGGAGCATGCATCCTATTCCATACTACAAATTCCCCAAGCACAGTTTACATAATCACAGTCATTCCAGTTGTAAAGCTAGAACCATGACCCTCAATGTCCCCTTCTGCTCTCATTTTACTCTTGACTTGTGACCCCCAGCCTATGGTAGTGTACCCACCTTTCTCCCGGAGCTCGCCCAAGATGTCCTGTACGTTAGGGTTCTGCTCCTCCAGGTCCAGGTTGAGAGAGCCTGTCTCTGGGAAGGACTTAAGGATATCTGCCACCATCAGTACCCAGGGCTCAGAGTCCACCGTGGCCAGCTGGATGATCTCTGATAGGGCCTCCTTCATCTGCATGTCAAAGGAGGTGATTGTGGAGGTTAGTAGAGCAAGATTTTTTTTTTTTTTAAATACACTTTTAGCATTCAATCTTGTGGAATGGTCATCTGTCTTTAGGCTTTACATGCATACATGGCTCACAGTATGCATTGCTGTCTGTTGATAGGAAGAAATCGATTATAGAATCTCCATGGGGCAGGGTGTATATGGGCATAAGAGGGAGATGGAGGTTAGAGCAGGGCACAGAAATAGAATACATCCAACTACTACACCTTCAATAGTGTGTGTGCCGACTTTTTTTCCTGGCCTGTTGGGCTGTCAGTAGCTAACATGGGCATCCTCAGGAGTACCGTAAACCTGGGATTGAGTGCAGGAGACTTCAGGGCCTCTATGATAGACGAGCAAGGGACAAGGCCAAGCACATCATAGAGGACCCCACACAGTCTTGCCCAATGTTTTGAGCTTCTGTTCTCCAGAAGGAGATATAAAGTCCCACAGTCCAGCAATAATAGGAGCTGGACAAGTTTAATTCTGGCAGCTATCAGGCTTCTGAACAGTGGGACATGGGAAAGATGTATGCCCAATACATGGTCAAACAGTAGGCCGCAGGGACTGTGAATGACGGTGATAATGCATTACAGGATATGTAGATTTTGTTATGGTTATGAAATTGAAATGACACGTATAAATGTATACAGGTAGCTAATTCAATCAATTAATCATCACAGAACTATAATAAGTCAACAAAGCAATGTCGAGAAATTGTAGTGCACCTGGTTTACAACAAGTTGTAGTTAAGAAGCGAGACTGTATCAAAGTTAATAGAACGTTTAGCTATTAGACGATTAAAAAAAATTAATTTTTAAAGGCTGTTTCCCAATTTTGACTTGTAACCTAACTCGCTGGTAACGCCCTCCAAAATGGCACAAGCAGCCTGGCAGACATGCGAATCCACTTGGAGTGACAAAGCTCCGAGAAGTTTTGAGCATTTGAACGCTTCTCGGACGACCAACAAAAAAATCACGACTACACTACAAACAGGTTCAATATTACACGTCAGGCTAGACAGCTAACTAAGTTAACTTAGTGTTTGTGAAAGCAATCCATGTGCGTTAGGTAAACAAATGAGACTGGACAGAATGAGCCCAAACAAACGACAGTTAGCTAGCTAACTACCTCTTGGCTGTAGACACTTGGCTCTTCCGAACAGGTCTCCCTAAGCGAAGAGTCTAAGCCATATGCAGCTAGATAAGTGTACCCTGAAAACGGTTAGATTGTAAATATGGTGTAATATACTTCCCACTCAGGAAATATTAACGTTAGTTAGAAACTCGACCAAGGCTGCATGCTGCAGAACCCCATTTAAACTAACTAGTAGCAGTGGCTAACTAGTGTTCAGTCAGTCATATAGCAACTCGCGTACCCACCTCATCAACAGTCCGCCTCGGAAGATGCAGCATCCCGAGCAAGATTTTTAGCTTTACTGGAGGCGACAAACTAGAAAAACACAACCGTATATTGTCGATAACTGAAACAGTGAGGAGTGAAGCAATACTAGAAGGCGCCCAAAGTTCGTCTGTTGATCCTAGTTTATTATGGAGCCACAGGCCGGTATCGCTATCCTTCATCGACGCCATCTTGGAAAAAGAAGCGTTTTGAGTTCGGGCATTTTAAAAGGCTACCTAGCTAAGAAAACTTAGAACGGTTGGTTAGGACACACCCACCATGGTCATGCTGAGTGCTAACGTGGATCCTTGGGACGTTCTTACACTAAACCCTAACCTTAAACCATTTTAAATGCCGTCCCAAGGATTCTACATATCAAGGACCCCATGTTCATGTCGAGGGAGATCAAAGGAACACACATCTCTCTTACCTATCCAAAAAACAAATGTAATTTTACATGGCCTTTTGAAAATATTGAGTTTACAGAACACTTGAGATGTACGTCTGTAACATCATTGCTGTTTGACTCTAATGGGAATGCTGACTTCCCTTTTGCAAATAAGTCTAATAATACAAACCCTTTTCTTGAAATTGACTTGGAGAGTGCACTAATGTGTAGGAATTAATGGTCCGTGTACGTGCGAATAATATTTATTGTACAACCATTTCTGTATAATGTTATGCAAATAAGCGACTGCGAAGAAATGTGAACAATATTAGCGAACCAGGGAGGCCAACATTCAATTTGGGATGAATAAATTAAATGAAGAAAATAATTTAGTGTAGGCCTAATTTTACGGGATTTGTGGAGGGGTAATCCGTTTGCCTAATTTACAGTTGCCACAGTCACAAAAACTAAACCCTAACCGCACTTCTAAATGTATGCTTAACATTAAATTAATACATTTTTTATGAGCCAATTTTGGTTTTGTGGCTGTGGTAACTAGTGACTACCCTCAAAGGGTTTTATACGCATGCGCCTTCTGCCCTTTGAATTAATATTCAACAGAATCGTCTTGAGGTGGGCGTCTTTCAGCAGGCTACATTGTTTTTATTTTCTTTAAAATATCACCCACAGTGAGTAGGCCTACATTAAATGTTATACTGTTCTTAGTTATATTTCCGATATTTTTCTTTATGAAAAAAAGATTGGCCCATTTAAAACGTTATCTCCGCATCTGTGATGTTCTTATGGATGCTGGTGTTGCTTTCTTTAGTCGTGGAAACGTAGCCTACAATCGTTTTCATATATCCTATCAATGCTTCGTTTATAAACGTAATTATATATCATAAGGAATCATATGCTAAAATTCGCCATCTCCATTTTCCAGGTCTTTCTCTTGACATTTTGCACCGAGCATCAGTATGGTATCGAGCGGCTATTTGCAAGCGGTGATGCTGCTATTAGCGGTGCAGCTCTTGTGTTTTAGGCCAAGTGATGCTGAGCAGGAGGCAGGGACGGTAATCCCTGCTGAAAGTAAGTGGTTTTATTTAATATATTGTCTTTGTTGCATTTGCGATTATACACAATGAGCGGCTGTTATTGTAGTGTGGATGACTATTGTCTATGTGTATAAAGATTTTTTTTTTAAATCTAGGCCCAAACACAATCAATTGGCCCAAACACAATCAATTATGATTGATTGCCTAATCGATAGGTTATACCAATTGAAAACAGCAATTGAGGAAGTGTATCAGCAGATAGGTATTGATTGTAAATATAAACGTCTTAAAATATTGTATTTGTTTTCACAAATAGCCTATAATGAATCATAATGAACACAGTTTTTATATTTTGTCACGTTGTCTTGCAGGTCGTCCCTGTGTGGACTGTCATGCATTTGAATTCATGCAGAGGGCACTACAAGACCTTAAGAAGACTGCTTTCAACCTTGATGCCCGGGTAACAGTTGCGATCCCTTTCTTTTCAGTTACACTTTATGTTACAGCGTGTCATTTTATTAGGATCCCCATTTAGCTGTTATGAAGCAGCAGCTACTCTTCCTGGGGTCCACACAAAACATGAAATATGACATAATACAGAACATTACTAGAGAAGAACAGCTCATGTGTAACAGTATAACTTTAGACCGTCCCCTCGCCCATACCCGGGCGCGAACCAGGGACCCTCTGCACACATCAACAACAGTCACCCACGAAGCATCGTTATCCATCGCTCCACAAAAGCCACGGCTCTTGCAGAGCAAGGGGAACTACTACTTCAAGGTCTCAGAGCAAGTGACGTCGTCGATTGAAATGCTATTTGGCGCGTACCACCGCTAACTAAGCTAGCCGTTTCACATCCGTTACACATGGACAGAACTACATCAATTTACTAACTATTGTATTTACACATTGTTACACTTAATGCTTGAAGTGGGCCGTAGTTGTCCACCTTTGATTTTCTATTGATTGACAACTGGCACCTGTAAAATAATATTGTATTGCCTTTAATATATGATAAGTCCCAGCAGTGGTGTAGTGGTGCCTGGTGAAGTGGGTATACTCTAATTTGACACACAAAAAAACAGCCCGCCTGGTGAAGGAAATGTGTGAAAAAGTATGTTTTCCTATAGTTTTTTTCAGGTTTTTACTCTCAATCACACTTTTTTTTTTTTAAATAGAAAAACAACGATGCTTTAAGGCAACAATGGGTAAGCAAAGCAGTTACTGCAAAAGTTTGGTCCGAAGTCTTATTTGAATCTTTGCGATGCGCAATTCAGTCATCATGCGGTGTTTGAACATTTCTCAAGGCTTTCACAAAACCTTCCCAATTAAATGTAGACTGCAAAGTAGGTCTACCTGGTAGAATGATATGATGATGAATCGGAAGTGCATTTGTTTTTCAAACTCTGCCATCACGTACACTGTAGGTCTACATTGTATAGTACAGCAACACTGTTAGCCAAAAGGTCTCATGCTAGGTGCACAATTGAATTAATGGGCATCTAAACTCTCCCAGAATATTTCCGTTTTATTTTTCCCAGACCTCAAAATGGTCTCCTTATGTATGCATGCATTAGCATTTCCTGGTATAAGTTGAAATGCCTTTCCTACCAGCTACGGGCTACCGATGTCGTTTTTTTGTGAGATGCTCCTGGTTGAGAGTTGTGTGCACTTGCTGACAGATTCATATTATTAAGATGTGAGTATACGCAATGCCCCCACTACCCCATTGTGTACCAGCACCTAAAATGAGTATCAGCACCTAAAATGAGTACCAGCACCTATTTCATTCCACTTCAAGCACTGGTTATGGCTGGGATAGTTGCTCCTTATAGATGCAGTAAAGGGGTCAATGGAACGCAGACCCTTCCATTGACCAGATTAGCACACATTTGACAAATTTGATCTAACTAAGTGGATATTTGTCAAATCCATCATGATTTATTTATTGTAACAGACCCACAATGTGGTTACTTAAGTCCGATTTGGATATATTTGGAAGTTTTCGCTACATAACATTTAGAAGTTGTCCCTTTTCAGGTTTAGAAGAAGTGACTGCTAAATGCTAACTCCTGTTCGTGTAAACTGGTTAGCATAGCTAGCGTACAGAAATCCGTGGTGGTAGTCCAGTCATTTTTAACTGTAATACAGTTGATACAGGCGCAACTTTGGTTTTAGAAGTGGGGGGGACATATACATTTTTTTTATCCAGTCAACTAAACACTCCAAACAGCCTACCTGACCACTCGGAGACGTCCACATGGTCCTAAAGCACACCCGTACCTCGTTTTGTATCACACTCCAATGATAAAACCAGTACAAAAAATGCAATATCAGAATGTTGGGGGGGACATCTCCCCTTTGTCCCCAGTGAAAGTTGCGCCTCTGGTGAAATACACACATAAACAATAGCCTAAATGTACGCTATTTTTTCTGTGTTGAAATAAGGAGATTTGGGATCTTTCCTCCACATGTTGCCATGGCAATTACAATGTTTTGGTCGAGTTCGATGGACCTTTTCACCACATCTATACTCTGGCCTGCTGTATACCTACCTGTAAAGTTCCTCTACAAGTCTTAGCCTAGTTTAAAAAGTTTACTCCTCCCTAGTACTCCCTAACATGGCATTGCTTTTGTTTCCTCCTAGACTGAGACTCTGGTGTTGAGGGCAGAGAGGCGAGCCCTGTGTGACTGCATGCCCACTAATACCCTGCGCTGAGTGGAGTAGTGATGTGCCCCCCCTATGGCAACCAACCCCACACCCACACCGGACACTTACTTTTACCCACTACAAACAACGCCTGGACTAGACAGTTGTCTCTCTGAGCTTCCTTCTATGGAATATTGTACCATTTAGTTTGCTAATTTGTACAACAGACACTTTATTTTCTTTGCTAACATATCACTATTGATATTGCAGTGGTTTAATTATTTAAAGATAAGATTTCATTTTATGAGTTTAGATAAGCCAGTTATGCGTTACTATGGCATGTAGGGCAAAGCCAACAACAGCTAGCCTATTGTCCCAGAACTCATGTCCATGTCTTATGTGAGGGTTTGTTTTATCTGAGGGATTTTGTGAAATAAAATACGATTTACACTTTACACATTTAAGTTAAAGGAAAAAAAACACTTTCAATTTGGATGTAACCTATTAGTTGTGCTATAGCATAGTAGATCTGTATATAGGTTCAATGGACAGACACCTTTTATTAAATGTGTGCCAATATGATCAGGATAATTAACATATACATAGATACACGCAAAGCAGCACCATTACATTCAAAATAGTTGTTAATTCATAATAACATGCATAACATAACAAGTGTCTGGGAAAGTTATTTTTTATTGGCATGGCAACACCAGGCCTTTAGAATAAGTGTACTTTTTAGGTGTATGTGGTACCATGCATGTTTATAGGGTGTAAGCCTATACTCATCTCAACCAGTTGTTTATGGCAATCAGTTGTCTGAGGAACTTCATAATTTTGTTATATTCATCATATCTTTTGTCTTTATTCTGTCTATCTGAACTGTATGAAGATAAAAGAGTTGGATGATGTAGCGGTCAGGAGAATATAGACAAACAAACGCATATTTACCACTAAGACATAGGGACTGTAGAATATTGACAATGTATTGCTAAAATGGTAACTACAGAGGAGTATTATTAATTATAATAATGCTTTGTGTTTGTGTTGTTGCATTCTTTGTTTCAAAATGTCAATAAGCTGCTTTTAGTAATGTCTTGTATGTTTTATTTAGTATTAAAGTCATTATTATAACTTTCGTCACTGTATGTATGCCTTTCTGATATCTTTTTAGTGGTTGTGGAAATAACTGAAGGCCAATCCCAAATGAACCCTAAGCCCTACACACTATGCACTTGAAGAGATCTGAGAGGATTTGATTGGTACATTACAGGCTCCATATTTCAGTGTCTGGCAAGCAACCCCAGGAGCAAGAGAACATTTGTTAATCAAGGTGTGTGTGTGTAATGTATAGTTTTGCTTCTTATACAGTGGGGCAAAAAAGTATTTAGTCAGCCACCAATTGTGCAAGTTCTCCCACTTAAAAAGTTGAGAGAGGCCTGTAATTTTCATCATAGGTACACTTCAACTATGACAGACAAAATGACAAAAGAAATCCAGAAAATCACATTGTAGGATTTTTAATGAATTTAATTGCAAATTATGGTGGAAAACATTTGAATGATCCAGAAGAAGATTGGGAGAATGTCATATGGTCAGATGAAACCAAAATATAACTTTTTGGTAAAAACTCAACTCGTCGTGTTTGGAGGACAAAGAATGCTGAGTTGCATCCAAAGAACACCATACCTACTGTGAAGCATGGGGGTGGAAACATCATGCTTTGGGGCTGTTTTTCTGCAAAGAGACCAGGACGACTGATCCGTGTAAAGGAAAGAATGAATGGGGCCATGTATTGTGAGATTTTGAGTGAAAACCTCCTTCCATCAGCAAGGGCATTGAAGATGAAACGTGACTGGGTCTTTCAGCATGACAATGATCCCTAACACACCGCCCGGGAAACGAAGGAGTGGCTTAGTAAGAAGCAATTCAAGGACCTGAAGTGGCCTAGCCAGTCTCCAGATCTCAACCCCATAGAAAATCTTTGGAGGGAGTTGAAAGTCCGTGTTGCCCAGCAACAGCCCCAAAACATCACTGCTCTAGAGGAGATCTGCATGGAGGAATGAGCCAAAATACCAGCAACAGTGTGTGAAAACCTTGTGAAGACTTACAGAAAACGTTTGACCTCTGTCATTGCCAACAAAGGGTATATAACAAAGTATTGAGATAAACTTTTGTTATTGACCAAATACTTATTTTCCACCATAATTTGCAAATAAATAAATTAAAAGTCTTACAATGTGATTTTCAGGATTTTTTTTTCTCATTTTGTCTGTCATAGTTGAAGTGTACCTATGATGAAAATGACAGGCATCTCTCATCTTTTTAAGTGGGAGAAGTTGCACCAGGGGTGGTTGACTAAATACTTTTTTGCCCCACTGTAGATACTGCACAGCGCTATCCATCAGCGCTATCCATCAGCGCTATCCATCAGCGCTAGTGGCAGAGGCACATTGATTATGTCAAATGGCACCCTATTCCTTATGTACACTCTTCAAAAAGGGTGCTATCTAGAACCTAAAATGATTCTTTGGCTGTCCCCCTTTCCACAGAGGGTTCTACATGGAACCCAAAAGGGTTCTTCTATGGGGACAGCCAAAGAACCCTTTTTTCTAGGAGTGTAGTGCTGTGCACTACTTTTGACCATAGGCTCAAGTCAAAAGTAGTGCAGTATATAGGGAATAGCGTCCCATTTGGGAGGTATCCAATGTGTAAAACTGTATAGGGCCATATTTCTCCCCTGCAGGGAATAGGTGCTGTTCGCTCAGGAAACAGTTTTTATGTGTTTAGTCACACTATCAACTACTGTGTGTGTGCCTGTGCCTATCTTGCTATAAACCAGTGACTGAGATGATTTTCTCTGAATACATCAGTGGACACAATATATATTATATATTATTTTTGTACATACAGTTGAAGTCGGAACTTTACATACACCTTAGCCAAATACATTTAAACTCAGTTTTTCACAATTCCTGACATTTAATCCAAGTAAAATTTCCCTGTTTTAGGTCAGTTAGGATCACCACTTTATTTTAAGACTGTGAAATGTCAATAATAGTAAAGAGAATGATTTATTTCAGCTTGTATTTATTTCATCACATTCCCAGTGGGTCAGAAGTTTACATACACTAAATTTGTATTTGGTAGAATTGCCTTTAAATTGTTTATCATGGGTCAAACGTTTTGGGTAGCCTTCCACAAGCTTCCCACAATAAGTTGGGTGAATGTTGGCCCATTCCTCCTGACAGAGCTGGTGTAACTGAGTTGGGTTTGTAGGCCTCCTTTCTCAAGCACACTTTTTCAGTTCTGCCCACATATTTTCTATAGGATTGAGGTCAGGACTTTGTGATGGCCACTCCAATACCTTGACTTTGTTGTCCTTAAGCCATTTTGACACAACTTTGGAAGTATGCTTGGGGTCATTGTCCATTTGGAAGACCCATTTGCGACCAAGCTTTAACTTGACCTGACTGATGTCTTGAGATGTTGCTTCAATATATCCACATAATTTTCCTACCTCATGATGCCATTTATTTTGTGAAGGGCACCAGTCCCTCCTGCAGCAAAGCACCCCCATAACATGATGCTGCCACCCCGTGCTTCATGGTTGGGATGGTGTTCTTTGGCTTGCAAGGCTCCCCCTTTTTCCTCCAAACTTAACGATGGTCATTATGGCCAAACAGTTCTATTTTTGTTTCATCAGACCAGAGGACATTTCTCCAAAAAGTATGATCTTTGTCCCAATGTGCAGTTGCAAACCGTAGTCTGGCCTTTTTATGGCGGTTTTGGAGTAGTGACTTCTTCCCTGTTGCGCGGCCTTTGACAAGATCCTTTGCTGTTGTTCTGGGATTGATTTGCACTTTTCACACCAAAGTACGTTTATCTCTAGGAGACAGAACGCGCATCCTTCCTGAGTGGTATGACGGCTGTGTGGTCCCATGGTGTTTATACTTGCGTACTATTGTTTGTACAGATGAACGTGGTACCTTCGGGCGTTTGGAAATTGCTCCCAAGGATGAACCAGACTTGTGGAGGTCTCAATTTTTTTTTCTGAGGTCTTGGCTGATTTATTTTGATTTTCCCATGATGTCAAGCAAAGAAACACTGAGTTTGAAGGTAGGCCTTGAAATACATCCACAGGTGCACCTCCAATGGACTCAAATTATGTCAATTAGCCTATCAGAATCTTCTAAAGCCATGACATCATTTTCTGGAATTTTCCAAGCTGTTTAAAGGCACAGTTAACTTAGTGTATGTAAACATCTGACCCACTGGAATTGTGATACAGTGAATTATAAGTTAAATAATCTGTCTGTAAACAATAGTTGGAAAAATGACTTGTGTCATACACAAAGTAGATGTCCTAACCCACTTGCCAAAACTATAGTTTGTTAATGTAACTTCTTATGGCTGCAGGGATAGTATTGAGTAGCTTGGATGAAAGGTGCCCAGAGTAAACTGCCTGCTCCTCAGTCCCAGTTGCTAATATATGCATATTATTATTAGTATTGGATAGAAATCACTCCGAAGTTTGTAAAATTGTTTGAATGATGTCTGTGAGTATAACATAACTCATAGGGCAGGCAAAAACCTGAGAAGAAATCCAAACAGGAAGTGGGAATTCTGATGTTGGTCAATTTTCAACCCAGCCTCTATTGAATACACAGTGGGATATTGGTTATGTTGCACTTCCTAAGGCTTCCACTAGATGTCAACCATCTTTAGAAACTTTGATGATTCTGCTGTGAAGTGGGGGCTCATAAGGGCTGTTTGAGCCAGGTGTCTGGCAGAGTGCCACAGGCTCTGAGGCGCGGTCACGAGAGAGTTAGCTCTCGTTCCATTGCTTTTCTACAGACATAGGAATTCTCCGGGTTGGAACATTATTGACATTTTATGTTAAAAACATCCTAAAGATTGTTTCTATACTTAGATTGACAAGTTTCTACGGACAGTGACGGAACTAGGGAACACGCTTCATGACTTTGGGTTTGTTTACCAAACGTGCTCACAAAAGTAGCTCTTTGGACATAAATGATGGACATTATCGAACTACATCAAACATTTAATGTGGAACTGGGATTCCTGGGAGTGCATTCTGATGAAGATCAAAGGTAAGTGAATATTTATAATGATATTTCTGACTTCTGTTGACTACCCAATATGGCGGATATCTTTTTGGCTGCTTTGTTGTCTGAAAGCTGTACTCAGATTATTGCATGCTTTGCTTTTTCCGTAAAGTAAAAAAAAAAAATCTGACACAGTGGCTGCATTAAGGAGAAATGTATCTATATTTCCATGTCTAACAATTGTATTTTCATCAACATTTATAATGAGTATTTCTGTAAAATGATGTGGCTCTCTGCAATATCACGGGATGTTTTTCGAACTAGTGAACGTAATGCGCCAATGTATACTGAGATTTTTTAAATATAGATATGCACTTTATTGAACAAAACATATATGTATTGTGTAACATGAAGTCCTATGAGTGTCATCTGATGAAGATCATCAAAGGTTAGTGATACATTTTTCTCTCTATTTGTGCTTTTTGTGACTCCTCCTCTTTGGCTGGAAAAATGGCAGAATTTTTCTGTGACTTGGCGGTGACATAACATAATCGTTTATGGTGCTTTCGCTGTAAAGCCTATTTGAAATCTGACACTTTGGTGGGATTAACAACAAGATTACCTTTAAAATGGTATAAGATACATGTATTATGAGATTTCTGTTGTTTGAATTTGGCGCTCTGCACTTTCACTGGTTGTTGTCATATCAATCCCTTTAATAGGATTGCAGCCCAAGAAGTTTTAACAAGACATTTGTGGAGTGGTTGAAAAACGAATTTTAATGACTCCAACCTAAGTGTATGTAAACTTCAGACTTCAACTGTACATCATTTTATTCTACAAATTGTGGTTATTAAGTGATCATGATTAATGTTATTATTGCATAGAATAAAAAATAAAAAAAGCATTTTCTTCAAAACCTTGTAGCCTTTCCTTGTATAGGGTCTGAACTGACGGCTCAGCTTGGAATGAGACCACAGGCATTATCTATCAAACAACGATCAAAAGAAATGGCTGTCTGAGATCACACAGCAACAGTTCTCTCCCTCTGTAGACATATTGTTCTGGTCTGGAGCTGTTTTATTTCCAGAATGCAGCAATAGCAAGCCTGGACCAAGATATGTTTGTGCTGTCTTGCCAACACAGCAAGATTTGGCAAAACTGCACAAAGAGATCGGGGACCAGGATAGAAGAGTCTCACCCCAATTAGAGAGAAGTGCTGTAGTCAGTACTTGGCTGTTTGCGGAGCCTTCATACTCTCACACCCTTTCAATTATTTACGGTGCATTTGGAAAGTATTAAGACCCCTTAACTTTTTCCACATTTTGTTACGTTACAGCCTTATTCTAAAATTGATCAAATAAATGTTTTCCCTTATCAATCTACACACAATATCCCACAATGACAAAGTGAAAACAGGTTTTTAGAAATTGTAGCTAATTTATTACAAATGTATTACATAAGTATTCAGACACTTTGCTATGAGACTCGAAAATGAGCTCAGGTGTATCCTGTTTCCATTGGTCATCCTTGATATGTTTCTACAACTTGATTGGAGTCCACCTGTTGTAAATTCGATTCATTGGACATGATCTGGAAAGTCACACACCTGTCTATATAAGGTCCCAAAGTTGACAGTGCATGTCAGAGCAAAAAACAAGCCAAGAGGTTGAAGGAATTACCCATACAGGATTGTATCGAGGCACAGCCTTTATGGTAGAGTGACCAGATAGAAACCATTCCTCAGTAAAAGCTGTGGGATGTTTTTCAACAGCAGGGAAGGGGAGACTAGTCAGGATCGAGTGAAAGATGAACGGAGCAAATTACAGAGATATCCTTGATGAAAACATGCTCTATAGGATATCCTTCCAACATGACAATGATCCTAAACACACAACCAAGACAATGCAGGAGTGGCTTCGGGACAAGTCTCTGAATGTCCTTGAGTGGACCAGCCAGAGCCCAGACTTGAACCCGATCAAACATCTTTGGAGAGACTTGAAAGTAGCTGTGCAGCAATGCTCCCCATCCAACCTGACAGAACTTGAGAGGATCTGCAGAGAAGAATGGGAGAAATTCCCCAAATACAGGTTTGCCAAGCTTGTAGCGTCATACCCAAGAAGACTCGAGGCTGTAATTGTTGCCAAAGATGCATCAAGAAAGTACTGAGTAAATGATCTGAATACTTATGTAAATGTAATATTTCAGTTCTTTATTTTATATACATTTGCAAAAAAAAAAGAAACTATTTTTGCTTTGTCATTATGGGGTATTTTGTGTAGATAGATTGATGAGTGAAAAAAAAATATTGAATCCATTTTGGAATAAGGCTGTAACAAAATGTGGAGAAAGTCAGGGGGTCCGAATACTTCCCAAATGCACTGTTTAATGTGGATAACAGCATGTAGACAGAGACTGCCTGCAATACCCCCTCAATCCACATGGAGGAGCCCTAACTCAGTGCAGTGTTGGGCACTTGCTACTGCTATGTCGCATTGATGCAGCATCTTTCCTATAGGCTTAAAAGCAGGGCTACTCTGCAGAGCAAGCAGGTTAGGGAAATAAATAGATCTAGCAACAGTTTGCACAAAATCAGGGATCTAGAGTGCACTACTGCATCCATACGTCCCCTCCTCTTTTACATACTCACCTGCAGTAACCTGGCATTGCAACCCTGGCTTGCATCCCAAATGGCACCCTATCAAAAGTAGTGAACTATGTAGGGAATAGGGTTCCCTGCATACGCAACCCTGGTTGAACCATCATTCACCATCCAGCCAGGCTAAAGAAGCTATCCTCATGTCACAACTCTGACAGAACTGAACACACCCAGTCCGGACTCATTCCCCCTTCTGTTCTCTCTCTCGCTCTCCGTCTCCTCTCTCTCTCTCTCTCTCTCTCTCTCTCTCTCTCTCTCTCTCTCTCTCTCTCTCTCTCTCTCTCTCTCTCTCTCTCTCTCTCTCTCTCTCTCTCTCTCTCTCTCTCTCTCTCTCCAAGCACTTCGAACTCTTTCTTCACCTTAATAAGTGTTTGGTTTCTTGAACAAGTTTTTTAAATGGGAATAGGGAATTTTAGTAGGTCTTAGGGAATGACAAACTGACACCTTGGACTGGCTTGGAGTGCTGTAGAGAGGTATTACTGGCTCGCGGTGCACATGGTGCAGTAATAGGAGACTCAATACATTTTAGTAGGTCTTAGGAAATCTCTAGAGAGCCATAGACTAGAGGTTGCCAATCATTGGTTTTACAGGCCCGGTGCATGGCTTGTTTGTGTCAGAGAAGATGAAAAAAGCAGACAATCAGGAACCTTATGATGAGTAAATGGGGGAATCTGCGAATGGTACATTCATTATTATTTATTATTTTTTGCAAAACCCTGGCAGGGTGGCCCTTTCTTATCGCTTGAACTGCAGATTTCCCCTTTAATGGGGGAATCACATCCTCACAGATGCACTGCCTGAGAATCAGGCAGATTTTCTGCTGAATCACTCAAATGGATCTTGGCAGTGGAGCAGAGCAGCCTCCTCTTGTCTCCGAGGGTACATCCCAAATGGCACCCTATTCCCTTTAACGTGCACTACTTTTGACCAAGGATGTACCCTGAAGATGCTCTTTCATCAACAGCCCCCTTTCATCTGTTCCTGTGAACCCCCACTAAATCGTTATTACCGTTTTAAGTGTTCCCTGCATACAGTTCAGTAAGAGCTCTCTCTCTCACGCACGCACGCACACACGCATATGCATAGACACACACTAAGTGTTGAACCTCGCAGAGGTTTTCCAACCTTATTTGACCCCCCAGTACAAATTTAGCACCACCACCACCCACAGCCCATGGATGAGCATTATGCAAACCAAAACCAGGACATGGTAACTAAGCAAATACATATTTGCTGCGGATGGTGATTTGTTTCCTTGTGGGAACAGGGCAGAGCAGAGGTCACAGGAAGTGACTCTTCTTCCCTGTATCTCTGCCAGAAGGCTTATGTCATCAGTAACTCGGATGCCACACGAAACAATCTGGACGCAATTCCTGTTGCTTACAACAAAGTGGCATCTGGGTTGCTCTGTCACCCCCCGAAAAAAATGGCATGCATCTCAGTTGCATCACATAACTAGAAATCACTTCTACTTCACGCAATTAGTGAGCAGAAAAAAAAGGTTGACATGACTCGTTTCATTAGTGTAGTAGCAGTATGTGATTGCATTATGGACCTCTCTCTGACAAGAGGTCCAGGCTTTTATGGCACTTCTGTTCCCCTTCAATGGCTACAATGTTAGCAAACAATCGAGTAAAACAAGCTTATATTTTGGTTTATAATGGGGTAGTCTACCGCACGACAGTCGAAGTTAGGCTACCTCAGAGGCTTTTAGAAATTATATTCTTCAAGAATCAATGGTTATATATTAGGATGGAAGAACTGGATACCGAGATTTCTCGATCAAGCTCCTGCCCATTCCCCGATAAAAAGAATGAGTGGTATCTGGACCAATAATATAGGCTTACAATTTCTATGGCGCACTAATGCAAAAATACAAAACATGTGGAAATGGACATATCAACTATCTGGCTTCATTCATACATTAGACCAGTCATCACAACAGCCTACCAAATGTATGCTAGGCCTACTCAACATGAAGTCTCCAATAGAAAACAAAAAACACTGCTTACGTGCATGACTTCTATAAAATGCATTGACGACTATCATGTGTAGGCTACACGCGACCTCTCGACGCAGTTAGGCAATCTCCAACTCACATTCACAAATACCCTAACTTTAGCTGTGTGGCTCTGGCTGTCCGAAATATGAACTGCGGCCCAAACGCTGCACCGCGGCGCTATCCATGGTGCTGAATCTAGCTCAGCGTGTTATCATAAAGTAAAAACAGCCACAACCTTTACAAATTCCCCTGATAGCCAGGTGAAAGATGGGAGAGAAAACCGTTAAAGGTAGGCTAAAACGATTGTAATTTTCCCTAGGCTGTAATAATTCATATTTTAACAGTCGGCCAACAGTAATTCATAGGCCATTAAAACTAGGCTACATCAACGAAACAGTGTGGTGACTTTGAGATAACTTTTTGTTGATTAAATTGCAGAAAATTCTACAAGAAACCGTTCGATTCCTTTGAAGCCTATATTAATCCATTTACAGTGGTACATTTTCTTCTCTGGTAGACCTATATGCTTTTAAATGTGCCTACCATTTCCGGTTTGAACGGGAATACCCGGGATAACCGGGAGGGGCTTGCAGTTTGGTAGATTCAACCCTTGTATATATAATTAATTTAACAGTAAAAAATGCACTAATTGCTGATTGACGCTTTAATCGCACCATTTTATCAGGAGGATACCCCTCCCCACTATTCTCCTCTGGAGTGGAAACCCCCCAGTGTGTGTAAACTCTTCATGATGTGTCATTGCTCCCAACAATACATCAAAGTTTTACTATCCAAAAATGTATTCCCCTTCAAAATCCATTTTTTTCCTAAAACGAACCCTTAACCTAACTCTAACCTTAACCCAAAACCCTGAAACTAAACCGAACCCCAATTGTAACCCTAAACCTAAAATAGCCTTTTTCCTTGTGTGAAAAAAAAGAAGCCCCCACTTCTCTGAATGATCCATGTTTTACTATCCTTGTGATGGACTTCTGGTTAAAAAACACACACACACACACATTCTATGTCAGCAACGAGTGACTTAGTTAGAGGTGACAATGACAATCTCTTCCGCTGTCCTGTTTCTGTAACGGATCTTCCAAGGCTGAATATTCCTGAAAATGCCAGTCTGCCATTCGGATACTTTAGACCAACAGAGATGCTACTGGCATGGGTGGCCGGCTGCAGTGCTGCCACCATGAATAAATTATATTTTTTACATTTTAGTCATTGGGCAGACATTAATATCCAGAGCATCTTACAGTAGTGAGTGCATACATTTTCTGACTTTTTCGTACAGGTCCCCCTGCAGGAATCAGGGGGAGTGCCATGCTCTACCAACTGAGTCGCATAGGACCACACGGGATATGCATCATAATGCATTAAATATGCATATATATATTTGTTATATTTATGAATAACTCATTAGAGGCCGATCTATGAATAAAGCCCTGACCAACCACGATTAAATATTCACTGGATGAAGATACACAAGTGTGAAGGAAGACAGAGATGGATGGAGAGAGAGGGGGGTGGTGGAGAGAGAGAGGGGGGGGAGAGGGGGGGGGGTAGAGAGAGAGCGAGAGGGACGAATAGAGAGAGAGAGGGAAGGCAAAGAGAGGAGTAGAGAGAGATAAGGGAGAGAAAACCCACATGCTTTGGATTTTGAGGGAAGAGGAGAATAAGTTATTCAGGGAGGTTAGGGGTTGTGGAGAGAAAATCAGCAGGGAGGGTCCCACTTAAATGTACAATCTGCAATATTTACCGCTGAATATTTACCGCCCATCCCTCAGCATTATAGTGAAACAAGTGGCGGGCGGAGCTGCCGTTTGGCTGGAAGTAAGGATTAATGATTGTGGCTTTATAGACTGCTTCAGAGGTGTGAGGAGAGCAGCAGAAGAACACTGCTCAAACATTTATAAGCTCTCTCTTTCCCTCCCTCCCTCTATATATCTCTCTCCCGCCCTCCCTATCTCTATACATCTCTCTCCCGCCCGCCCTCCCTATCTCTATATATCTCTCTCCTGCCCTCCCTCCCTATATATCACACCCTACGGTGCATTTGGAAAGTATTCAGACCCTTTGACTTTTTCCACATTTTGTTAGCCTTTAAATCAAAATTTTCCTCATCAATCTACACATGCCTCCCGAGTGGCACGGTGGTCTAAGGCGTCACTACGGATCCGGGTTCGAACCCGGGCTGTGTCGCAGCTGGCTGCGACCGGGAGACCCATGAGGCGGTGCACAATTGGCCCAACATTGTCCGGGTTAGGGGAGGGTTTGGCTGGCTGGGATGTCCATGTCCCATCGCACTCTAGCGATTTCTTGTGGCAGGCCAGGCGCATGCATGCTGACTTCGGTTGCCAGCTGTACGGTGTTTCCTCTGACACATTGGTGGGGCTGGCTTCCGGGTTAAGCAAGCAGTGTGTCAAGAAGCAGTGTGGCTTGGCTGGGCGTTGTGTTTCGGAGGACACATGGCTCTTGACCTTGGCCTCTCCCGAGTCTGTACGGGAATTGCAGCGATGGGGCAAGACTGTAACTACCAATTAGATATCATGAAAAAGGGGTAAAAAGTACCACAAATTAAGAGTCTTCCTAGAGCTGGCCGCCCAGCCAAATTGAGCAATCGGGGGAGAAAGTCCTTGGTCAGGGAGGTGACCAAGAACCCGATGGCCACTCTGATAGAGCTCCAGAATTCCTCTGTGGAGATGGGAGAACCTTCAAGAAGGAAAACCATCTCTGCAGCACTCCACCAATCAGGCCTTAATGGTAGAGTGGCCAGACGGAAGCCACTCAGACGGAAGGCACATGACAGCCCGCTTGGAGATTGCCAAAAGGCACCTAAAGACTCTCAGACCATGAGAAAACTAAATTGAACTCTTTGGCCTGAATGCCAAGCGTCATGTCTGGAGGAAACCTGGCACCATCCCTACAGTGAAGCATGGTGGTGGCAGCAACCATGCTGTGGGGATGTTTTTCAGTGGCAGGGACTGGGAGACTGGTCAGGGTTCGAGGGAAAGATGAACGGAGCAAAGGACAGAGAGATCCTTGATGAAAATCTGCTCAAGAGCGCTCAGCTCCTCAGACTGGGGGCGAAGGTTCACCTTCCAACAGGACAGCGACCCGAAGAACAAAGCCAAGGCAATGCAGGAGTGGCTTTGGGACAAGTCTCTGAATGTCCTTGAGTGGCCAGAGCTCAGACTTTAACCCGATCGAACATCTCTGGAGAGACCTGAAAATAGCTGTGCAGCGACACTCCCCATCCAATCTGACAGAGCTTGAGAGGATCTGCAGAGAAGAATGGGAGAAACCCTCCAAATACAGATGTGCAAAGCTTGTAGCGTCATACCCAGGAAGTCTCGAGGCTGTAATTGCTGCCAAAGGTGCTTCAACAAAGTATTGAGTAAAGGGTCTGAATATTTATGTAAATGTGATATTTCATTTATTTATTACTTTTTTTGATAAAAAAAGTTTTTGCTTTGTCATTATGGGGTATTAATAGTATGTAGATTGATGAGGGGGGAAAAACAATTTAATCCATTTTAGTATAAGGCTGTAACGTAACTATATGTGGAATAAATCAAGGGGTCTGAATAATATCTGAATACACTGTTTATCTTGATCTCTCTCCCTCGCTCTCTCTTCACTGGGTTCTGGGTATTTGCATGCAGCCGGTAGAGCTTGTGGCATGTTCCCTTATGTATCTGCTGACACCTGGTATACACAGGATGTGTCCCAAATAGCACGCTTTTCCCAATATAGTGCACCACTTTTAACCAGGGCCCATAGGACTTTGGTGAAAAGTAGCCCACTGTGTAGTGAATAGGATGCCATTTGGGACACAGAACCAGTCAGTCAAGACAACCCTGTATCTCATTTTTAAAGAGCTGGGTCTTCGCTTTTCAAGGATACCGCCGACCTCTCTCTCCCTTCCACCTCTGGCATCTCTGTGTCTCTCTTTCATTCTGTTAGTTTAATCTTTACCTCACCTTTCCCCTAACTAGCTCTGTCCCTATCTCTCCCTTTCACCTTCTATCACCCCCCGTTCAGTCCCAGTCTCCCCTTTTCTCTATCAATCTATATCTCTCGCTCCCTCTCATCCCGGTCAGAGCCTGTAGCATGCATGCACACACACACACACGGAAACACACGCACACACACACACACACACACACACTGCCCTCAGAGTAGTGGGTGTCTCCGGCAGACAGGCTGGGGCAGGGTGCCCAGGGGGACAGGGGAAGTGGGCACTAATGGCTGGCAGAGAGGATGAGGACTCTGTGTGGTAACAGTGTGTGTATTTGTGTGTGTGTGCGGGGGGGGGGGGGGGGGTAGTGTGGTAACAGAACAGTGGAAACCCTGGGACAAGGACTAGAACTATCCTGCAGCCAGACAGGTTATAAATAGACAGTGTTAGACAGTGTTTTAGGAAACATTGGCACCGCACATGCACGTGTACAGGCGCGTGCACACACACAAACAAACACAGATCACAGAAAGATGTCAAAGGTCAGGTTGAAGATAATCAGAACTATATGTGGGCAGGGCTATAGCCAGTTTTGTTCTATGTCCCAATAAAGAGTGGACGTACACACCAGTCTCTTTTACAAGTTCTTCAGGAGTGATGGGTTGACTCCCAAATGGCATCATATTCCCTATTTCGGGCCCATAGTGCTCTGGTCAAAAGTAGTGCACTATGAATAGGGTGCCATTTGCGACGCAGAAAACAGTGCTCAGGAACAGACCGTCCTAATTCGTTCCCTACCCCTTCCCTGTTGGCCCTAACCCTCTTGGATGTTTGCAGTACAGAACGACAACCCTTCATGTTGTTTCAATGGTTTGCAGACCTGTAGTTGTCTCCACTACAGCCTCGAGAAAAGCACTGACTGAGCTTCCCTTTATCACTCTGTTATTTGATCTAACCCTGAAATGTAACAAAAAGATGTAGCCTATATTTATATGTATAGCACTGGTGCTAGGACACTAATAGGCCTAAGCAACAGTTGAGGAAAGAATGTAGGCTAAGGCATGTAGTCTAGCCCAGTGCTTAATTTGTACATTTGAAGGTGCTGGACACATGGAACACAAAGTTAGCCAGAGACGGGGTGACCCAGGGTGCTCTGAGGTACCAGAAGGCGAGAAAATAAAATCCCCTTTATAATAAAGCATTGCATGCATTAACATGCTTTTGCGTACTGTCATAGATCAGTAAGGTAAAGGCGCTTGCAGAAGTTGTACACATGGGGTTTCGGGAAAATGTGGCCTTTTGTAAACGGATTTCATGCCATTCTACATACTTTTAGATAACTGGAGACTTTAGAAGAATATGTTTTAATACCTCACAAACGATCAAAATTACAGGCTATTTTGAAACGAACAAAAATATGAATCTGAGATCAATAAAAACGACCGTGTCTTCAATACATCAATAGCCTAGACCTAGGTGTGTGGAGACAAACATATTGTACAATATGAGGAGGAAATTATAGTCCTAAAAAAGCTTTCCAGTTTCACTGACTCGCTCAATGACGCTCAGCTCACTCACCGACGATGGCCGATGCCCTCGTGCCAAAAGCTCTCTCTTGTATTACTTGGTAAAAAAAAATGCTGTTCGTTCATTAACTTGGCAGCCTACAGACAGAATAGTCTTCTCTTTTTTAGCAGGATCCATTTGCTTTCCAACCTGTATTTTCGTCTCGATCGTATTTGAAATATTACGAAAGGCCTGTTTTAGCTGAATGACTGACAAATTTGCCGCGTGTTCCCGACTGTAGGCATGCTTCTTGATTGGGCTACACACAATCCACAGCTAGGAAATTTTGTTAAATAAACATTTAATCATCAGTGGCTAATTATAGGCCTACTACTTGTGTAATATTCGTAATAATTGTATGTATTTCTTAACAGACAGCAGTAGTTATATAACTGGCAAATGTATTTCAATTTATCATGGGTGTTGCGGCACCCCCAGAACCCTTCGCGCCGCTATGATTCTATAAGGAAATAAATTATGAAGTGCAACGCTGGGGAGATGAAAGTTGCAGGCTCATGTCTATCAGAGTAGTGAGAGAGGGATCATAGGAAGTTAATCTCATTGTAGTTCTGTGCGAGATACTGGCGCGCTTCTCTCTCTCCCCACAGCAATGTCCAAGCGTTGGTCTATAAAGGCAACAAAATTGCGCAAAGCATTAACCCAGGCACATTACGTTTTTTAGAGGCCAGCCATGAGTATTAGAGTCAACTTGGTCTCATTATCATTTTTTACATTGGAAACAGTGGAAATAATTGTTCATTCCACGAGAGGTACCGGATCCTGGCAAATGGGTTCCGGAACGAAACAGTCCCAAATTGAGAGGTGCCGGATCCTGTTCCGGCAGGACCAGTCTCAAATTAAGCACTGGTCTAGCCTATTAGCGGTGGTGGAATATCCTATGAAGTGGTGTTAGATCAATCCGCACATGCTCAGAACTCTTTTCGATCCATCTGCAGGTGGAGCTTCCGAGTTGGTGGGAAAAGGACGTTCCAACTCTGACGTCACCCCATTGAAGTTGACATATAGAACGGTTAGGGTTAGGTAAGGGTTACGATAAGGTTAGGGTAAGGTATTGATTAAGGCTAGGGTTTAGGGTAGGGATGTCCCAAGAATCCCGGATAGCAGTAACATTTAGGGTTAGGGTGACAGTATCATGCTGTGTAAAATGGCTGTTCTTGGGCGCGAGAAACCAGAGGATACTCTGGCGCGAGAAACCAGAGGATACTCTGGCGCGAGAAACCAGAGGATACTCTGCCGCGTGCGTATGTTTTGTTGTTTGCGCTACACGTCGACGACCTGTGTGTATGTGTGTGTGTGTGGGGGGGGGGGGGTCTAAATCCATCCAAAAATGCATTTTCTTCAGCGTTAGGTTAAGTGAAACTTTATCCGTTGTGATAAGCCTATGTATAGCTTACGGGCGCAACATCGCATTCTGATCGATAAATCCAGTGAGGCATAGGCCTATGGCCAGAATTAAATAGAACACTGAATTAATGTTAACAGTGATTTAGGCGATAGCCTATGTGAATGAATGACCTTTTTTTTAAACAATGAACGTAGCCTATATTATAACATAGCCTAGGCTGTGACTGTGGCATAGCCTACAAAGTCAGATAATTATGTGAATGGATGAATGATGATACACCAAAACGCTATCGTAAGGAAACTGTCTGGAGAAAGAACGGGTGAGGCGAGAGTATAAAGCCGGGGAGGAATCACTGCAGTGCAGCAGAACTGTCAGTCAAGATACCGGGTATCGAAGGAGGCACACAGCCGGGAGGAGCGAAGCGCCGCGCCATAACCAGACCTTAACATAGGACAGTCAGTTCCCAAACCATTCCCCGTACAAAGTCCAACCATCACCAAGTGCCCTTTATATATTTTGACGCATCAAAGCTCATGTGTCCTCATATGAACGTGTCTTATCCGTTCTGTAAAGACGTGTCATTTCAGTCATCCAAGAAGAGGGTCTGGCGCAGCTCCCGCTGCAGGTGCACTGGTGCAGGCCGGGTTGTTTGGGGTGAGCTTCAAAGACCTCCATTAGCCTACCGGTTCAGAAATACCCTTACGCAAGCCCACCCTCCCCGTCCCACTCAAACACACGTGTAGAATTTCGCCGGAACAATGAGAGGAATGTTGAGGTTTTTAAAAGAATTTGACCGTGTGCCTCTCTTGTCTCTTATCCGCCTATCACAATCGAATGGCGTAGCGCCTCAGCCAATGTGAACGCTATGTGGACCACCCCGGCCCCTGAATCTGAATGCATCCACTACGGCCCATTATAAATAGGCTAAATGTTTTCCTGCAACCCTTGGTCATGCAGAAACGCTCAGGGTTGCAGCAGAAACACTCCCCGTCTTTTTTCTTTCCATATTTATAAACGCATCATATCCCATTTATATTATTTCTGAGGTTACAGTTCTTTGAGGCCAGTTGCATGCATTGTTCGTCTCCAAAAATGGTTTGCGAGACTAAAATTGTTGCGGATGAACACGATGCCATACAAGGGACCAAAAAAGATTCTATTATCGTTTCCTCCTCGCAAATGTGGACTTCTTCCACACCGGCACCGAATCCGATCGAGGAAAATGATGTGAGGAAAGATACGGTTTTTATCCGTGAGTTTGAGCGCACGGACCATGTGGAAGTGCGCCGCATCTTTTACGAGGGGATCATGGAGAGAATCCCCAACACCGCATTCAGAGGCATATTACAGCAAAGTCAAACCCAATTCTTATATGTTCTTCTGACACGTAAGTGACAATATTTCCCATATACTTAACGATTTACTGGCCTGAAATTCGTTAAAAGTTGCCATTACCCATTGAAAAACTATTTTCATTTTACCCATGTATTTACAAATTATTATTGTCAAAGACATTATGAATAACCCATCCATACTAACACATGAAAACCAATTATTGTAAAAACATATATCTTTTTTTTTTTTTTTAAGTTAGAAGTGAGTTGAAATTAAGTTGAAGGAAAGATATAATCTGTTGGAGCATCGAAATGTCAATTGATAATTCGTTGACCTCTTTTCTTTCTTTCTAAAGTGCTTTATTCATTTAATGGCACAAATACATGCTATGTGAAACTTTCATCAAGAGGAAAAGGATTTCATATTATACAAATTCAATAACAACAAATACATTGAATAATTGTCGATTTCTTCTCGAGTTCGTGTGTGGATGTGTGTTGGATCTTCGATACCGGCATGTAGCGTAGCTCATGTGCAGCACCGCATCAAACCGCAACACAAAGGCATGGTTCAAACGCATGGTGCATGTAGCGGGTGGGCCTGTTTGGTGTGCATGTAGGGGGCAATGATGTCAGTTGCCGGTTAGGTTGGATGCATTAATTAATTAATAGAATGTGAGGATTGGCCCACAGTGTGCGCTAAGCGTGCACCAATTGCACCCTATCACCAGTTTCCATCATCATAGGCTACACACATGTGTTATACTGTGCCTGCAGGCAGTGCGTTAATGCACCACCACCACTAGCCATGTGTGCATGTTGGCATTGTTTATAATTAATTAGTGGAGATGTTAATTTCGTCATTCTCCCCATGTATGATATGCATGGGTGTTCTTATGGCACAGTTGATCCATATGGTCAGACGCATTACACATCGCTTAGTCTATGATGTGAATGAATGTCATTACGCACCAAATTTCGAATAAAAATTCACCACAACATGTGTTACGCTATATATATTCCATAATCATTATTGTCATTTAAATGTACACCATCTAAAACAATACTTTTTTTTTTACACCTCATGCCTTTGTCTGTGCCGTGGTAAGTGACCATAATGACCAACAAAACATCTCACATAAGCCTATTTCACTGTTGACATTTTGTCTGGAAATGTGTGTATAATTGTTGTATTTATTTAACCTTTATTTAAAGTTCTTTAATATGAATATGACGCTATAATTTAGGACCACGTCGCTACAATGTAGCCTAATGTCTATGTTGACAGTAAGCACGCCATGTCGTGGTGCAATGGAGTAAAAGATGTTTGCATGGCAGACCAGACGACAACATAATGCTGCTGCACAGCCTGTCTGTTGTGCCGGGTTCCACTCTGGCGCTTCCGTGCGGCCAAACCAGAGAAATAGGCTACTTCCAAAAATCACTGACTGTAATAAATGGACCAGAGATGATATTGATAGGCTGTGTAGAATATCTGTTTGCATCGAGTCAAATAAATACATAGACTCAACATAGGATGTCATGTGATGTTTGCTCGTCGGTTGTCAATCGCTTTCTCTACAGTAAACAAAATGTGTGATATTAGGGACTGATCTTCGTTATTTTTAAGCAACTTATTTTTTGGAATGTCACTGTTTGGTTATATAATATATATTATGTGTGTGACTTCCGCCAAAATCCAACATTTGATTCTCTTTTCTGACAGGTATCGTTTATTTTTCTTCCTTATCTCCATAGTAATGTGCTTTGTTGTGAGCAAATCCCTCACGCTGACCAGCTGTGCGCCGTTCGTTCTCATGGCCGCGCGCTACTTCTACAGCAGCAAAGTTATCCACAACTATCTGGCCTGCGCGCTCCGAACTGACATGGCGGACATCGAGGAGTATTACATGAAACCCACAGGTAAGAGGGCTAGTGGGAGATTGGACACAAAACAGAAACTATATATAATCTGTGGAAATGTATGATCTGTTGTCTTTGTCAGCATATAAAGTTCATCCACAGACATTAAGCTTTTAGTGAATTATGGGATTTAAAAAAAATGATGTGATACAAAACATAGCCCTATGCAAATATGGAATCACAGACCCTTTGAAAGTATCCAAATGACCCTCCCCCCCCACACACACACATGCACACAAACACAAAGTATAGTCTCTCAGTGTCATAGGCTCTCCCTGCCTGTATTAAGCACAGCAGGAGTTGGATAGTGACAGCATGGTTGCATTCCAAATGGCACTCTATGCCCGACACAGCACACTAACTGATCAAAACTAGTGCACTATGTAGGGAATAGGGTGCCATTTGGGATGTAACCTGTGCGTTCAGAAACAGAGGCAGTCTGCCTGCCTATTAAGTATGCGGGACGACTCGCTCCGCTCTACTTGGTTACAGAGGGAGCCAGGGCACACCATGCTACTGGGCCTATTGATTCTGAGATGGAAACTGCTGATACACTTTCTGCAGCAGTCTGTCCACTCTGTGTCGGCCAAGCCTCATTGGAGTCATTTCCTCAACTATATTCCCTAACTAGGAAAATCAATCACTCTCTTATGATCCTCTTATCCATTCTGATAAGAGGAATTGAGCTGTGACCACACTTCCTCCGGGTTCCGTTCCAAAACGCTGGGCTATAATCAAATCAAACCTTTTTCTCTCTCTAAAACACACACACACACACACACACACACACACACACACACACACACACACACACACACACACACACACACACACACACACACACACACACACACACACACACACACACACACACACACTTCCATCCACCCAACATTTTGGGGTCAGTCGGACCCTATTTGCGAAGCTACTTAAGGGCAGGTGTTCGTTAAGCCCATCATTGATTCTTGTCTTTGTCTCTCACTTTGTGTCCGGCAGCTACAGTTATCCACTGTGTGTGTGTGTGTAGGAGTCACACAGGATATCAATGGGATTAACCGCTGCAGGTCTTTGTATGTGTGAGCGTGTGGGTCTGTCAGAGAGAGACTGTGTGTGTGTGTGTGTGTGTGTGAGAGAGCGAGAGAGAAAGAGAGAGGGAAAGAGCAGGCGTCATATGATAGTAAGAGTGCAATGATTTACAGTGGCCTCCACCCTTTCACGTTCCTGCCATGGGCAGTGTGTGTGTATGTGTCAGTAGTCAGTGAGTCATACAGTGCAGGGTGAGAGGGCCAGTCACTGACACGATGAGCAGCAACACGGTTATGTCTACCGGCCTCAACTAGCCAGGAAAAAGATACATACGGTTATCTCTTCTTCAGTGTGTGTGTGTGTGTGCGTTTATTCATCCCACTGTCACTAAAGCCCAGCTGTTACTTCAGTCCTCTGCTCAGCTCATAGGTGTGTGTGTGTGCATAGGACTTACCAGGAACAATAGGGGCATTTTTGGGGGGGGGGGGGGGGGGGGGGGGGGGGGGGGGGGGGTTGACTAGGGATTCTTAACAACAAAAGAACCAGGACATTCATTCTCCCTGAAATCCCTTTGGTACTATCAACCAATCAATACATTCTGTTTCATTAACCAACCAATCAATCCACTTTACTGAATCATCTGGCCTGTACATATACACCACTGTGCTGTTGTCTATACCAAGCATAAACAATTAACAGTAACAAGGCCTTATAGGATGTTATACAAGACATACAGTGCCTTGCGAAAGTATTCGGCCCCCTTGAACTTTGCGACCTTTTGCCACATTTCAGGCTTCAAACATAAAGATATAAAACTGTATTTTTTTGTGAAGAATCAACAACAAGTGGGACACAATTATGAAGTGGAACGACATTTATTGGATATTTCAAACTTTTTTAACAATTCAAAAACTGAAAAATTGGGCGTGCAAAATTATTCAGCCCCCTTAAGTTAATACTTTGTAGCGCCACCTTTTGCTGCGATTACAGCTGTAAGTCGCTTGGGGTATGTCTCTATCAGTTTTGCACATCGAGAGACTGACATTTTTTCCCATTCCTCCTTGCAAAACAGCTCGAGCTCAGTGAGGTTGGATGGAGAGCATTTGTGAACAGCAGTTTTCAGTTCTTTCCACAGATTCTCGATTGGATTCAGGTCATGACTTTGACTTGGCCATTCTAACACCTGGATATGTTTATTTTTGAACCATTCCATTGTAGATTTTGCTTTCTGTTTTGGATCATTGTCTTGTTGGAAGACAAATCTTCGTCCCAGTCTCAGGTCTTTTGCAGACTCCATCAGGTTTTCTTCCAGAATGATCCTGTATTTGGCTCCATCCATCTTCCCATCAATTTTAACCATCTTCCCTGTCCCTGCTGAAGAAAAGCAGGCCCAAACCATGATGCTGCCACCACCATGTTTGACAGTGGGGATGGTGTGTTCAGGGTGATGAGCTGTGTTGCTTTTACGCCAAACATAACATTTTGCATTGTTGCCAAAAAGTTCAATTTTGGTTTCATCTGACCAGAGCACCTTCTTCCACATGTTTGGTGTGTCTCCCAGGTGGCTTGTGGCAAACTTTAAACAACACTTTTTATGGATATCTTTAAGAAATGGCTTTCTTCTTGCCACTCTTCCATAAAGGCCAGATTTGTGCAATATACGACTGATTGTTGTCCTATGGACAGAGTCTCCCACCTCAGCTGTAGATCTCTGCAGTTCATCCAGAGTGATCATGGGCCTCTTGGCTGCATCTCTGATCAGTCTTCTCCTTGTATGAGCTGAAGGTTTAGAGGGACGGCCAGGTCTTGGTAGATTTGCAGTGGTCTGATACTCCTTCCATTTCAATATTATCGCTTGCACAGTGCTCCTTGGGATGTTTAAAGCTTGGGAAATCTTTTTGTATCCAAATCCGGCTTTAAACTTCTTCACAACAGTATCTCGGACCTGCCTGGTGTGTTCCTTGTTCTTCATGATGCTCTCTGCACTTTTAACGGACCTCTGAGACTATCACAGTGCAGGTGCATTTATACGGAGACTTGATTACACACAGGTGGATTGTATTTATCATCATTAGTCATTTAGGTCAACATTGGATCATTCAGAGATCCTCACTGAACTTCTGGAGAGAGTTTGCTGCACTGAAAGTAAAGGGGCTGAATAATTTTGCACGCCCAATTTTTCAGTTTTTGATTTGTTAAAAAAGTTTGAAATATCCAATAAATGTCGTTCCACTTCATGATTGTGTCCCACTTGTTGTTGATTCTTCACAAAAAAATACAGTTTTATATCTTTATGTTTAAAGCCTGAAATGTGGCAAAAGGTCGCAAAGTTCAAGGGGGCCGAATACTTTCGCAAGGCACTGTATCGATCGGTGTGAATCAAGGGGCCAGGGTTCCGGTCTGGAAGCACGGTTTCTACCTCTGCGCGTGTGAAGTTGGGCTGTGTAAACAGGCTGCAACCCGGATATAGACGGTCCATGAATCGGCGTATGCGAACATTAGTACATTATGTTGAAAACAGCGGTTGGACATCTTGGATGCGGTCTCCAGTTCTTTTATACCTCAATGGCGTGAATAGGCACAAGGCAAAACCAAGCTCCTTGACCTACTGCACAACAGGACAGTATAAAGCTTGGGTCCAATCCCAAATGTTACCCTATTGCCGTTGGGCTCTGGTCAAAAGTAGTGCACTATGTAGGGGATAGGGAGCCATTTGGGACTCAACCGAAGGGATAAGTAGGTGGGCCAATGTGTCTCCACACTGCAGTCACCTGGTTCCATCCTGAGCCCCAGAGCAGTGATAACACTGGCCAGATGGGTTGTTATCAGCATATCTGAGTCTGGCCACGGAGTGTGGGCACGTGTGTGTGGTGATAGGGGTTGCCGGGTAGAGTACAGACAAAGGTGAGGTAGTTACACACACAGTAGATACATGTTGCACCTATCTTTCCACTCCCTTTCTTCCTCCTGTCCCTGTTGAGAGAGAGAGAGAATTCTTTATTCTCCATTCTCCATCCACTGAATTTATGTTCTATAAATGTCATAGCAAATTTCAGTAAGCGTCTTATTCATTCATAATACAATGACGCAACCAAACACACGTCAATAGCACAGAACCGCTCCTCAAAAAACATATTTTTTGTTGTAGCTCTGTTTGCTACAGTCTGAGACTGCTATCGTTGAAGTCGTTTGTGGTGACGAGGGGCGTTGTACAAAACAAAGTCATCAGCGATTGGATTGTCTCTAACCAATCAGAGTATCAAAGCCAATGACACATTTTCAAACTACAGTGTGTTCTGACTCTGGCCCAACCCATCGGTTTGTGGACCAATCAGACGGCCCCGAATGTGTTCGCATTCGGTGAATGGTCAGGGAGGTTCTCAGATCCAGACTCATCGTGGAGAAGAAACTAACGTCCACGGGCGTGGCATGTACGCGGGCGTGGCGTAGCATTTGGCCGCAGCAAGGAGTCTGTAGCTAGGCAACAATGGACCCACACCAGAAGCAAAATAAGATGTTAACAACGTTATCGTTTCTGAACACTATAGTTAGTCACTCCCAGGTGACCAATACAATCTTTAATGGATGTCCAATAATGTGGTCCGATCTTTAATGGATGACCAATAATGTGGTCCGATCTTTATGAATATGCGGGTGAGACTCGCAGACAATAGCACTTCTTCCTCTGCCTTATGCCACATTATCTTCGAGGTTCATAAAAAATGGTTTGGGGTAGAGCTTTAAAGGAAGAGGAGGGGGGGGAAGGGACTTTTTATGATCCCTCCTAGCCTCTGAGAGGACCTAAATTGGACAAGTGTACACACACACACACACACACACACACACACTGATTAGCCCGGGCAGGGTAGTTAAATTAATGGGAAAAGGCCAGTGCTGCAGCCCCTTTAAGTGATTAATGCTCCTACACTGCTCCTCTCAGAGCTAATGGAGCTGTAACGGAGAACGAGTGCAGGCTGGGTGTGTGTGTGTGTGTGTGTGTGTGTAGTTGGTTGTAACGTACAAGGGGCAGGAAGTATTATGTATGACTGGACACAGGTAGATATGGTGGAGCTTGTTGGTCTTGAGATCTGTGTGTTTTGGCATGTGCTGTGTGTGCCCGTACACCTTCATGTGTGTAAACATGTGTGTGTGGATGTGTGTATGTAAGCATGTGTATGCCCCTGGTCTCCTTGTCCGAGTCTCATCTGTCAGGGTGTGGTATAGATGTCAGGCAGATCCATACTCCCAACATGCACTCTGTTCCCAGGGGAGGGAGCATTCCACGTGGGGGGAGGGGTCTGTGACTTGGGGAGTGAGGAGGCCACGCACTGCAGATATCACACCTCACACTGCTCTCTCGCACACACACACACACACACACACACACACACACACACACACACACACACACACACACACACACACACACACACGCTTAACCCTAAAATAGGGATGATCTGTAACGAGCATGAACGCACACACACTTTCAGCGGACACAAGCTGTTAATGAGCTTTTGTTTCATCTTAGACACACGCACAGTCAGGGTGTGCGCCGTCTAGACTCAACGCTTATCAACTGAATTACCCTCATATGTTTCAATGGAAAGGATAGACACTAATCTTGTTAAGCACAATAAAAAGGGAGGGAGAGGGTTCATAGTCGTGTCATAACGCCATATTTAACTGTCTCCAACCCAATGCACATGCATGGCAGGTAGTATGTTCTTTTCCTTTAGCAGTTAGAAGAGAAAAGGCCGTCACAATAAATCCTGAGTAAAAAATCTGTACGTTTAGAGCGCGTTAGCTCTCTCTCCTTCCTTACCGCCATGAGATTTTATCTGCATCTTTCAAGTCGACCCATCCCTCCCCCTTTCGGTCGGTGGTAGAGTCCTCTTAGCCTGGTTAAATCCAAGAACCCCCCCGCGCTCATCTTGGCCCGGGTCTATGATAGATCAGCTCCCTTGTCTAACCCCCAACCCCTCCCTGTTGCCCCCTACCCATCTACCAATACAGGAGGACTGAAGACAAATGAATGTCCTACATGCTCTATGATCCTGCTCTCTAGTCTAGCTATCTCCTCTCATTCTCCATATCTGACTCTTAACCAGCAGATCCCTTCTTCTCATAGCCCCTGCTTTCCAAAGGAGGGGGAGAGGGAGTAGAAGGAAGAGAAGGCTTCGGAGATTCTCCGACCGACCTTTCTCTCGTCATGGCGTCAGACACAGGACATGAGTGTATGTCACTGTCTCAGGGCCCCTACACACACACACACACACACACACACACACACACACACACACACACACACACACACACACACACACACACACACACACACACACACACACACACACACACACAGAGCTAGGGCTGGCGTGCCTGGTTGTCCCGTCCCGTGCTGACTGTTGGCACAGGCCCTGCTCAGACAGATGGTGACGGCTTCAGTTTCAGAGGCGTGGCCGTCCCTTCACCCCCCTCCCCCCCCCCCCCCCCCCCTTCCCCCTTCCTCTTTGTAGCCCCCCAGAGACAGGGCCTCTGGGTAACCTCTGGTAACTGCCTCTGGGTTACCTCTCTGGTAACTGCACGCCTCACATCATGCTCTCTTCTGAGATAAAGCGCTGGAAACTAAAGTCTGATTTTGAATTAGCTATCACATCGTGAGTATAAGGTCAAATACCACCACACTGTTAGATTTCTGGGAAAAAAATTACGTGAAACCTACCCTTTAACAAAAATGAAAGACGCTGACACGGTACACCGTACCTTGAGTGAATCTGCCCCTTCCAAAGTGTAACTATTCCAAAAGACGCCTCATACATTCTCCTGCGTTGGGACTACAGACAAGGAAGAGTCAACACAAGAAGTCATTGTCTGACCCACTCTGAACCCTGCACACACAATATGACCAAGGTCAAATGGGGAAAATGTCCCGGCCCACCATTCACTCTGCTTGCAGATCTAGCTGCCTGCTACTGCCTCCCCAGCTGTGATGCCCACATGTCATGGAGTGTGTGTCTGGATCAGCAGGCTTGTTACCGCGGCGACCCTGCCGCAGGACATCTGACAGTTGTTTTATTCAATCAAACACTAATCCAATGAATCCCACAGGGCCCTTTAAATCCCTCATAACGTTGGCTTCCAGCACATTCGCATCGTTTCACCACTCGCCCCATGACGCGATGTGTTTGAGAGAGTGTGCTTGTGTGTCTGGTATGTGCGTGTGTGCAAGTATCAGATTGTGTGTGTCGGTGACCCTTTGGAAGATGGACACACAGGTTTTTACATTCACCAGTCAGTCAGTCAGTCCCAGAAAAGGCAGAATATTCTCTGTGCTGTACTTGACTACAAGGACATGTCACCAATACCGATGACATTGAAAAAATTCTATTTTCAGCAACAGTTTACTGTTGCATCCGTGCAACACATTTTGCCTGCTGAAGGAAAGAGAAAAGGTTGTCTGTTTTCACCTTGTAGTTCTTGGAGGGGTTTGCAAATCCAAAATCAACTTGGGGAGACGGTTTATCAGAATGAGGATATAGTAACCCGGTCTTCTTTACAACGACTTGTCCAGCATCCTCCCAACACAGTACTGTACCGACCCCTTTACACTGTAGATACCGTAGCTACAACACACGGACGACAGCGCTGTACTCTCACGTTACAACAGAGGCTGACAGGGAATCGTTGTACTCTCGTCGACGCAACTCCTACCTGGCATGCTGACACAGGTAAAAACACGGCAGGCATGGACTTAAGAATACGTTACGAAGTTGAGCAGAAAACATTTCAATACTGTATAAAACTGCTTTTACTATGACTGAGACCAGGAGGCTTTTTTCTTTCTCCCCCTGGTCAGGTTACATTGTGGACGAACATTTCACTGTTGACGTGTGTGTTTGTGTCCTTCCTTCTCTGTCCTGTGTGCCTGTATTTGTCTGTCTCTCTGTCTCTCCCTGAGGGTCTAATCGCCCTAACGTTGAGGGACAGCTCGGGCCTACGACTGTACTTTTCATTATGAGCATCTCTCAGAGCAAATAATGCCATTAAGCAGTTAGCGCCAGCCTTTGTCGGCTTTTAATTTCACTCTGCCTTTACCTCCCTCATTCTCCAGTTGATTCTCTCTCTCATGCTCTCCATCTCTCTGATACACTTCACTCCAGTTGCCAATGGAAACACCAGCCGCCGCTATGTGACCGGAGTGTTTCGTGTGTAGAATCCCTCCTTCCTTACTTCCTTTTAGTAGATCCATCCAGTTAGTGGGTTTGACAAGGCCATAACTGGCATATCTTACCAACAGGACAGACTCTCTCATACAGCTCTATAATGTGTGTGCCGGGGCCATGCGATATTCCACCTCACTTTCTTGCACCCACATTAGGACTTGCTTTTTTTCCCTTCCCTTGCCCTGATTCTGCTGACAGGGGCTATTTTGAGGAAAAAGGTCTACCTGCAATATGTGTCTGTTTTTTTTCCCTCCTAACCTTAGTCTGTAAGTAGCTCTGCGTAGGAGCTATGCTGAATGACTCAAATGTAAATGATACAGTGCTATGTTGTTGTCAAAGCAGCTAGCCTGTCCTTACCACAGGCTTTACGCCGGTCTTAACAACACTCTTAGACAAAACAAATAAGGCCATCTAGAACCTAAAAGGGTTCTTTGGTTGTCGCCATAGGAGAACTCTTTTGGGTTCCCGTGTGGAACCCTTTCCACAGAGGGTTCTACACGGAACCTCAAAAGGGTTCTACAAAAGGTTCTCCTACGGGGACAGCCAAGAGTGAACCATCCTCATGTTTGCCATCTTAACTGCATCACATGGTCGTGTTACTTGACAGAAGCCATTGTAAAGCAACCTCTAATTGCTCTGTAATCTGAACTCATTAACACCAGTCCGTAATTGATGAGATATCCCGATACACATGAGCAGTGGTGCCGGGTTAAAGCCACAATCTGCCGTTTCACAAGCCCAGGCTGCCACCTTGTAGGCATATTTCATTAAAATGGCCTTTGAACAGCAGGAAATATTGCAGATTGTGGCTTTAATGATTGTTGTACTGGCCATAGTTAGGGGATGGGAGTCCACTCTACATTTGATCTACCCAGCCAGAGGCTCTGAGGTCTGTGATGTGTGATGAATGACATGTTAATGTTAGCTGGCCTGCAATGAGGTCCCAGGGTTATGGCAAATAGTGTAGGGGGCTAATGGGGCAGCTCTGCTCACTTCTTATTGTGTCAGTCCTTCACTGAGTCAACCAGTAGTCCAATAAGGACAGCCGTGGTCCGTGGGCAGTCATAGGTCCGGCTGCCACTCCCTTATTGCTTCAGCCCATTCACATCAGGTCGTTTGGGGTTTAAATGTAATGTATATATTCTGTCAGATTTGTGTTGGTGCTGTTGGCAGTGGTATGTGATATGTGTTGTGTTGGTACTGTTGGCAGTGGTATGTGATATGTGTTGTGTTGGTGCTGTTGGCAGTGGTATGTGATATGTGTTGTGTTGGTACTGTTGGCAGTGGTATGTGATATGTGTTGTGTTGGTATAGTGTGTGTGTCTAACTGGGCTCTCTGGTCCTCCAGGCTCGTGTTTCTGGGTGGCAGTGCTGGAGGGTCAGGTGGTCGGCATCGTGGCGGCGCAGGGCCGGGAGGACGATAACACGGTGGAGCTGCGCCGCATGTCGGTGGACTCGCGCTTCCGCGGCAAGGGCATCGCCAAGGTGCTGGGGCGCCGCGTGCTGGAGTTCGCCGTGCACAACAACTACGCCGCCGTTGTCCTGGGAACCACCGCCGTCAAAATGGCCGCCCACAAGCTGTACGAGTCACTGGGCTTCCGGCGGACGGGCGGGAGCGAGGACTACATGCTGCCTGGCATGAGCGGCTCGCCGCTAGAGAGGCTCTTCTTTCAGATCCGTTACCAGCGTTACCGCCTGCAGCTCCGCGAGGAGTGAGGGGTGAGAGAGGGAGAGAGGGATGGAAAGAGAGAGCAACGACACCTCCTCCTCGAAGCAGAGCCCCTCGCCCGACGAGCCTCGACCAAGTCCCCGATCAATCTTATACTCCTCTGACAACTTTATTTTGTATCAGTTACTTCTTCTTACTACTTACCACTACTATGTCTATTCATTATTTCTAAGTCATTAACTTATGGGTTTTTGTTTTACCTTTTAGATGTAGTGTTTTACCCCCCCCTCGCCTTTGAGTAAATTATTTTGTTTTGCCTATTTTCATGTCCTTTCCTGTTGTAAGAAAAAAGAATCCCTAACATATATCACCGTCCCATGCCTATTCAAATGACATCATCAATTGAGTGTTCCTGTTGCTTTTGATAGAAATTTGATTGCAATCAGTTTTTCGATCACCATGACAAAATCCCCCCCCCCCCCCCCTTCCTTCCTTCCACCCTTCCTTTACTAAAATCCCCTCCCACCCCCTTCAGAACACCAATCAGAGGCTTAATCAGGAGGGTGGCGTGTTCCGTAACATTCAGATAGAAATATATCACGTAGAACAGTCATTGTCCTTTGCCATGGAAAACAGGCATTCGTGTCCGCCCTATACATGGCATTTCTATCTGAATAGTTTCTATCTCAAACGCACCCTGTCTCTCGTTAGCCCGCCTAAGCCCTCTCCATTGTCACAACAACGTTTGTGCCCAAAAAGACCTGGACAAAAAGACAAAGTAGGTTGGCATTTCTCCAGCTCAGCCCATATTGAAGCACAGCAAGGGTCATCAAGTGTACTGTACCAGCCCTGTGGAGAGACAGGAGGAACAGGCAGGACGTGTACTGTGGACACACACTGTGGATCCTGCATAGGCAGGAAAACAAACACAAACAGGCTTGCGTCCCAAATGGCACCCTATTCCCTATATATTGCACTACTTTTAACAAAGGCCCATAGGGCTCTAGTCAAAAGTAGTACACGGTGTAAGAAAAAGGGTGTAATTTTAGATGCAGACACAGTGCATTTTCTGTTTCCTAAACCCTCCTGCTTTCTGCTTTCACTATTTCCTCCATCTTTGGTCACGTTCTCGTCCCCTCATTCAACACAGTGTCCGAATCTAATTCTATGATTCCATTCCACCTGCATGGGAACTATGAAGAGGGTCTCTCTGATTGGTTGGGAAGACGAGAGGGTAGTTCAGGCCAGGGGTACGTACCCATGCAGGGTGAATACTGTGTCAATGTTAATCATATTACTAATTTAATCATGGGTTTTTCTAATGAGTAAATTATCTAATCTAATGAAACATTGAGTGTTACTGAGTTGTATGTGTAATTATCAATGGTTTACTAATTGAATCAAGATAAATTTGAACATTTTGAATATGTTTGGTATTTGATTGAGAAATTAGAGATGTTATTATTATTCACAACATTTGATGGAAGCATTGCTACTTTGTAGTATGCACATTTTATGGATACTCCTACATGTACATAGTAACCGCAATCTAATATATATTTAAACCAGGTAACTGGGGGAAACTACTTGGGTAGACCTAATACATTATTCAAAATATTTGCGGACTTACAGTACATAGCTGGCTTAACAAAATGTATCTAAGCACAAATGTTTCAGTTTGAATTTAGACACAATACTATATCCAATTTACAGGTATATTTATATCCTTCTGTGTATGTATTAATGTGTATACAGTTGGAATACTCTGTACAGTATGTAGCTGACAAACCCAAAAGACGTCCCTCTCCCTCCCCTTCATAAAGATAACCACTCTCTCCATTTCCATCCTCCTATCAGAGACAGAACCAGCAGAGGGAGAGATACAACTTCTATGAGCCCAAGAGTTTGTCATACTTGTACAAAAATCAAGAAATTAAATGTTTTAAAAAAGATCATAAAAAAAACATAGATTTAAAATTTAAAAAAAGTCGACAAAAAGATGTCGTGCTGATCCTCCTTGCCTTGACTTCTACTACCCCTTCTGACCCCCCATTCATAAATCTGACTGCAACCCTGGGCCAGACCCCCCCACCCCTCCCCTCTCTTCTACCCACTCCCCACCCCATCTCTGCATGCGCCACAGTCTTGCTGCGCTGCTTTTATTCCATTTGAGCTTGTAACACAACCCCCCCCCCCAAAAAAAAAACCTGCCCCTATTGTGATGTCATCAAAGCAGTCTGGCCCCTCCCTGCAACTATGGTGGAGGATGCATAGGTGTGTGTGTTAATTTTGTGTGTGTTGAGTGTCTGGTTGAGTGTTTGTGTGTGTTGAGTGTCTGGTTGAGTGTTTGTGTGTTGAGCGTGTATGTGTGTGTTGAGTGTGTATCTGTGTGTGTGTGTGGAGGTAGGGTAGATGAAGAGGTGCATGAAACCCACTCACCGCAGCGCAGCACTGCCTTGATGACATCAAGCCTGCCAATTGTAAAATGCAAAAGCAATGCAAGTGTGGCATGCCTCTGTTCCTGGTGTGTGCGTATATACGTACGGTGCCTGCCCTGGAAAAATAATCGGAAAACGACGGAAAATTTTAAAAAATATATATTTTTTAGCTGAACATATAAACAAAAATGTGTGTTTCTTTGTCAAGAGAAAAAAAAACATTTTTTTTTGCATGAGATGTGTCTTTGAATGAAAATGTCTTAGAGGATACATTGTACCACATGGCAAGCAGTGGAGATAAAACGTTTCATTTTTGCATTAAGTTGATATTATCAATGGACTCTTTTTATCAAGGGAGTGGTGATATCATGCACAGTCAGAAGAATCCTATGGAGATGTGACAAGGTCATAGTTTGTAGTGAGCAGTGAGATCATGTTGATGTATCAGATGTTGGGTCATTCGACTAACTGTCTGCTGTATTATCAGAGGACTTCTCACTGTTCTGACACTCCCCTCTTCCTCATTCAACCATGTGAATTGAGATGTGGAGGGCACAAAAAATGAACCAGTTAGCCCAGATTTTTTCTCCTTCTCCAATTTGACCTGGTCAAAAGTAGTGCACTATATAGGGAATAGGGTGCCATTCGGAATAGTGTCAAATTTGGGACGTACTAAATTATCTAAATTATGATCAATCCCCCCATCTGAAAAATTCAGAACAGACCTGGGTATAGTATTTTGGCGTGGATCCACCAGAATGTAGGAGGCAGAGGTTAAATGGTGAGGCTATAAGAGCGTACTAAGAAGGTATGCCAGAGGCTGGTGGGAGGAGCTGTAGGAGGACAGGCTCATTGTAATGGCTGGAATGGAGTAGATGAAACGGAGTCAAACGTGTGGTTCCCATATGTTTCCCATATGTTTGATACCGTTCCAATAATTCCATTCCAGACATTACAATGAGCCCTTCCTCCTTAGCTCCTCCCACCAGCCTCCTCTGGTGTTCACTACAAGTGTACACTACATAGTAATGTAGTAAGTGGACTCATGTCTGCTAAAAGATGAATGTGAAGTCTTATCAAACTGAGCCATGAATGCTGCTGTCGCCATTTCAATAATAATATACCCTCTCGTTAAGCATTGTGGGTGATCTCAGCCTAGGCTACTATTTGTGTTCTTGATAAATGACGTAATAGTATACCAAGACTCCACAAAAGCCTTATGTACTGTAATAATTACATGCTGACATTCAAATATCCCACCAACAATCTATATGGCTTAAGGTAGCGAATGATTAATTTCCTGTTTTAAGTTGTTAGAGAGGAACAGACAAACTACACTGTTATGTCACTAGCCTACAATGCATTTTACTGTATTCTGTTTCGTAAAAGGGTCAAGCCTGTGTTTATATGGGGAATGCTATGCTATGCCCTGTTCGGTCTGGTCTTAGTACTTCTTGATTCTGGTAAAGCATACGCAGTATTAGAAAGTAGAAGAAATACTGTATGCAACCACCACCACTAGTGTGATTCTGTAACTTAATAATACTATTCCATACCATTCCACTGAACCTCTGCTGATGTACAATTCAAGAGAAAATGTTTTTTTTCTTCTTTTCTTTTGGTTCTGAGAAAATAGGGAAATATTGTTAGTGTTGACTTGGGAACATAGGAGAATGTTCATGTATTGTTATCTGCAAAGGGTTTCAGACATGTGTGCTGCATCAGAACTAAACGCCTCTCTCATTGGAGCGCTCCTTTATCGAGTGCTTTCCAATCCAAAAACTATCATCCGATCACCTAAATTGTGGTGAAGAAACCATACAGGCTCACAAAATACTCAATTCATACTTTATCGTAGTCCCTCCCACCTGGAAATACAAGTATGAGACAAGAATCCCTCAACGTCTGTCACCCAGATGTCAAGTTGAACACGCACACTATTGTAGAAGTATAGATATCAAAACCGCACAAATAGTATTCCTGTGAGTATAGGTGTTTTGTCCTGGGCGAGTGCAGATTTCAAAGGCCGTGGAGTTAGTTAATAGCAGACATGAATGTATATGGGTGCCGTTACTAAGGGTCTTTGTTGCGAGAAATTGTTAAAACATTTTTTTTCTTTTAAGAGAGAAAGGATTAAGAAAAAAATGACAAAAAGCAGCTAATGGTTCTTCTATTGCTGAGAAAACCACAACATTTGATGTTTAAGAGTGACTGTGTACATAGCTATATCTATTACTGTTGTTTTGATTTACAGTTTATATATATATATATAATTTCTGTTGATTTCATCAATGCTAAAATAATGGACATTGGAACTGTCTGTCTGAGAAGATGGCTGTCTTTGGAATGTTCCACCAAAAGTGTGTGGGGGGGGGGGGGACATGTCACTGTGGCAGTTTACCTGGGGGGACGGGACAAAATGGACTCTCCCTCTCTCTGTACTCCTCTGGTGAACTTATCACTCTGCTGTGGCTAACAGGATGACTAACTCTCCACTGTGGCCACAGGTACCAAGAACGCAGAAGCACTTGTAGCACAATTGTCTTTTTTTTCTTTGAGTATGGATTTTTTCTCTCCTCCTAGCCAATATCTACCCCTCTTGCTCATATACCGTATGTATCATAAGCTTATATACAAGACAACGTTATATAAAGAAATGCATTACTATGACCCGTGGCTATTTGTTGAAGTTTGAAATTTGCCAAAGGTGAAAGTTTTGTTGCAGTTTTCTCTCAAACTGCTATGTTGTGTTCAAGAAGTGTCAACAAAATCCCGTATTTATCGGTATCATTTTGGAAACCCTGCTCACGTGCCATCTAATCAAGCAATAAAAACAAACAAACAATGAGATAACGAAATACAATCGTATAAATTATTTTATTAGCACGAAATGCTGCATTGTTGCTATATCTCATATGCTGGTGACGGAGGGTCGGGCGCCGTGACGTTATCACCGTTGGCATGGCAACACATCACCACTGACGATATGTTGAGGCCTGAATAAGAGGTGTGATTGTATAATGATTATTTTTGTATTTTTCTTTATAAGAGGTTTCAAATGTTTTTTTGTTTCATTTTTTTTTTAACTTGAAGATGAATTCTACTGGTGTACCACTTGCATTGTTTGTACAGGTGTTATTGGGGGTATTGGGGGGAGAAAAGTCTCTCCCAGCAGAGAGGTGAAAGATGGCAGAGTTTCTGAAAGTGGTCTCTGTTATCTATCAGTCATGAGCTTTATTTATCAGTCAACATCTAGCTTCTGATTGTCTAGTAGTCAGGAGGAGTATCCCAGTAACTCAACTACAGCCAGGGGTTTGTCACTACTACTGAAAATAAAAATCAGTTAGCCCATAACAAAGTTTAAAACGCAAGCTGAAAAAAAACTAATCTTGTGTGATTTCCATGAAAGTGATTCAACGTTTATTTTATATATACTATCAACAATTTAATAAAGTTGTAAAGTGTATTTTACTGTAAATAGCATCCACGGGGTATTTTTTATGATCATTTTGTAACAGAAATACCTTAACTTTTTTTTTTATACAAAGTTTACAAAATCACACAAAAAAATATATCCAAACCTGAGATTCAATTGTAACGATCTTTTCAACTCTCTCACTAAACTCACCAAGCCAGAGACCGTTGAATCATTTTCAACTTCTTTCAGAGACCACTGCCATCTTTCCCAGGATCAAGGTGCTGTGTGGTTTAACCTCAGTAGTCAGAGAGAAAAGCCTACTGTTGTCCTGTTCTGATGGAGAGGGAGTGGCCAGTCAGTGGCTGGAGAGCACCCAACACTGTAGCACAGCACTTAGTAGATGTGTCCAAAATGGAACTTTATTCCCTGGCACTACTTTTGACCATGGCTCATAGGGGTACGGTCAAAAGTACTGCACTGAATAGGGTGCCATTTCAGACTCAGCCAGTGTATTAGCTAGCCCTAGGAGTGTGCAGCAGAGTGTGCAGCAGCAACATATTCTCTCCACTTTCAGATCCTGAGCTGTCATGGCTGTCTGTTGCTAGGAAACCAACCCACACAAAGCGCAGCAGGGAAATGATATGCAGCCACACTGAGGGAGTGAGGAGGCAGGCAGGTCAACCAGCCGGGCCGCCCCTGAGGGAGAGGGGGAGGAGTGTGGGAGTGAGTGTGTGGCAAGGCTATGATTAAGAGGGGCGAGGGAACCTTGTATGAGGATGCCTTGGGTACTTAAAGTAGGCCACTGGGGAAGAAAAATGAGGTAAACAGTGACAGGGAAAAGAGAGGGTTATTACAGAGAAGATGGATCAGGGTGCGATCGCAGACAGTTGAGGGTCTGAGACTGAAGAGCAAATGAGAAGAGGGCTAGGGGAACCTAAGGGTTCAATTGGCTCAAGGCCTTAGCAAGAGGTCAGCCAAGCAGAAAAGAGGTGAAAGGTGGTCATAAGGCAGAGGGATTTGACCGTGGTTAAAACGCGGTTAAGGTACGGCCGGCTCGACCAGACCGCGCCTGACCTTACCTGAATAGAGTGTAGATGCAGTGATGACCTGGTGTACCTTTCTGGGCTCGTATTTACAAAGCAGGAGTAGGAATGCTGATCTAGGATCAGTTGGACCTTTTAGATCACAATGAATACGATTTTATGGACTGGGGAAACCTGATCCTAGATCAGCACTCCTACTTTGAGACGCTTTATGAATACGGACTATTCTTTTATGTTCCTCCTTCTGACGTTCCTTTCTTTTGACTGCTGTATTGTTACTACTGATTAACCATTTTTTGTTTTTTGCCGATCAATGGGAACACTGTAAAGCTGTAAAGATAAAGATTTCCTGCATTGTGAAAGAAAAATGGATGTACATATTGTATCAATTAAAACGACAATGCATAAAGCTTTTATATGTTCCTCCGGTCAATTGATTTGAACGTTGATTTAAATGATCATTTAATATCATATCGTTTGTCATATTAAAGAAAGTGGACACTATTAGATTCAGCTTAATCTCGGTTAACCCAGAACTAAAGTCTTGTGTAATCGGTCAGATGCTCGATTAAGTGTAAAGAGAAGCGCTAGAACGGGGATCGGAACCCGAACGAAGAGCTCCCCCCACTCTCTTTGCAAGTTGCAGGCAAGTCTATGGGCCAACTACCTCCCCCCCCCACCCTTCCAAAATTCGAAAGATGCCAACACCTACAAAATCGGGATTTGTCCAAAGCACCGGAACTAATGCTGCTTGTTATTTCACACATCCCGTTGTATCATGACAAATCTACGGTACCATTTATGTTTATGTAGTCTGTCCACGAGAGATTCAACTAGAACTATAGGCAATATAGCCTGAAGTCCAGACCTGTTTTGTGCTTACTTCTGTTTGGCGTATGACATGGAGTTCAAGGACAGGAATATTAGCACAACCAGACTGGTACCCAGGCTAAAGGCAATAGAGAAAACTCTATCATTTTAGATTCACCTTGGTATAGAGGCTCAAAAAAGCAAACTCTACAATATTCACCTTAATATAGAGGCTTTAAAAATCAAACAACTATATTAACCTTAAATTGCCATTAGCATGGATCCAGCCTTAGGTCTCTCTCTCACTCAACACCCATCTACCCTGTCGCCATGGGGATGCTGGTGGGCTATCTGGAGATAACTCTGTTGCCCTTGACAACTGCAGGCTTTTAAGGGACCCTTTGGCCTTGGTTTCCTGTTAACATACCATTCTGTTCTTTTAGTTATTATAATGAACACAAATAGCCGTCCATCACACATCATACTCGTTCACGTAATAGTCATTATATAACACATTCAGAACCGTCTGTTTCCATACAAACAAAGCATTGGGTTACCAAAGGTTGTAACCATTATCAACTTGTGTAGTAGTAGGCTGAGTCACTCGCACACTGAGGCTCTCCTCCACTACCCTCCATCCTCCCCCTGAAGTGAACACGCTCTCCAAAAATTGCACACATGCCACTTTCACGTCCGTCCGTCCCCCATCCCTTGAGCTGTGGCTGGGTTCCCTTGAGCTGTGGAACAATGAAAGGGAAAAGGAGGAGGGGAGGAGAGGAGGGAACTTGCCTGCTATTGTAGTGACCAGGCCATTGGTCAGGGTAAAATACACTCAGTTGAAAAATCCCTGTAAGCTGACTGATACTTTCCAAGATCATCTCCATAAAGACACATAGGTGTACTCTGCAACATGTATCCTTATTCTATTTCTATGGCAACTGCACTTAAAAGGACAGACATACTGTATACTCTGAATGTCTGAAGACATGGCAGGACAATAGAGAACACGTTTGTTCTAAACAACAACTAAAATGTCACATTAGCATCCCAGTGATATTGGGACATTTTGGTTCTAAACAGCAACTAAAAGCTTCATATTACCCAGTGATGTTGTGACATTCATCAAATAGGTCGGCTACCTGCCGCCAAAGATCTCACCATCTCTGGCAGCGACCAGGAACTGGGTCAGGCACTGTGTGTGACAGAGAGACAAAAGAGCGAGGCTCTCCAGTAGCCAAATAAGCTGATAAAAGACTAGTTCAGAATGAACAAGGAATGGCTGACTGCGCCCAGGGCGAGTGGAATTAGACGATCTGTTTGAAATCAGCGAATCACTCCAATGGGAGAAGAGCGAGAGGTTTAATAAAGAAAATATAAGTTTATTAAAGAAATGCAAAGACTAGATTGTTTCACTTTATTGTAGAAATACATTGATGAGTCCAGCTTTACTTGACAATTAATGCAATAATAGGACATTCAGACAGGATATCAGTTAATAAATACAATCAAACAGTATAGAACCTTCAAAAAAAACCTCTGACTGTTATCTAGCTAATGAGGTATATTTACTTTAGTTGAGAAATACTTTTAAAAAGGCAACAGTGCCAAACAAATTTCTCAAAGTGTGGTTTTGCCTTGGCAACGGAAGACAGAAACCAAAAATCTAAAGAAGAGGGGTGAGAACAGAAAAATGTGAAGAGAGGAGGACTACAATTCCACAAAATGGAGGTTGAAAAAAAAGAAACTGATGCGTTCCAGTGGGAGGCTCCTGCCGTTGCCCCCTGATACGGGCAGAGAGAGAGAGAGAGAGAGAGAGAGAGAGAGGGGTGTGTGTGTGTGTGTGTGAGGAAGAAAATTGGATAGAGAGGGAGAGAGAGAGGGAGCGAGAAGGAGAATTGGGAGCTTGGAGGAGCTGCAGCTGCCTGGTTTCCATAGCGATGGAGATGCAGCACAATGAGGGAGAGAGATAGAGTAAGAGATGGAGAGAGGGACTCAGGAAGAGGGTGGGAGAGATTTTTGGGGGAGGTGTAGTTCGGACATGGAGCCCCAGGACTTGCCACTTGAGACCGCCACCTTCAGGGGGACCTGGGTAAAACACACCGGGTGGGGGAGGGGGACATCAAACTGAGGTGTATTTGTGTGTATGTAAGCGTGTATAAGACATCAGCATTGGCAGGAGTGTGGAGAAGAGGTGTGTGTGTGTGACATCAGCGTGTGCGTAGCACCACACTGACCTAGATTCTCTCAGGGTCTCATCATCACTCACCTGGCCTCCCGCTGTCACACAGCAAGACAGGAAGCAGCTAGCTACTGTTGCTACTACTTTACCAATAAAACACATACTAAGCCTACGCTAAGCTAACTAAGCAGTTTCCTTGCTAGCTACTGTAGCTACTACCTTACCAATAAAACACATACTAAGCCTACGCTAAGCTAACTTAGCAGTTTCCTTGCTAGCTACTGTAGCTACTACCTTATCAATAAAACACATACTAGGCCTACGCTAAGCTAACTTAGCTAGATTCCTTGCTAGTCTCTCTGTGAACTACTGAAGATAATAAAGGCGAAGCACATATCTCAGCTAGCGACCGGCGCTATTTCCTTTAGAATAAAACACAGCATAACGATAGGTTAAGTTAACCAGTCTCCCTGGTTGACAATATCAGCAAATTAAATACACACAACTGCCACAGTACAAATAAAATTAAAATTAAAAAAACTTTTCTTTACTTTTAGTTCTTTAGTCCTATTCACTTACTTTGAGATGAACTCCCAGACAATCGATGTGTTGCAGGGACTCCATAGTGTTCTTGACCAACACTGTGTCACAAAGGGACAGACAGAAACACATACTAATACATAATACAATACAAGCCATCTAGCAGACGCTTTTATCCAAAGCAACTTAGATTCATGTGTGTATACATTTGTATGGGTGGATCCAGCGGGAATCGTACCCATGACCCTTGGTGTTGCAAGCGCCATGTTCTACCAACAGAACCACACGGGACCCCACTGAGCCACACAGGACCACATATGAATATCTCTGATGAGTTGAAGTAGGATGAAGCGTGAAGATTCTATATCTCATGTGGATGACCCGGAGAGAAGAGGGGGATTGTGTGACGTCTGACCTTTGTGTGATTGTGTGATGTCTCACCTGCGAACTCCCCCACCTGAGAGTCCTCCACCTCGTAGAGCAGCTCGTCATGGAGCTGAGCTATCAGCCTGAACAGGACATAATACATAAAGAGATAGTGAGAGAAAGAAAGAAAGAGAGAAAGAAAGAAAAGGGGACAAGAGGTGAGAGAGACAAAGGAATAGAGAAGAAAACACCGCCTCCCGAAATAAGAAATAGAGGGAGGGAGTAGAGAAGATTGAGAGAAGACACGTGGGTTGCGTCAGAGAGAGCACTCAGGGTAAAAAGAGAAAGATGAGTGGTTGTAACTGATGATTGCGGCAAGGTAAGTGAATGATGTGGAGTGACTTGATGACCCTGAGCTATGATTATGAGGGATGAGCGGAGGGAAGGGAGAGAGAGGGCAAGGAAGGGAAGGCATGGAGGGAGATAGAAAGGGAGGGAAAGAGGGAAGGATGGAGGAAGGGAAAGATAATCTTGGCAGCAGGGCTGGTAGATTCAATTTGAACTCAGAAGATAAATTGAAAGTCAATTCCTGGAATGAAAATGGCCCATTATTGTATGGAGAACAGGAGGAAGAGAAGGGTGAGGAGAGGCAAAGTTGGGTTACATCTCAAATGGCACCCTATTCTGTAGATAGTGCACTACTAATGGCGAGAACCCATAGGGCTCTGGTCAAAAGTAGTGCACTATATAGGGAATAGGGTACCATTTGAGATGAAGTCTTGGTCTAACCTGGCGGAGAGAGAGCTGGAGGAGGAGACTTGAGAGAAGATACGGATCATGGCCATCTTACACAGGTCAGCAGCTGACCCTAGAGAGAAGAAACAGAAAGCCAGAAGAGAAGTTAACCCAAGCACACACGCACACGCACACGCACACACACACACACACCTGTCCCCTCCACACTACCTTGGACCACAAAGTTGACGGCCTGTCTCTCAGCCTGCATGCGGACTCCCCAGTCTGTAGAGTGGATGTAAGGAAGTGTCCTTCGCCGGCCCATAATAGACACCACGTAACCTAGGCAACAACACACAGGTACAGTACTAGAGGTTATTTACACTGCAATTGAAAGGTATGAGGAAGGATGATGTGTTTGGTATTGTAACAGGTTTTATTCTGGATCAAAAGGGGGCTTAGGTGGTGGGCGCAGTAGTTGCAATGGGTGTGGTTGGCCCGGCTGAATTTTAGAGAACATTTTGGCTGTGTAGAGAAATGCTGGTATTTTTAAGTCAATTTCCTGCAATTCTTCACATTTCTTAATGGAGCTGGGATCCATTTTTGCAGTTTTAAAGCTAATTTGCTGCAATTCTATGCATTTTGCATAGAACACAATGCTGTGTTCTTTTGCTCAAACATAATAACAAACTCAATACTGCTAAATTCATTGTTTTTTAAATTGTCAAGCTTTTATTTTGGTGATTATTTTTAGTTCTCAAAGATTATATATATTTTTTTAAATTACAGAGTGGCTGTGGTTCCGGATTTTCTGGAAATCCGATTTTATGCGGCAAAAAAATAAATAATGTGCACAATTTTTTAAAAATGTAGCTGCTGCGCACCTGCTGCTCAGTGCTGCTTTGATTGGTGATGAACGCCTTTGACTGGTGTAGCCTACACACTTCATGTTTTACACTAAGGACATGGTCAACAACTACTGCATTCCATGTCTCAGTAAACTATTAAACATAAGCAAGTTTTCATGTTCTTTTTTTCAGGAGGGGAGCTAGGCCACATGCAGCTATTTACATGTTGTACACAAAAGATCAACGTGTTTGTACAAACTCGCAGATTGTTTCTTGCCCCAATGCAGTTACAGTGCATTCGGAAAGTATTCAGACCCCTTTTCCAAATGTTGTTACCTTACAGACTTTTTATAAAATTGATTAAATTGTTTTTCTCCCTGATCCATCTACACACAGTACCCCATAATTTCAAAGCAAAAACAGGTTTTTAGTCATTTTAGCAGATGTATTAAAAATAAAACACTGAAATGTAACATTTACATAAGTATTCAGACCCTTTAATCAGTACTTTGTTGAAGCACCTTTGGCAGTGATTACAGCCTTGTGTCTTGGGTATGACGCACACCTGTATTTGGGGAGTTGTTCCCATTCTTCTCTGCAGATCCTCTCAAGCTCTGTCGGGTTGGATGGAGAGCGTCGCTGCACCGCTATTTTCAGGTCTCTCCAGAGATGTTTGATCGGGTTCAAGTCCGGGCTCTGGCAGGGCCACACAAGGACATTCAGAGACTTGTCCTGAAGCCACTCCTGCGTTGTCTTGGCTGTGTGCTTTGGGTCGTTGTCCTGTTAGAAGGTGAGCCTTTGCCCTGAGTCTGAGGTCCTGAGCGCTCTGGAGTAGGTTTTCATCAAGGATCTCTCTGTACTTGGTTCCATACATTTTTCCTCGATCCTGACTAGTCTCCAAGTCCATGTCGCTGAAAAACATCCCCACAGCATGATGCTGCCACAACAATTTTATTTAACCTTTATTTAACAAGGAAAGTCCGTTAAGAACAAATTATTATTTACAATGACGGCCTACACCGGCCAACGCTGGGCCAATTGTGCACCACTCTATGGGACAACCAATCACGGGCCGGTTGTGATAGAGCCTGGATTCAAACCAGTGTGTCTGTAGTGACGCCTCTAGCACTGAGATGCAGTGTCTTAGACCGCTGCGCGACTCGGGAGCACATAGGGATAGTGCCAGGTTTCCTTCAGATGTGACGCTTGGCATTCAGGACATAGAGTTCAATCTTAGTTTCATCAGACCAGAGAATCTTGTTTCTCATGGTCTGTGTCCTTTAGGTCCCTTTTGGCAAACTCCAAGCGGGCTGTCATGTGCCTTTTACTGAGGAGTGGCTGCCGTCTGGCCACTCAACCACAAAGACCTAATTGGTGGAGATGGTTGTCCTTCTGGAAGGTTCTCCCATCTCCACAGAGGAACTCTGGAGCTCTGTCAGAGTGACCATAGGGTTCTTGGTCACCTCTCTGACCAAGGCCCTTCTCCCCCGATTTCTCAGTTTGGCCAGACGGCCAGCTCTAGAAAGAGTCTTGGTGGTTCCAAACTTCTTCCATTTAAGAATGATGGAGGCCACTGTGTTCTTGGGGACCTTCAATGCTGCAGACATTTTTTGGTACCCTTCCCCAGATCTGTGCCTTGATACAATTATGTCTCTGAACTTTACGGATAATTCCTTTGACCTCATGGCTTGTTTTTTGCTCTGACATGCACTGCCAACTGTGGGACCTTATGGTGTGTGCCTTTCCAAATCATGTCCAATCAATTGAATTTACCACGGGTGGACTCCAATCATGTTGCAAAAACATCTCAAGGATGATCAATGGAAACAGGATGCACCTGAGATCAATTTCGAGTCTCAAACCAAAGGGTCTGAATACTTACGTAAATAAGGCATTTCTGATATTTATTTTGTTACATACATTTTCAAAAATGTCTAAAAATCTGTTTTCGCTTTGTCATTATGGGGTATTGTGTGTAGAGTGATGGGGGGGGGGGGGGGGAGCATTTAATCAATTTTAGAATAAGGCTGTAACGTAAAACTAAATGGATAAAGTCAAGAGGTCAGCATATTTTGAAGGCTACTCATTGTAGCTTTCATAATGCAGCTATCTAAGCAGAATATCAAAGGGTTAGACATGCAGTCTAATTAACAAATATATGTTATTTTTTCATCATCATTGCAAACATTGGCTAAGCAGGAGGCAGACAAGCAGTCAAAGTAGTAGCGTTCTTTTTCAGCAACTCTGATTAGTAGCTAAGATATGGCAGCAAGTATAAAGATTAGCCTACAACATCACACAAAATACAGATTGTTTTGCTCCAATGCAATGTGTAGTTCAACCGCAATATCCGTTACAACAGACATAATGTAGCCTTCATAATGTGGCCTTCATTGTAGCCTTCATAATGTAGACTTCATTATATAGCCTTCATAATGTAGCCTTCATTATATAGCCTTCATTGTAGCCTTCATAATGTAGCCTTCATAATGTAGCCTTCATAATGTAGCCTTGAATGCTCGTTCAAATCACCACAGGGTTTTTATTTCAGCTGTGCAGAAATATGATGTAGAGACCTACTCTATCATCATGGTTCAGAAGAGGGTGATTAAAGAGAGAACCGTGTGAAGGGTGCTGTGTGTGTAAAATAAGTCATGCGCAGAACTTGATCCATATCCACAGCTTTGAGCAAGACGTTTCCAGAGGGGCGGGGCTGAAAACTCAGTATTCGCTGCTACGGCCTAAAAAATATATACTGTTTGTCCATTATCTTTTCTACATATGTTATATCTTGCTTTTATTCGATTCATTTTACACATGAAAGTGTTTTTTTTATATCCCAAAAATGTATATAACAAAAAAATCATGTTACACTGTTTGACGGCCGGACCAAGAATTTCAATGGGGAAAAACAGATGGCATGACTGCATTTATTTAACTCCAGTAAGCACAGTCCCCTGTCATAACAGCATTGTAAACTAGTTGGGTGGCAAACACACACACACACACATACACACTCAAACTTCCCATCCCTGACACTCAGACTTCCCACACACCCGCACTCACCCACCCACCCACACGTGCCCACGTCAGGCATGTCTGTCCTAGTGCATTCCAGTATTAGACAAAGGCCCCAGGCTTTACAGGAAAATCCTTCTGGAACACAGTGAGGTAATCCACAGCCATACACACAGAATGACCCTCTGTAATGTGTTTGTGTGTGTTTGCAGTGAGTGTGTGTTCATTCATAGCATGTGTGTTCGCAGTGAGTGTGTGTCGGTTGTATTATTTCACCCCATACAGCGGGGGCTACACGCGTGACCTGGCCTACAGGAATGTGACCTATTGGTCTAGGGTATAATGACAAGCATGTAAAGGGGCTAACTGGTTGTCAACATTCATTCATAGAGTCACGGATGGATAGTGTGATGGTCATACATAGGAATGTGCATGGGTGTGAATGTTTACATTTGACTGTGTTGGAGCCATGAATGAGGCTTGCGTGTTTACACTGACCGTACAAAACATTAAGAACACCTGCTCTTTCCATGACCAGGTGAATCCAGGTGAAAGCTATGATCCCTTATTGATGTCACTTGTTAAATCCACTTCAATCAGTGTAGATGAAGGGGAGTAGACAGGTTAAAAAAATATTTTCAAGCCTCGAGACATGGGTTGTGTATGTGTGGCATTCAGAGGTTGAATGGGCAAGACAAAAGACTGAAGTGCTTTTGAACGGGTAGCAGGTTCCAGGCGCACAGGTTTGTGTCAAGAACTGCAGCGCTGCTGGGTTTTTCACCCTCAACAGTTTCCCGTGTGTATCAAGAATGGTCCACCGCCCAAAAAGACAGTCAGCCAACTTGACACAACTGTGGGAAGTATTGGAGTCAACATGTGCCAGCTTCCCTGTGGAGGTGAGGGGTGCAACTCAATATTAGGAAGGTGTTCTTAATGCTTTGTGTGTAGCATGTCAGGACATGTCATATTCATTAATATAACTTTGCATGATTTTCAAAGAATGTCTTATAAGAACAAACAGGATTGTGTATGTTTATATATTGGTATACATTAGTTTGACGACCAGTGTTTGAAATCAGTACATTTATTTATCTAATTAGTGTCTTTCTTTAAAAAACGTGTTTTTTTCAAGTATTTTTATTGAGATTTCTTTCTGTTTCAGTGTAAACAATGATTGAAATATACTGCATATGTGATTTTATACATTGAAATATAACATGGAAATGTTTTTTTTTAAAGGAGGTAGGAATGTATATGCCAATAAAAAAATATGAAATACTTAAAATAATACTTTCATAACAAAAGGTACATTAAAAACAACAACAAAGGAAAAGAAAAACACAGCTGGTCTTCAAACTGATTCAAAGTCAGGCTAATATTAAACACTCACAAAGACAGATAAGAACAGGCCGTTTCCTGTGGAGAGAAATTGCAGTGTCTCTACGTAGGTAAAGAAAAGCTGCCACATTCTGTAGAATTTGCCAAAAGAACCCCATAGGACAAATGCTATCTTTTTCAATTTACTAAAGTGTAAGACATCTTTAATCCACACAAAATGAGGAGAGGGCGATTTCCACCGAAGTAAAATCAACCTTCTTGCCACAACAAACTCAAAAAGGCTACAAAGTCTGATTTATATTTTGCCATTATACAAGAATAATGTTATGTTATGACAGTAGGAGGAGCAAAATGCACCAGTACTACTCATGTCACGGATAAAGTTGCACCTTTCTATCTATTGAAATGACTATTGGGAAGGTGGAATTTAGCTGAGAGTTGTTGCAAATGTGCCGTCGACATACAAATCATTGAAGGATTTGATGCCAAGGTTAAACCCAACGGCGAAGGCTCCATCTACTATCGATGGACGGAGAAAACGTGATTTCTGATTAGAGGGGCCCTTAATGAATAGGTTTGCAATCCAATGTGACGTCTAAACTGGTTCCAGATCTTGAGAGTGGTTTTTACTCAAATGGTTCTGGTATAACCTGAAATAGCAGAGTTAATAGGCGAGTTTGCCAAAGCAGCCAATGAGAATGGCATACAGGGGGAAATACTCTATCTTCAACCATGCTGGAATGACATGTGGGGCATCTGTGCGCATCCAGTACTGAATTACATGGAAGTTGGCAGCCCAACTGAATCAATAGTAGGGGCAGCTAGAGTATTACAACATTTATCAAAATGTTCAGAAGTGTATAAAGATGCATAGAAGTCCTTAAACTGATTATTTATTAGCTGGGGATCGATTGTTGCACCTGCGGGCGTTTGAATTTGAGCCATTTTGTGAGTAGAGGAAGCCTGGCAAAGTTGATGAGAAAGCAATTTACTTCCCTTGACGCCATACTCACAGTGAGTATGTCACGAGGCCTGCTGACAAGGTATCGAATTCAGCGTGTAAAGAGAGTCGATCCCTGTACACATTTGGGGATGGTGAGGTAGCGTACAAAATTTGAATTGTCAGTTCAGTCTGCCTTCCCTCTGTTTTCTTTCAAAAGTAGTATGTGACATGATTTGACACAAGGCACCAATTTGTGTATGAAAATTGCAGCTTTTCTCCCTTTACTTTGATAAAGATGGCCTACATAACCTTTCTGCATTCTAAAGTGATCAGAAACTCTCAGATGGGTCTCTTGTAAGAAAGCAAACGGTGTTTCCAGATGTTGAAGATGCTGAAGTACTCTACCACGTTTGACTGGTTGGTTCAAATATTTACAGTTCCAACTAGAACATGTAAGTATACTCCCAGCCGACTACCCTATTAAATTAGGTTGTTGAGTCATCATTCTTTAATTTAAATTAATTTAAATATTAGCAGAAGACCAAACTTGACATACAAGAAAACAGTTGAACTACCTCCCATCAGTTGAAGTGTCTTCCCAAACAAGACCCGCGCATCCCATGCTAGTACACAAGCTCCTAAATACGCTCCAGGAAACATAGTGGTTACAGTAGCTAGGCTAAACTCTTACCAAGTGGAGCGTGGTGACAATTTCACTACATGACCAAAAGTATGTGGACACCTTCTCGTTGAACACCTCATTCCAAAATCGTGGGCATTCATATGGAGTTGGTCCCCCCCTTTGCTGCTATAACAGCCTAAACTCTTCTGGGAAAGCTTGGAACATTGCTGCGGGGACTTGCTTCCATTTAGCCACAAGGGCATTAGTGAGGTCGGGCACTGACGATTTTGCCTGGCTCGCAGTCTGCGTTCCAATTCATCCCAAAGGTGTTCGATGGGGTTGAGGTCAGGGCTCTGTGCAGGCCAGTTAAGTTCTTCCACACCGATCTCGACAAACCATTTCTGTGTGGGCCTCCCTTTGTGCACGGGGGCATTGTCATGCTGGAACAAGAAAGGGCCTTCCCCAAACTGTTGCTACAAAGTTGGAAGCACAGAATCGTCGATTGTCATTGTATGCCTTAGCATTAAGATTTCCCTTCACCGGAACTAAGGAGTCTAGCCCAGACCATTATTCCTCCTCCACCAAACGTTACAGTCGGCACTATGCATTCGGGCACGTAGTGTTCTCCTGGCAACCTCCAAACCCAGATTTGTCCATTGGACTGCCAGATGGTGAAGCGTGATTCATCACTCTAGAGATCGCGTTTACACTGCTCCAGAGTCCAATGACGGCGAGCCATTGAACCCATTGTATGAAGCTCCCGACAAAGAGTTATTAGGCTGACATTGCTTCCAGAGGCAGTTTTGAACTCGGTTGTGAGTGTTGCAACCGAGGACAGACAATTTTTACATGCTACGTGCTTCAGCAATCAGTGGTCCCGTTGTGTGAGCTTGTGTGGCCTACCACTTCGCGGCTGAGCCATTGCTTCTCCTAGACATTTTCACTTCACAATAACAGCCCTTACAGTTGACAGGGGCAGCTCTAGCAGGGCAAACATTTGACGAACTGACTTGTTGGAAAGGTGGCATCCTATGACGGTGCCACGCTGAAAGTCACTGAGCTCTTTAGTAAGGCCATTCTACTGCCAATGTTTGTCTATGGAGATTGCATGGCTGTGTGCTCGATTTTATACACCGGCAGTGGTGTAACGTACATAAGTAAAAAATCCTTTAAAGTACTACTTAAGTAGTTTTCTGGGGTATCTGTACTTTACTATTTATCTTTTTGCCAACTTTTACTCTTACTTCATTACATTCCTAAAGAAAATAATGTACTTTTTATTCTATACATTTTCCCTGACACCCAAAAGAACTCGTTACATTTTTACAGGAAAATGGTCCAATTCACACATTTATCAAGGGAACATACCTGATCATCCCTACTGCCTCTGATTTGGTGGACTCAACACAAATGCTTCATTTGTAAATTATGTCTGAGAGTTGGAGTGTGCCACTGGCTATCTGTCCATTTTTTAACATTTAATTTAAAAAAACATTTTTTTTTACAAATGTTTTATTGTGACGTCTGGTTTGCCTAATATAACTTTTTTTTTTTCTTAATGGTGTCTACTTTTACTTTTGATACTTAAGTACATTTTAGCAATTCCATTTACTTCTGATACTTATTTTAGTATCAGATATTTTAAACCAAATACTTTTAGATTTTTACTCAAGTAGTATTTTACTGGGTGACTTTCACTTTTACTTGAGTCATTTTCTATTAAGGTATCTTTACTTTTACTCAAGTATGACAAATGAGTACTTTTTCCACCACTGGTCAGCAACGGGTGTGGCTGAAATAGCCAAATCCACTAATTTGAAGGGGTGTCCACATACTTTGTATATACAACAACAACAAAAACTATAGAAAGCACAGTTTACCAATAGTGACAAGTAAAGTAACAACAGGGTGTTAAATCAAATAACATAGGCAGCATGACAGCTTATGGCCGATCTAGTGTCACTCATCAAAATAAAAATGGACCTGTTTCACAAGCCCACACAGAAAACAGTGAAGAAAGATCTAAGATTTTTTATTTTAATTAAGACTTACTATTTCAGCTGACGACGAGGAGAATGTACGTATCAGGCAAATAGAACACTAAAAGGCACTGTAGTAGGCTCCATGTGTTGGGCCTTACATATCAAACGCTGCACTGCAGATAGGCTAAGTGTCCATCTCGTTGCTCCGGTCAGGCCGGGGGAGCAGTTTCCTTCAAGTTCTAGATAAAGTTTGCGGCGGTCGGGTCGTTGAACTTGTGAAGAGCTCCGCTCGGTAGCATGATCCTCAGCTCGGCTGGGAAGAAGAGGCCAAACTTTACTCCCGGACAGGTGTGCAGAAGCCGCTTTGCGTTGTCAAACGCTGCTAATTTCTTGGCCGCGGAGGCAGTGAAGTCTGTGAAGATGGACAGTCTCTTGATGTGTGTGTGTGTAGGTTTACTATCTATTACACATCAGTGTTTGTGAACTGAAGATGCATCTGTAAATCCCCTTTTCACTGTGTCCTCTTGATGACTTGTCCTATTTTCTCTCTCTCTCTTTTAATTTCCCCTGTTGGTACTGGATATATAAAGCTCCCCGCCACCTCCTCCTCTTCCCTTCATCATGTCTTTAGAAGTATAGGTATGACACTTGTCCTTTGGGGACCTCCCTGATAGTGTGTGATGGCTAAGGAAGTATATGGAAAATAAGGAGGATGCCAGTGCGAAATGGGGCCAGAGCTAATTTCAACATCAGAGTATAAATCAACAATTCTGCTTTGATGAGAGGCATGCACTGCTAGATAGCACTATATTCAGTTAGAGAAAATGGCTACACACACGCACACGCGCACACACACACACACACACACACACACACACACACACACACACACGTGTCTCTTGGGCCTAGCTAGAGCAGATTGCAAGCTGAGATGTTTATTGATCAACTGAAATCTCTGTTAGGCTGTGAGAGAGATAGAGGGAGAAAGAGAGAGTTAGGGAGAACGAAGCGAGAGAAAGAGAGAGTGAGAGGAGGGAAAAAGAGAGAAATAGAAGGAGAAAAATAAAGAGAGAGAGACAGTGAGAGAGAAAGAGGTTAGGGAGAGAGATAGTGTGTTTGTGAGAGAGAGAGAGACAGTGAGAGAGAAAGAGGTTAGGGAGAGAGATAGTGTGTTTGTGTGAGAGAGAGAGCTCCAGCCCTGACAGGTGAGGCTGATAAATCCCAGGAGTGGCGCCACAGCGATGACTGAAATTAAAACGGTCCGTTCCGGGCGACATTACACGGGTCCCCAGTGAGCATGCTCAGTTACAGCATTTTTGTGGCTATCTGTGTGGCGTCTCACGAGCATTCCGTTGCGCTCGGCTCATTTAGAGATGAAGAGGGTGTAGTAACGGTGATTGGTTGCCACGGGTGACAGAGTGCGTGTCGGGGTCGATGGCTGTTATGCCACTGTGACAGAGACACTCTCTGCTATACTCTTTCTAGAAGTTTAAACTTGAACTGCATATTTTAACTGACTACGATAAGAATTTTTATCAGAATATTTTCTCAAAATGTTCCAACTGTAAAAAGTATCAATATATAAGATATCAGGATAACACAGAACATGTGTTTAGGGGGCAGGTCAATCTCAATGAACACAAGACGCAAGAAAAGCTAAGTATTCCTGAATCATTCTTGATAAATCTTAGTCACACCAACCAACGTCTTTCCTCCATATCAGAGTTTTAAGCTGTAAAAGGTGTTTTCAGCGTTCAAAGACGTCGATTGGCCTTATTGCCTGAACTAAATGTTTTCAGTGTGATTGAGAGTGCCGAGACCAGGGAGTGTGTGTGTGTTGACTCTAGGCCGCAGTGCTACAGTCTCAGGTGTACTGTGTAGACATATCGGCCAGGATATATCGAGTGTCCTAGTTGAACCATTACACCACCAACCTCTTTCCTCCCCGTCCACAGGCAGTTTGTCTCAGTCCTGCCAATACAAGCACATATTTTTCCTCACCCACCAATGCACACACAAAGTGGATCCCTCCCTCCCACAAACACGCATCCACCCATACGCACAGAAAGACACACACAGAGTGAGCCCCCCCCCCCCCCACCCCCACCCCACACACATACCTCGTTTGTGGCACTGCTGGATGGTGGTGTGTATGAAGGTCTGGACCTCTCTGTAGGTGTGGAGGAAGCTGTCCTGGAAGTGGCTGGCCTGTTCAGCACTAACACCCAGGATGCCCGACAGACGCTCCCTACCTGGGGGAGACAGACAACCATAACATATATCGCCCACATTCAATGCCAGTTTTATCCATTCCCCTCTATTTATTTGGAGCCCCATTAGCTTTTGCAGAGGCAGCAGCTATTCTTCCTGGGTCCACAAAAAACATGACAAGTAACAAAACACTGGTACACTGACAGACAAGGACACTCACCCAAATGTGATATACAAACAATACAACAAACAAAAAATAATGTGTATATGTAATCAAGGACTGATTTCAACCTGGGACACAAGGTGAGTGCAATTACTTATCCGGTAGAACAGAAAACAAACAGTACTCTGGACCACCAAGGTCCAAATTTGAATACCCCTGCCATATACCATAGCATAGTGATACAACATTTGTACCACAATTATGTACCGTACCAGTCAAAAGTTTGGACACACCTAGTCATTCAAGGGTTTCTTATTTTTACTATTTTCTATATTGTAGAAAAATAGTTAAGACATCAAAACTATGAAATAACACATATGGAATCATGTAGTAACCAAAGTGTGAAACAAATCAAAATATATTTTTAGATTCTTCAAAGTTGCCACCCTTTGCCTTGATGACAGCTTTGCACACTCTTGGCATTTTCTCAACCAGCTTCACCTGGAATACTTTTCCAACAGTCTTGAAGGAGTTCCTACATATGCTGAGCACTTGTTGGCTGCTTTTCCTTCACTCTGTGGTCCAAATCATCCCAAACCATCTCAATTGGGTTGTGGTTAGGTGATTGTGGAGGCCAGGTCATCTGCTGCAGTGCTCCATCACTCTCCTTCTTGGTCAAAAATAGCCCTTACACAGCCTGGAAGTGTGTTTGGTCAAAAATAGCCCTTACACAGCCTGGAGGTATGTTGGGTCATTGTCCTCTTGAAAAACAAATGATAGTCCCACTAAGCTCAAACCAGATGGGATGGCTTATCGCTGCAGAATGCTGTGGTAGCCATGCTGGTTAAGTGTGCCTTGAATTCTAAATAAATCTTTGACAGTGTCACCAGCAAAGTACGTCCCACACCATCACACCTCCTCCTCCATGCTTCACTGTGGGAACAACACATGCGGAGATCATCCGTTCACCTACTCTGCGTCTCACAAAGACACGATGGTTGGTACCAAAAATTTCACATTTGGACTCAAAGGACAGATTTCCAACGGTCTAATGTCCATTGCTCGTGTTTCTTGGTCCAAGCAAGTCTCTTATTCTTATTGGTGTACTTTAGTAGTGGTTTCTTTACAGCCGACCATGAAGGCCTTATTCACAATATCTCCTCTGAACAGTTGATGTTGAGATGTGTCTGTTACTTGAACTCCGTGAAGCATTTATTTGGGCTGCAATTTCTGAGGCTAGTAACTCTAATGAACTTATCCTCTGCAGCAGAAGTAACTATGGGTCTTCCTTTCCTGTGGCAGTCATCATGAGAGCCAGTTTCATCAAAGCGCTTGATGGTTGAAGAAACTTTCTAAGTTCTTGAAATTTTCCGGATTGACTGACCTTCATGTCTTAAAGTAATGATTGTTTCTCTTTGCTTATTTGAGCTGTTCTTGCCATAATATGAACATGGTATTTTACCAAATAGGGCTATCTTCTGTATACCACCCCTACTATGTCAAAACACAACTGACTGGCTCAAACGCTTTAAGAAGGAAAGAAATTCCACAAATTAACTTTTACCAAGGCACACCTGTTAATTGAAATGCATTCCAGGTGACTACCTCATGAAGCTGGTTGAGAGAATGTCAAGAGTGTGCAAAGCTGTCAGCAAGGCAAGGGGTGGCTACTTTGAAGAATCTAAAATAGATTTTGATTTGTTTAACACTTTTTTGCTTACTACATGATTCCATATGTGTTATTTCATAGTTTTGATGCATTCACTATTATTGGACAATGTAGAAAATAGTAAAAAATTAAGAAAAACCCTGGACCCCAGCCACCCCTCATAGACTGTTCTCTCTACTACCGCATGGCAAGCGGTACCTGAGGGCCAAGTCTAGGACAAAAAGGCTTCTCAACAGTTTTTACCCCCAGGCCATAAGACTCCTGAACAGGTAATCAAATGGCTACCCGGACTATTTGCATTGTGTGCCCACCCCAACCCCTCTTTTTACGCTTCCCAATTAAAAGCAGCTGGTCATCGTTGTCTCTAATTGGGGATCATATTTAAGTTGCATTTTTCCACCTGTGGGTTATGGGATATTGATTGAATGTATGTGTTTTGAGTTAGTGCACATAGCATCTCTTTAGTCACGGTTCGTTTTTAGTTTATTGTTAATTTGTTTTTGTCGTTGCTTAGTTTCACTTTCATTCAAATAAGTGGAACTCAACATACGCTGTGCTTGGTCCGACCATTGCTACGAACATCGTGACACCAGCACATTGGCTAACCGGGCTATCTGCATTGTGTCCCGCCACCCACTACCCGCCAACCCCTCTTTTACGCTACTGCTACTCTCTGTTCATCATATATGCATAGTCACTTTAACCATATCTACATGTACATACTACCTCAATCAGCCTGACTAACCCGTGTCTGTATGTAGCCTCGCTACTTTTATAGCCTGTATTTTTACTGTTGTTTTATTTCTTTACTTACCTATTGTTCACCTAATACCTTTTTTGCACTATTGGTTAGAGCCTGTAAGTAAGCATTATCACTGTAAGGTTGTATTCGGTGCACGTGACAAATAAACTTTGATTTGATTTGAATGAGTAGGTGTGTCCAAACTCTTGACTGGTACTGTAAATATATAGAAAAAGTTATATCAGGAAATCATCTCAAAGTAATGCCACTGACTGCTTGCCCTATCTACGATGTGAGTGCAGAGATCACTATCGGCCATTCCACCCTAGCTCTGGCCCAAAGGAGATTCGAGTCGAGAGAGTCGTGGCTCTGTGTGCTCAGTATGTGAGCCTGTGCGTGTATGTGTGTTCATAGGGTCAGAATGTTTGTGTATATTTGTGTTCACAGACTGCGTGTGTGTCCGTGTTCTGCAGCACTGTGTTTGTGTGTTCACAGTGTGTTTATTCACAGCGTGTGTGTGTTCCGTGGCACTGTGTGTGTGTGTCTGTGTTCTGTGGGTTAACGCGCGGCTGGTGATGAATAATGTTCTGCCAGACAGAGGGAGCGCCAGGGATGGGTGCAGCAGGAGGGGGCAGTTGGCCCAGCGGAGACAAGCGCTAAGCCCCAAATCTGTGCCAGTCTGGGGCCCCTGCCTGGGTGGACGTGTCCCCCGTGCCCTCTACACACACACACACCCAGGGAAACACAGGGAGAGAGTGTGAACATGCAGGGATAGTGTGAGTGTGTTTTGGGGGAGGGCAGCTCTATGTCACACAGAGAGATGGAGTTGGTCTGTTTGTGAAAATCATATACTTCTGTGTGAGTGTCAGTATGTATCAGTGCAGTTTGGATGTGTGTGTGTGTGTGTGTGTGTGTGTGTGTGTGTGTGTGTGTGTGTGTGCGTGCGCGTGCACGCTAAAGAGTGTGTGAGCGTGTACAGGCGAGTACGAGATAGAGGTAATTGACACAGTGCTGATTTTCTCAAAAACAAATGAAATCACAAAAAAGGTGTCTGGACCATCCTATAAGATGCCAGTTACATCAAAAATAGAGATTTGGCTGTAAAAAAGAAAATGTCTCCATTTCAAAAGGCTTCTGAATTTTGTAATTTCCACTCTGACATTTCTGACTTGATCATTCACATTTCCTGTTGCTTCAGCATTACTTTCCTGCTGTAGCAAACTGGCTCAAATTAAGATCCTACATCTGTAATATGGTAGCTCAATGACTATGATAACATTGTACCACCAGTAGGAGTGGGAACACCAATGATACATTTTAGGTAAATTGAGACCACAAATGCTCAAATCTAATGTTATTTCCCTTCAGCAGCATACCACCCTGCATCCCATTGCTGGCTTGCTTCTGAACCTAAGCAGGGTTGCTGCCTGGATGGGAGGACAGATGCTGCTGGAAGCAGTGTTGGAGGGCCAGTAGGTGGATCTCCCTCTGCCCTAGGGCAGTGAAGGGGAAATTGCCCTTAGGGTGCCGTCTTTCGGATGGGACGTTAAAACACATACCAGCTGAATGAGGTCAGTCCTGTGTGACCCTCCAGCCTCGTTACTGCTCACGCACATCTCTCTCTCTCCTTCTCCTCCACCATCAATCTCTGTCTCTCCTCCACATCTCTCTATCTCTCTCTCTCCTCCACATCCATCTCTCTCTCTCCTCCACATCAATCTCTCTCTCCTCCACATCCATCTCTCTCTATCTCTCTCCTCCACATCAATCTCTCTCTCTCTCTCCTCCACATCAATCTCTCTCTCCTCCACATCAATCTCTCTCTCTCCTCCACATCAATCTCTCTCTCCTCCACATCCATCTCTCTCTATCTCTCTCCTCCACATCAATCTCTCTCTATCTCTCTCCTCCACATCAATCTCTCTCTCCTCCACATCAATCTCTCTCTCTCCTCCACATCAATCTCTCTCTCCTCCACATCCATCTCTCTCTCTCTCTCTCTCCTCCACATCAATCTCTCTCTCCTCCACATCCATCTCTCTCTCTCTCTCTCCTCCACATCCATCTCTCTCTCTCTCTCCTCCACATCCATCTCTCTCCTCTTTCTTTCTTTCTCTCCCCCACACCTCTTTTCCAATTCCGTCTCTTTTTCTCTCTCTTTCTTCCTCTCTCGTTCCCCCTGTCCCTCTCCCAGAGTGCAACAGTCAACACTTGGCCTCTTTCTCTTCTGACCCATTTGTGTGTGCGTCTGTCTCCATGGCCAATACCTCCCCTCCCCCTCCTCTTCTCCCTCTGCCTGATTATTGTCTCCGGGAGAAAGCTTCCTTTTAGTATTCCGTAACCAAGGAGACGAGCCACTAGGAAGGCCTAGGCTGTCTACGCTGAAAACGAACGCTCTCCCTCACTCCACTAACCCCCTCTCCTTTCCTCCCTGTGTCTTTCTCCTCCTTTCTCAGCTTCTCTTATCCTCATTGACGACAGATACACAATGTATCACGTCTTATGCTATTAAAAACATTCAAATCAGCCGTGAGGCTTCCTTCCCTCTCTACCATGCGCGCACGCACGCACACACGCACACACACACACACACACACACACACACACACACACACACACACACACACACACACACACACACACACACACACACACACACACACACACACACACACACACACACACACACACACACACACACACACACACACACACACACACACACACACACACACACACACACACACAGTCATAATGAAACATGTCATTGAAAGACCAAAGAATAATCCATCATCAAGTCCCTTTGTCACTGAACGCACTCATCTGTGAAAAGACAAACACCCATACATGTCAGAGCTGTAACTGTGTGCGTGAGTCTGAGTGGTGGTTTCCGGGCAATGATACTGCACTCGTCTGATCTCTGAACTGCGGACGGGAGAGGCTTGTCGACTCACGCCAGCCAGTCAGTCAGCCAGCCACACACACACACTAACATTGACAGACCACTGCCAGCCATCACAACCTCTCAACGTCTCCCAATCCTCTACTACTGCCTGCCTGACAGCACAGCCTGAAGGCTCCCTTACTGCTACGCACGTGTGTGTGTGTGTGTGTGTGTGTGTGTGTGTGTGTGTGTGGACATGTTTAACTATACTCACAAGAATAGTACATTTACAAACATTTTACCAACAGGGGACATTTTATTAGTCCACACAAGGTCAAATGCGATTTCTCAGGGGTATAGGGTTAAGGTTAAAATGAATGTTTAGGGTTGGGGTTAGGGGCTAGGGTTAGGTTTAAGGTTAAGTTAAGGTTTACAGGTAAAGGTTGGGGACAATTAGATTTTTGAATGGGACTGAATCGTGTGTCCCCACAAGGTTAGTTGTACAAGGCTGTGTGTGTGTGTGTCTCTTGATGAGTGTGAGCCAACAGTGAGGTCCAGATACAGCAGCAGAGTGTGTGACTCAGTCTCACACAAACAACAACACTCATATAACAGGCTGTTAATCAACAGGCTAGAAATACATAACAGACAATGCAAAGTGACCCAGATACAGAATAGTCTTACACACACAGACACATTACACATTACACTTTCACGATGCACATTCCCTCCACGTTAGAAACCTATGGTCACGGGGCCAGCGTTTTGAAATAGTTTCCATTGGCTACAGCAGGGAAATGTGTTGCGTGTGCGAGTGTGTGAGCATTAAACGGGCCACAAATGAAGAAGGCATACTTAGGCAACACGGGCCCTTTCTACATTCCTGCTCCCTCTCTGTTTTTTCCTCTCCCATTCTCTCTCTTTCCTCCTCTCGCTCTCAAATTCAAATTCAAGCTGTTTTATTGGCATGAAAAACATTGTGTCAATACTGCCAAAGCAACAATGTTTGCAATATACATTGTAATAAAATTATAAACAATAACAAAGAATTACATAAAATGGTAGTAAATAATAATACAAAACTGAATACAAAAATAACAACAATATAGTAGAAATGTAAGAAATATAAAAAGCTAAACATGGAAAATGAAACTATAACTAACTTATAACTAAATAACTGTCATCTTCACCATTACATCAGTACTACAACTACCATCATCATTACTACTACTACCAACACCATCATTAAACTGCTATCATTACCATCACCCTACTACCCACGCCACTACTCTCCCTCTCTGTTTCTTCCTCTCCCACTCGCTCTCTTTCTCTCCCACTCTCTCTCTTTCTTCCTCTCCCACTCTCTCTTTCTTCCTCTCTATCTTCCTCTCCCACTCTCTCTCTCTTTCTTCCTCTCCCACTCTCTCTCTCTTTCTTCCTCTCTATCTTCCTCTCCCACTCTCTCTCTCTTTCTTCCTCTCCCACTCTTTCTTCCTCTCCCACTCTCTCTTTCCCTGGTTAAGGGCAACTGAAGTGATGTGGCTAACTAACTGAGTCATGTGGGTAGTTCTTCTCACCTGCTCCATACACCACAGAGTAGACGATACGCTTGGCATGCTCTCTATCCTCTGAACTCACTTCTCCTTCACTCACACCCTTCCTAGAGAGACAGAGAGAGAAGGAAGAGAGTAGGGGAAGAGAGAGGGGGTGGGGAGAAAGAGAGAGAGACGTTATGTAAGGAAGTCCTACTGGAGTGCAACTCCTCTGTCTGAAAAGTGAGAGTCCCAAAGGGCCTGACAAGGGACTGCAACATCACATCACAGAACATACTCACACACAGATGCACAGAGACATGCACACACACATGGGCCCATGCATACACCCTCTCTCTCTGTTATACCCTCTCTCTCTCTGGTTTATCTGTCTCTATACATGTCCTCTCACCCTCTTTGTTTTCTCTCTCTCTCTATCTGTTCTCTCCATCTCTACCTGTTATTTCTCTCTCCTAGTTTCATTGCATGTAGCCCCAGGGACAGACTTTCAAACCGTTTTATCTGTAGTACCTCCGGCCCGCACACTCTCTTTCACGCATGCGCACACACACAGAGCTGTCAAATGGTGGAGTCAGATGGTTGGGGCTAAAGTCAAATTAAAAGTGCTCAGCACCACCTGGTGGACAGAGTATTTATCTATTCTAGACAGAATTCTAACAGTGTTCTATCAGTTCTAACAGTGTTCAAACAGTGTTCAAACAGTGTTCAAACAGTGTTCAAACAGTGTTCAAACAGTGTTCAAACAGTGTTCTAACAGTGTTCAAACAGTGTTCAAACAGTGTTCAAACAGTGTTCAAACAGTGTTCAAACAGCGTTCTAACAGTGTTCTAACAGTGTTCAAACAGTGTTCAAACAGTGTTCAAACAGTGTTCAAACAGTGTTCAAACAGTGTTCAAACAGTGTTCAAACAGTGTTCAAACAGTGTTCTAACAGTGTTCTAACAGTGTTCAAACAGTGTTCTAACAGTGTTCAAACAGTGTTCAAAGAGCGCTCTAACAGCGTTCTAACAGTGTTATTAACACTTTTAACAGCATTCTAACAGTTCTAACAGTGTTCAAACAGTGTTCAATCAGCGTTCTAACAGCGTTCTAACAGTGTTATTAACACTTTTAACAGCATTCTAACAGTTCTAATAGTGTTCAAACAGTGTTCAATCAGCGTTCTAACAGTGTTCTAACAGTGTTCAAACAGTGTTCAATCAGCGTTCTAACAGCGTTCTAACAGTGTTCAAACAGTGTTCAAACAGTGTTCAAACAGCGTTCTAACAGTGTTATTAACACTTTTAACAAATCAAATCAAATCAAATTTATTTATATAGCCCTTCGTACATCAGCTGATATCTCAAAGTGCTGTACAGAAACCCAGCCTAAAACCCCAAACAGCAAGCAATGCAGGTGGAGAAGCACAGCATTCTAACAGTTCTAATAGTGTTCAAACAGTGTTCAATCAGCGTTCTAACAGTGTTATTAACACTTTTAACAGCGTTCTAATAGTGTTCAAACAGTGTTCAAACAGCGTTCTAGCAGCGTTCTAACAGTTCTAACAGTGTTCTAACAGTATACTAACAGCATTCTAACAGCGTTCTAACAGCATTCTAGCAGCGTTCTAACAGCATTCTAACAGCGTTCTGACAATGTTCTAACAGCTTTCTAACAGTATTCTAACAACGTTCTAACAGTGTTCTAACTAGAGGTCGACCGATTAATGGAATGGCCGATTAATTAGGGCCGATTTCAAGTTTTCATAACAATCAGAAATTGGTATTTTTGGACACCGATTTGTCCGGTTAAAGTCAGTGAAGAACACGTTCTTATTTTCAATGACGGCCTAGGAACAGTGGGTTAACTGCCTGTTCAGGGGCAGAACGACAGATTTTTTACCTTGTCAGCTCCCGGATTCAATCTTGCAACTTCACGGTTAACTAGTCCAACTCTCTAACCACCTGCCTCTCATTGCACTCCACGAGGAGCCTGCCTGTTACGCAAATGCAGTAAGAAGCCAAGGTAAGTGGCTAGCTAGCATTAAACTCATCTTATAAAAAACAATAAATCAATCAAAATCACTCGTTAACTACACATGGTTGATGATATTACTAGTGTATCTAGTGTTTCCTGCGTTGCATATAATCGATGCAACGCAGGGGATGATTTAACAAAAGCGCATTTGCGAAAAAAGCACAATCGTTGCACGACTGTACCTAACCATAAACACCCATGCCTTTCTTAAAATCAATACACAGAAGTATATATTTTAAACCTGCATATTTAGCTAAAATAAATCCAGGTTAGCAGGCAATATTAACTAGGTGAAATTATGTCACTTCTCTTGCGTTCATTGCACGCAGAGTCAGGGTTTATGCAACAGTTTGGGCCGCCTGGCTCGTTGCAAACTAATTTGCCAGAATTTAACGTAATTATGACATAACATTGAAGGTTGTGCAATGTAACAGGAATATTTAGACTGGATGCCACCCGTTAGATAAAATACAGTTCCGTATTCTACCAGTTCTAACAGCGTTCTAACAGTTCTACCAGTGTCCTAAAAGCGTTCTAACAGTTCTACCAGTGTCCTAAAAGCGTTCTAACAGTTCTACCAGTGTCCTAACAGCGTTCTAACAGTTCTACCAGTGTCCTAACAGCGTTCTAACAGTTCTACCAGTGTCCTAACAGCGTTCTAACAGTTCTACCAGTGTCCTAACAGTTCTACCAGTGTCCTAACAGCGTTCTAACAGTTCTAACAGTGTTCTAACAGTTGTAACAGTATACTAACAGTGTTCTAACAGTTGTAACAGTATACTAACAGTTCTAACAGTGTTCTAACAGTTCTAACAGCGTTCTAGCAGTGTTCTAACAGTTCTAACAGTATACTAACAGTTCTAACAGTTGTAACAGTATACTAACAGTGTTCTAACAGTTGTAACAGTATACTAACAGTTCTAACAGCGTTCCAACAGATCTAACAGCGTTCCAACAGATCTAACAGTTCTAACAGTATACTAACAGTTCTAACAGCGTTCTAACAGTATACTAACAGTTCTAACAGTGTTCTAACAGTTGTAACAGCGTTCCAAAAGATCTAACAGTGTTCTAACAGTTCTATCAGTGTACCAACAGTTCTATCAGTGTACCAACAGTTCTATCATTGTACCAACAGTTCTATCAGTGTACCAACAGTTCTATCAGTGTACCAACAGTTCTATCAGTGTACCAACAGTTCTATCAGTGTACCAACAGTTCTATCAGTGTACCAACAGTTCTATCAGTGTACCAACAGTTCTATCAGTGTACCAACAGTTCTATCAGTGTACCAACAGTTCTATCAGTGTACCAACAGTTCTATCAGTGTACCAACAGTTCTATCAGTGTACCAACAGTTCTATCAGTGTACCAACAGTTCTATCAGTGTACCAACAGTTCTATCAGTGTACCAACAGTTCTATCAGTGTACCAACAGTTCTATCAGTGTACCAACAGTGTACCAACAGTTCTATCATTGTACCAACAGTTCTATCATTGTACCAACAGTTCTATCAGTGTACCAACAGTTCTATCAGTGTACCAACAGTGTACCAACAGTTCTATCATTGTACCAACAGTTCTATCAGTGTACCAACAGTTCTATCAGTGTACCAACAGTTCTTTCAGTGGGTTAACAGTGTTCTGACAGAGGGTTCTAACAGTTCTAATGGACTCCCTTGTTTTTCTCACCACAGGGTCCCTTTTTAACATTTAACACACACATTTCAAAAAGTGTAATCACTGCGGCGATCGGCCTGGGGGTGCCCTGACAGAGAGGAAGGAGCCTCATACGCCGGTTGCTGCTGTAGTCATGGCAACAAGGCTGCGAGCGTTTGAAGTGATGCTGCGGTTTGGGCAGACTGATGGGCTGTGTGTGTGTGTGAGAGAGTGTGAACGTGGGAATACGGTATGAGGCTCTGTGGATGAGTGTGTGTGTCTGGGTTGATAGGCTCATCCCAAACGGCTGAGTGGTGTGTGAACTGAGCATGCCCAAAGCAGTCCTGTTGAGTACAACTAAAAGACAGACAGAGAGGAGGAAACTAGCTAGTGTAGCAGGGAGGAAATCAGAGGTCATAGAACTATGAAATGAGAGGCAAAACTTTGTGAGATGCGTGAATATCATATTAGTGTGTGTGTGAGATACTACAAACTGCGAGACTGTGTGTCTGTGTGTCAGAGTTTGAGAGACTGTGTTTGTCTGTGGTACCCCCCCACTGCGAGACAGTTTGTGTGTGTGTGTGTGTGTGTGTGTGTGTGAGACCCACCACTGTGAGGCCAGCATGGTGAAGACGTCGGCCTGTGGGTTGTTGAAGATCCTCTGCAGCTCAGGATCTGACGAGAGGTGAGCCAGCAGACGCAGTTCCACCTGGCAGAAATCTGACACACACACACCACCATCATTCTCCTTCACACTACTGTTCATTTTCACTACCATCATCGCTCAACATTTGTATATTAACTGACAATGTAATCAGCTGATAATGAACCAGGTAGTCAGCGGTAATGTCATTTAACAGAAAGGCAAAGAGAGATAAGAGAATAGAGGGAGAGGTTGTAAACAACACGTGTGTTGAGAGCGAGAGAGAGAGGGATGGGAGAGGTGGAGAGAGAGAAAATAATGGGGAGGAGGCAGATACACAAAGAGAGGGAGAGCGAGAGAGAGAGGAAAAAAGAGAGGAGGGGAACAGATGAGTGTTCCTCCCACCCTGATCCTGTTGTCAGATGACAGAGAATGGCTGATGAGGCAGGCAGCAAGCCAGCCCCTCCTGTGAGACGCCTGGGGGCCGGAGTTTCCTTACCCCCATCCCATTAACACCCCGAACCCCCTAACCCCTTATAATCTGTGACACCCCCCCCCCCACCCATCTCCAAGACCCCTCCCTCCCAAACACAGCCTATCACATGTTGATGACACACTTGCGCATGTTCCTCTCCGGATAGACAGAGAGACCCTGGTCTCTGTTGTGTGTGTATGTGTGAGCCACACCTTTCTATCCCTTATCATACTGCTGTCAGGCTGGAATGTTCAAGAGAATTACCATTACTGACATACACCTCCTGGAGAGAAAGAGATAGAGGGGGAATGCTGACACACACGTCACACTGTAATTCAGTGTAATTCAATTAGTGGATTGAACATTGATTTTAGTGCTGGGGCTCCAAACTGGACTTGATGAGAATGTCGATGGCCGGCCCTGTATTCTCTCTCCACAGTAAAACAAACGTACTCAGCTATTAGCCTCTAATGATGTTTTTCCACTGCAGGGCCGTGCCTTGCTGTGAATATCACGGTTCCTCTATTTCATTCCCACTTGCCCATGGCCCGCTTGATTCCTGGAACCAAGCGGGATATATCCAGCCTCGTTTGATACCTGGTACTGACCTCCAACCAAGTAGGCTGGTGGGTAGGGTTACACATGGCTGTACTCAATGACTGGTCTCACGCAACGATGTCACAGCGTATGTTGTTGATACTCACGCACAAGCCACTGGCTCCGTTTTTTAAAAGAGAAAGTACATCTAACTACGAAACGGTACAGCTACAGAACACTAACGAATAACTCTGAAGCTAAAAACGCTGGATTCGACATCACCGACAGCGATGTTTGAAGCCATGGTAACGCTGAGCAGCAACGAAGCGCGATAATACATTGTTTTTAGCCAAATTACTATCTAGCTAGCTACCGATGTCTTTTGATGAGCTTCATAACACATGCACACACACGAGGACACACACACACAAGGACACACAAACACATGAAGGTGCGAACCACTGCTTTTAATCAGGGCAAGGTGTCTGGTAACATGACTGAATACAAACAGTGCAGCTATTCCCTCCGCAAGGCTATCAAACAAGCTAAGCGCCAGTACAGAGACAAAGTAGAATCTCAATTCAACGGCTCAGACACAAGAGGCATGTGGCAGGGTCTACAGTCAATCACGGACTACAGGAAGAAACCCAGCCCAGTCACGGACCAGGATGTCTTGCTCCCAGGCAGACTAAATAACATTTTTGCCCGCTTTGAGGACAATACAGTGCCACTGACACGGCCTGCAACGAAAACATGCGGTCTCTCCTTCACCGCAGCCGAAGTGAGTAAGACATTTAAACGTGTTAACCCTCGCAAGGCTGCAGGCCCAGACGGCATCCCCAGCCGCGCCCTCAGAGCATGCGCAGACCAGCTGGCCGGTGTGTTTACGGACATATTCAATCAATCCCTATACCAGTCTGCTGTTCCCACATGCTTCAAGAGGGCCACCATTGTTCCTGTTCCCAAGAAAGCTAAGGTAACTGAGCTAAACGACTACCGCCCCGTAGCACTCACATCCGTTATCATGAAGTGCTTTGAGAGACTAGTCAAGGACCATATCACCTCCACCCTACCTGACACCCTAGACCCACTCCAATTTGCTTACCGCCCAAATAGGTCCACAGACGATGCAATCTCAACCACACTGCACACTGCCCTAACCCATCTGGACAAGAGGAATACCTATGTGAGAATGCTGTTCATCGACTACAGCTCGGCATTCAACACCATAGTACCCTCCAAGCTCGTCATCAAGCTCGAGACCCTGGGTCTCGACCCCGCCCTGTGCAACTGGGTACTGGACTTCCTGACGGGCCGCCCCCAGGTGGTGAGGGTAGGCAACAACATCTCCTCCCTGCTGATCCTCAACACTGGGGCCCCACAAGGGTGCGTTCTGAGCCCTCTCCTGTACTCCCTGTTCACCCACGACTGCGTGGCCACGCACGCCTCCAACTCAATCATCAAGTTTGCGGACGACACAACAGTGGTAGGCTTGATTACCAACAACGACGAGACGGCCTACAGGGAGGAGGTGAGGGCCCTCGGAGTGTGGTGTCAGGAAAATAACCTCACACTCAACGTCAACAAAACTAAGGAGATGATTGTGGACTTCAGGAAACAGCAGAGGGAACCATAAAGATCATCAAGGACATCAACCACCCGAGCCACTGCCTGTTCACCCCGCTGTCATCCAGAAGGCGAGGTCAGTACAGGTGCATCAAAGCTGGGACCGAGAGACTGAAAAACAGCTTCTATCTCAAGGCCATCAGACTGTTAAACAGCCACCACTAACATTGAGTGGCTACTGCCAACACACTGTCAATGACACTGACTCTACTCCAGCCACTTTAATAATGGGAATTGATGGGAAATGATGTAAATATATCACTAGCCACTTTAAACAATGCTACCTTATATAATGTTACTTACCCTACATTATTCATCTCATATGCATACGTAGATACTGTACTCTATATCATCGACTGCATCCTTATGTAATACATGTATCACTAGCCACTTTAACTATGCCACTTGGTTTACATACTCATCTCATATGTATATACTGTACTCGATATCATCTACTGTATCTTGCCTATGCTGCTCTGTACCATCACTCATTCATATATCCTTAAGTACATATTCTTTATCCCCTTACACTGTGTATAAGACAGTAGTTTTTTGGAATTGTTAGTTAGATTACTTGTTCGTTATTACTGCATTGTCGGAACTAGAAGCACAAGCATTTCGCTACACTCGCATTAACATCTGCTAACCATGTGTATGTGACAAATAAAATTTGATTTGATTTGACATGCACACACAAGAAAACAAGCACATACATGACACACAAACACACGAGGACACACACACACACACATACACACACACACACAAACAACTGACCGAGTCACTCCCATCTTGCAAATGTAGACACACACATACCGGCACATTGGCTTCTAGGACACCAGATGTATGTCCTTGAACAGATTATTTAAAAATTGCACATAGAAGAAGTTATAAGGTTAATTGAGTTGCCAATGGCAGCACCCCGGTCGGCCTTCAACTTGAGATACTCAATGAGAAACGGCAGCACTGAGCTAGCCTGCAACGTCTCTTCCTGGAGTAGCTCAAACTGCGCATGCTGTCTCCATGAGATGCCATCTTAACCGGCTTCCTTGGTTTCAAATGCACTACTGAGTCTTCACAAAGGAATGAATGGTGTCACATGATCGATGGCTTTGTCCATTCATATACAGTCATTGGTCTATCTCAACAGTGTCACTCTCGACAGCGGCATAGACAATTTTCTCCGCCGGAACCCTATCATCCCCTCTCCTCTCATAAAAATGACAAAACAATCACATTTCCCTCCTGCAGCCGAATGAAATCGTCTATAAAATGATAAATAGTGTCTGCCTGACTGTGCTAGATGAGCTGGGCCTGTCTAGTTTAATATTGGTTGGCTGGTAATAAATATAGCTAGTTTAGTGCAGTGTGCTTTGATAATAGGCTGATAAAGGGTGTGTGTGTGTGTGTGTATGCATGAGTGTGTGTGTTTCTGATGATGATAGGCTTATAAAGGGGAGTTTCTAAAGATCTCTCCATCAGATCACATTTGTAGCCCAGAGAATACTACGTGTGGGATGGGGGGTTGTGTGTGTGTCTGGACGTGCTTTGCCCATGTGTGTGTGTGTAATAGAGTTGTTTCGGCAAGGTCTGCTCCAGCGAGATTTTGTTTAGTGACAAAATCACTACCAACTAGCATCTTCCTATTGATCCCAACAGGAAGAAAATAAGATGGCTAAAGATAGAGCATCTACAATCGATAAGTCCTAAGGGTCATATCATCTTGGCCTAAGCACGCACACGCACACATACATACATACATACATACATACATACAGTTGAAGTCGGAAGTTTACATACACTTAGGTTGGAGTCATTAAAACTTGTTTTTCAACCACTCCACAAATTTCTTGTTAACAAACTATAGTTTGGGCAAGTCGGTTATGACATCTAGTTTGTGCAAGACACTAGTCATTTTTCCAACAATTGTTTACAGACAGATTATTTCACTTATAATTCACTGTATCACAATTCCAGGGGGTCAGAAGTTTACATACACTAAGTTGACTGTGCCTTTAAACAGCTTGGAAAATTCCAGAAAATTATGTCATGGTTTTAGAAGCTTCTGATAGGCTAATTGACATAATTTGAGTCAACTGGAGGTGTACCTCTGGATGTGTTTCAAGGCCTACCTTCAAACTCAGTGCCTCTTTGCTTGACATCATGGGAAAATCAAAAGAAATCAGTCAAGACTTCAGAAAAAAAATTGTAAACCTCCACAAGTCTGGTTCATCCTTGGGAGCAATTTCCAAACGCCTGAAGGTACCACGTTCATCTATACAAACAATAGTACGTAAGTATAAACATCATGGGACAACGCAACCATCATACCGGTCATCATACCGGTCTAGGAGACATACTATGTCTCCTAGAGAACATTTCGTGCGAAAAGTGCAAATCAATCCCAGAACAACAGCAAAGGACCTTGTGAAGATGCTGGCGGAAACAGGTACAAAAGTATCTATATCCACAGTAAAACGAGTCCTATATCGACATAACCTGAAGGGCCGCTCAGCAAGGAAGAAACCACTGCTCCAAATCCGCCATAAAAAAACCAGACTACGGTTTGCAACTGCACATGGGGACAACGATCATACTTTTTGGAGAACTGTTCTCTGGTCTGATGAAACAAAAATAGAACTGTTTGGCCATAATGACCATCGTTATGTTTGGAGGAAAAAGGGGGAGGCTTGCAATCTGAAGAACACCATCCCAACTGTGAAGCACGGGGGTGGCAGCATCATGTTGTGGGGGTGCTTTGCTGCAGGAGGGACTGGTGCACTTCACAAAATAGATGGCACCATGAGGTAGGAAAATTATGTGGATATATTGAAGCAACATCTCAAGACATCAGTCAGGAAGTTAAAGCTTGGTCGCAAATGGGTCTTCCAAATGGACAATGACCCAAAGCATACTTCCAAAGTTGTGGCAAAATGGCTTAAGGACAACAAAGGCAAGGTATTGGAGTGGCCATCACAAAGCCTTGACCTCAGTCCTATAGAAAATGTGTGGGCAGAACTGAAAAAGCGTGTGCAAGCAATGAGGCCTACAAACCTGACTCAAGTTACACCAACTCTGTCAGGAGGAATGGGCCAAAATTCACCAAACATATTGTGGGAAGCTTGTGGAAGGCTACCCAAAACATTTTACCCAAGTTAAAAAATTTAAAGGCAATGCTACTAAATACTAATTGAGTGTATGTAAAGTTCTGACCCACTTGGAATGTGATGAAAGAAATAAAAGCTGAAATAAATAATTCTCTCTACTATTATTCTGACATTTCACATTCTTAAAATAAAGTGGTGATCCTAACTGACCTAAGACATGGAATTTTTACTAGGATTAAATGTCAGGAATTGTGAAAAATTGAGTTTAAATGTATTTGGCTAACATGTATGTAAACTTCCGACTTCAACTGCACATACATACAGTGGGCAAAAAAGTATTTAGTCAGCCACCAATTGTGCAAGTTCTCCCACTTAAAAATATTTTATTTTATTTTACCTTTATTTAACCAGGTAGGCAAGTTGAGACCAAGTTCTCATTTACAATTGCGACCTGGCCAAGATAAAGCAAAGCAGTTCGACAGATACAACGACACAGAGTTACACATGGCGTAAAACAAACATACAGTCAATAATACAGTATAAACAAGTCTATATACAATGTGAGCAAATGAGGTGAGAAGGGAGGTAAAGGCAAAAAAGGCCATGGTGGCAAAGTAAATAAAATATAGCAAGTAAAACACTGGAATGGTAGTTTTGCAATGGAAGAATGTGCAAAGTAGAAATAAAAATAATGGGGTGCAAAGAAGCTAAATAAATAAATAAATTAAAATTAAAATTAAATACAGTTGGGAAAGAGGTAGTTGTTTGGGCTAAATTATAGGTGGGCTATGTACAGGTGCAGTAATCTGTGAGCTGCTCTGACAGTTGGTGCTTAAAGCTAGTGAGGGAGATAAGTGTTTCCAGTTTCAGAGATTTTTGTAGTTCGTTCCAATCATTGGCAGCAGAGAACTGGAAGGAGAGGCGGCCAAAGAAAGAATTGGTTTTGGGGGTGACTAGAGAGATATACCTGCTGGAGCGTGTGCTACAGGTGGGAGATGCTATGGTGACCAGCGAGCTGAGATAAGGGGGGACTTTACCTAGCAGGGTCTTGTAGATGACATGGAGCCAGTGGGTTTGGCGACGAGTATGAAGCGAGGGCCAGCCAACGAGAGCGTACAGGTCGCAATGGTGGGTAGTATATGGGGCTTTGGTGATAAAACGGATTGCACTGTGATAGACTGCATCCAATTTGTTGAGTAGGGTATTGGAGGCTATTTTGTAAATGACATCGCCAAAGTCGAGGATTGGTAGGATGGTCAGTTTTACAAGGGTATGTTTGGCAGCATGAGTGAAGGATGCTTTGTTGCGAAATAGGAAGCCAATTCTAGATTTAACTTTGGATTGGAGATGTTTGATATGGGTCTGGAAGGAGAGTTTACAGTCTAACCAGACACCTAAGTATTTGTAGTTGTCCACGTATTCTAAGTCAGAGCCGTCCAGAGTAGTGATGTTGGACAGGCGGGTAGGTGCAGCTAGCGATCGGTTGAAGAGCATGCATTTAGTTTTACTTGTATTTAAGAGCAATTGGAGGCCACGGAAGGAGAGTTGTATGGCATTGAAGCTTGCCTGGAGGGTTGTTAACACAGTGTCCAAAGAAGGGCCGGAAGTATACAGAATGGTGTCGTCTGCGTAGAGGTGGATCAGAGACTCACCAGCAGCAAGAGCGACCTCATTGATGTATACAGAGAAGAGGGTCGGTCCAAGAATTGAACCCTGTGGCACCCCCATAGAGACTGCCAGAGGTCCGGACAGCAGACCCTCCGATTTGACACACTGAACTCTATCAGATAAGTAGTTGGTGAACCAGGCGAGGCAATAATTTGAGAAACCAAGGCTGTCGAGTCTGCCGATGAGGATGTGGTGATTGACAGAGTCGAAAGCCTTGGCCAGATCAATGAATACGGCTGCACAGTAATGTTTCTTAACGATGGCGGTTAAGATATCGTTTAGGACCTTGAGCGTGGCTGAGGTGCACCCATGACCAGCTCTGAAACCAGATTGCATAGCAGAGAAGGTATGGTGAGATTCGAAATGGTCGGTAATCTGTTTGTTGACTTGGCTTTCGAAGACCTTAGAAAGGCACGGTAGGATAGATATAGGTCTGTAGCAGTTTGGGTCAAGAGTGTCCCCCCCTTAGAAGAGGGGGATGACCGCAGCTGCTTTCCAATCTTTGGGAATCTCAGACGACACGAAAGAGAGGTTGAACAGGCTAGTAATAGGGGTGACAACAATTTTGGCAGATAATTTTAGAAAGAAAGGGTCCAGATTGTCTAGCCCGGCTGATTTGTAGGGGTCCAGATTTTGCAGCTCTTTCAGAACATCAGCTGAATGGATTTGGGAGAAATGGGGAAGGCTTGGGCGAGTTGCTGTTGGGGGTGCAGTGCTGTTGTCCGGGGTAGGAGTAGCCAGGTGGAAAGCATGGCCAGCCGTAGAAAAATGCTTATTGAAATTCTCAATTATGGTGGATTTATCAGTGGTGACAGTGTTTCCTATCTTCAGTGCAGTGGGCAGCTGGGAGGAGGTGTTCTTATTCTCCATGGACTTTACAGTGTCCCAGAACTTTTTTGAGTTAGTGTTGCAGGAAGCAAATTTCTGCTTGAAAAAGCTAGCCTTGGCTTTTCTAACTGCCTGTGTATAATGGTTTCTAGCTTCCCTGAACAGCTGCATATCACGGGGGCTGTTCGATGCTAATGCAGAACGCCATAGGATGTTTTTGTGTTGGTTAAGGGCAGTCAGGTCTGGGGAGAACCAAGGGCTATATCTGTTCCTGGTTCTAAATTTCTTGAATGGGGCATGTTTATTTAAGATGGTTAGGAAGGCATTTAAATAAAAATATCCAGGCATCCTCTACTGACGGGATGAGATCAATATCCTTCCAGGATACCCCGGCCAGGTATCCTGGAAGGCCAGGTATCCGGCCAGGTATCCTGAATGGGTCAGATACCCCGGACTGACCCATTACGGATGCAGATGAGAGGCCTGTAATTTTCATCATAGGTACACTTCAACTATGACAGACAGAATGAGAAAAAAAATCCAGAAAATCACATTGTAGGATTTTTAATGAATTTATTTGCAAATTATTTGGTCAATAACAAAAGTTTATCTCAATACTTTGTTATATACCCTTTGTTGGCAATGACAGAGGTCAAACGTTTTCTGTAAGTCTTCACAAGGTTTTCACACACTGTTGCTGGTATTTTGGCCCATTCCTTCATGCAGATCTCCTCTAGAGCAGTGATGTTTTGGGGCTGTTGCTGGGCAACACAGACTTTCAACTCCCTCCAAAGATTTTCTGGAGACTGGCTAGACCTTGAAATTCTTCTTACAAAGCCACTCCTTCGTTGCCCGGGCGGTGTGTTTGGGATCATTGTCATGCTGAAAGACCCAGCCACGTTTCATCTTCAATGCCCTTGCTGATGGAAGGAGGTTTTCACTCAAAATCTCACGATACATGGCCCCATTCATTCTTTCCTTTACACGGATCAGTCGTCCTGGTCCCTTTGCAGAAAAACAGCCCCAAAGCATGAAGGTTTCCACCCCCCATGCTTCACAGTAGGTATGGTGTTCTTTGGATGCAACTCAGCATTCTTTGTCCTCCAAACACGACGAGTTGAGTTTTTACCAAAAAGTTCTATTTTGGTTTCATCTGACCATATGACATTCTCCCAATCTTCTTCTGGATCATCCAAATGCTCTCTAGCAAACTTCAGACGGGCCTAGACATGTACTGGCTTAAGCAGGGGGACACGTCTGGCACTGCAGGATTTGAGTCCCTGGCGGCGTAGTGTGTTACTGATGGTAGGCTTTGTTACTTTGGTCCCAGCTCTCTGCAGGTCATTCACTAGGCCCCCCCGTGTGGTTCTGGGATTTTTGCTCACCGTTCTTGTGATAATTTTGACCCCACGGGGTGAGATCTTGCGTGGAGCCCCAGATCGAGGGAGATTATCAGTGGTCTTGTATGTCTTCCATTTCCTAATAATTGCTCCCACAGTTGATTTCTTCAAACCAAGCTGCTTACCTATTGCAGATTCAGTCTCCCCAGCCTGGTGCAGGTCTACAATTTTGTTTCTGGTGTCCTTTGACAGCTCTTTGGTCTTGGCTATAGTGGAGTTTGGAGTGTGACTGTTTGAGGCTGTGGACAGGTGTCTTTTATACTGATAACAAGTTCAAACAGGTGCCATTAATACAGGTAATGAGTGGAGGACAGAGGAGCCTCTTAAAGAAGAAGTTACAGGTCTGTGAGAGCCAGAAATCTTGCTTGTTTGTAGGTGACCAAATACTTTTTTTCCACCATCATTTGCAAATAAATTCATTAAAAATCCTACAATGTGATTTCCCCCCCCCCATTTTGTCTGTCATAGTTGACATGTACCTATGATGAAAATTACAGGCCTCTCTCATCTTTTTAAGTGGGAGAACTTGCACAATTGGTGGCTGACTAAATACTTTTTTGCCCCACTGTACATACAGTATAATCTAGGCCTACATCTCAGATGGCTGGTTATTAGAGCCCAGCAAAATAAAATGAAGGGAAAACGATACAGTACATTAACCCCTGAAAGTGAAACATTCACTCAATTGATATTTTGTGTGCGCCTTGGTTCTAAAAGGGGTAAAAAAAAAAAAATGTAACTAGAAAAAGGTACATTTCCAAAAGGTACATTAACAATAAGCATGTGGAATAACTTGCTGACACAAGTACACTAATAATGAATGATATGGCCAGTGTGACCTTTGCCTACCTGCAGCCAGGAAGGTGTAGCCAACCTGGGGGATGAACATGGCCCGTGGGTGAACCGTCACCACCTCCGCTTCCTTTCCTGAGAGAACCAAAACACACAGCCACCATGAACCTACCGTACCACATTACTGTACCAACCATGTTAATATAGTACAATCCTATTACCCCGGACTCCCCGGAAAACAGTGGCAAGTGTTACTGAATGAACTAAAGAAAATAAAGTGAATTTAAAATGAAATACCCAGCTATAAAACCCAACTTCCACTTTTAGAAAGATATAACACAGCTACCAGCCTACGGTGAGCCTGAATAATGTAATTACACTGTTCAGGTTATACATGTGTTATAACCGCCTTGTCATCTCTCCATTCTATAGTGAGTAGTGCTGGTGAGTTTCCTAGCCAGTCAGCCAGCCAGTCAGTGCTTTAATTAACTGGCAGCCCTATAAATACAACATGTGTGAGAAGTTAACTAGAGGACATCTCCTGACTTCAATTAAAAGAGGAAAAAATAATTAAGTAAGTGTTTTTTTTCTATATGGAAATATGAGAAGGAAATAGTGAGAAATAGTGAGGTAGGGAAAATATATAGGAGTGATGGAGAAGACAGCGAGAGAGAGAGAGAGAGAAAGAAAGAGATGTAGTAGACAGGTGAGAGAAAAAAAGAGACAAGAGGGAGAGATGAACAGTTAGTCCATCATCCACTATTTGGTTAGCATTAAACTAGCTGGGTAAGAAACTAGGTCGTGGTTAGCAGTAAACTAGCTAGGTAAGAAACTAGGTTGTGGTTAGCAGTAAACTAGCTAGGTAAGAAACTGGGTCATGGTTAGCAGTAAACTAGCTAGGTAAGAAACTAGGTCGTGGTTAGCAGTAAACTAGCTAGGTAAGAAACTAGGTCGTGGTTAGCAGTAAACTAGCTAGGTAAGAAACTGGGTCATGGTTAGCAGTAAACTAGCTAGGTAAGAAACTAGGTTGTGGTTAGCAGTAAACTAGCTAGGTAAGAAACTAGGTCGTGGTTAGCAGTAAACTAGCTAGGTAAGAAACTAGGTCGTGGTTAGCAGTAAACTAGCTAGGTAAGAAACTAGGTCGTGGTTAGCAGTAAACTAGCTAGGTAAGAAACTAGGTTGTGGTTAGCAGTAAACTAGCTAGGTAAGAAACTGGGTCGTTGGTTGAGGTAATCAGAATCCCATCAGGACGAATCTAATGCCACTTCATTATCCTGGGCAGGTAAGTGCTGACCCCGACTGAGTAAAAGAGGAAAAACGTCCCCTACTGTTCACCATCAACGTCACAGGCACACACACGTCGGACGCTCGCACACACACACTCACACAGTGCAACAAAACCCAGTGTAACACCTCTAATAAGGACTGATTAGGGCTTCAATCACCTTCAAAGAGGGGCTGGGTGACTGATGGAGGGAGAAAGAGAGGTGAAAAAAGGAGAGAGTAGGAGGAGACAGACAGACAGACAGAGAGAGGACTACTATGGTAGGTACACCTATAGCTCATCTCTTGGCAGTAGTACTGTAGACTACTTTATCACTGACCTCAATTCCAGAGTCTCTCAGAGCATTCAGTCAGCCCACTGACACCCTTATCAGATCACAGCAAAATCAGTCTACTTGAACAGAGCAATACTCAATCATGAGGCATCAAAGCCAAAGTAAGTGAATAATATTAATAAATGCTATAAATGGAAGGAAAGTAGTGTGGAAACCTACCAAAAAACAATTAGGCAACAACCAATTAAATTCCTTATAGACAACTTCCTGGACAAAGCGTTCCACTGTAATAGTGAAGGTGTAAACTTGGCAGTAGAAATCATTTGAAATGTCTTTATTCTTTTGGAACTTCTGTGTAAAGTATACTGTTAATTGTTATTGTTTATTTCACTTTTGTTTATTGTGTACTTCACTTGCTTTGGCAAAGTTAACATATGTTTCCCATGCCAATAAAGTCCTTGAATTGAGAGAGAGAGAGAAAAAGAGAGAGTGAGAGAGAGATATATAGTTGATGAGTAGGTGCTCTGGGGATATGATGGGTGAGTGGCAGGGCAGGGGGTGCGACTCACCGAAGGCAGGGAGAAAGAGAACCATAGAACTAGTGATGACCAGGGTGAATAAAAGGAGAAAGTGTACATGTCTGCATGACTAGTGTGACGAATCTCCTGTACACAACTATTGCCAGAGAGGAAGGAAATCGGGGATCGAGGCCAATGGTGACTTTAAAACATTTACAGGGTTTAATGGCTGTGACAGGAGAAAACTGAGAATGGATCAACAACATTGTAGTTACATCACAATACTAACCTAAATGACAGTGTGAAAAGTAGGAAGCCTGTACAAAAAAAGATCAGCGTGTGTGTGTGTATTTGTGTGCCTGCGAGTGTGGGAGGGATGATTCATTTTACATTAAACATATGGAGAGGCTGTGCATAATGCATAATTAGACCGGATTTGAATTTGAATGTGTGTGTGTTGTGTGATTAACTGTACCTTGAACATATTGCTTCTTAGTGATCTGCACCGGCTGCCTTGGGAGGGCCTGGAAGTTCTAAAATCACAAAACATTTATAGTCAAGCAAAGCACAACACACCTAGAGAAATATATTTATATGCATGATAATTAGAGAAAATAAGAGCGCAAGAGACCTTTTCTCAGAAGCTTTTTAGAATTTCCAGATAATGAATCCCAACCTTCAGTCAGTGAGTGTTAAAAGGCACAGGAGCGGTTGATATTTAACACTGACTGGCTCTACTACTACGACATCATTAGATCTGAACAGCTACCATTGTTAACAAGAGAGACTGGAGAAAGGGAGGTAGATGGTCGGAGGGAGGGGGAGAGAGAGATGGGGGGGGTTGGCGAAAGAGATGGGGAGGGTTGGCGAAAGAGATGGGGAGGAAGGAGGGAGATAGAGAGATGGAGAGAGGGATGGTTGGAGACTTGGCAAAGGCTGGCACACAGACAAAGCTGGCATGCAGTGCCCCATGCCACACACAGGTGTTACTAATGGAGACAAGTTCTAGTTAGAAAAATGTATTTAAGTGTCACTCCACAATACATTGCATTCGGAAAGTATTCAGAAGCCTTGACTTTTTCCACATTTTGTAACGTCACAGCCTTATTCTAAAATTGATGTTTTTAAATCCCTCATCAAACCATACACAATACCCCATAATGACAAATCAAAAGCATATTTTCAGAAATTTTAGCAAATATTACATTTACATAAGTATTCAGACCCTTAACTCAATACTTTTTTGAAGCACCTTTAACAGCCTCGAGTCTTCTTGGGTATGACGCTACAAGCTTCGCACACCTGTATTTGGGGAGTTTCTCCCATTCTCTTCTGCAGATCCTCTCAAGCTCTGTCAGGTTGGATGGGGAGCGTCGCTGCACAGCTATTTTAAGGTCACTCCAGAGATGTTCGATCGGGTTCAAGTCCGGGCTCTGACTGGGCCACTCAAGGACATTCAGAGACTTGTATTGAAGCCACTCCTGCCTTGTCTTGGCTGTGTGTTTAGGGTTGTTGTCATGTTGGAAGGTGAACCTTCGGCCCAGTCTGAGGTCCTGAGCAGGTTTTCATCAAGGATCTCTCTGTACTTTGCTCTGTTCATCTTTCCCTCGATCCTGACTAGTCTCGCAGTCCCTGGTGCTGAATAACATCCCCACAGCATGATGCTGCCACCAGCATGCTTCACCGTAGGGATGGTGCCAGGTTTCCTCCAGACGTGACGCTTGGCATTCAGGCAGGGAGAAAGAGAACCTGAAAGAGTTCATTCTTGGTTTTAATCAGACCAGAGAATCTTGATTCTCATGGTCTGAGAGTCTTTAGGTGCCTTTTGGCAAACAAGCGGGCTGTCATGTGCCTTTTATTGAGGAGTGGCTTCCGTCTGGCCACTCTACCATAAAGGCCTGATTGGTGGAGTGTTGCAGAGATGGTTGCCCTTCTGGAAGTTTCTCCCTTCTCTAGAGAGGAACTCTGGAGCTCTGTCAGTGTGACCATCGGGTTCTTGGTCACCTCCCTGACCAAGGTCCTTTACCCCAATTGCTTAGTTTGGCCGGGAGGCCAGCTCTAGTGGTTCCAAACTTCTTCCATTTAAGAATGATGAAGGGCAATGTGTTCTTGGCGACCTTCAATGCTGCAGAAATGTTTTGGTACCCTTCCCCAGATCTGTGCCTCGACACAATCCTGTCTCGGAGTTCTATGGACAATTCCTTCAACCTCATGGCTTGGTTTTTGCTCCTACATGCACTGTCAACTGTGGGACCTTACATAAACAGGTGTGTGCCTTTCCAAATCATGTCCAATCAATTGAATTTACCACATGTGGACTCCAATCAAATTGTAGAAACATCTCAAGGATGATCAATGGAAACAGGATGCACCTGAGCTCAATTTTGAGTCTCATAGCAAAAGGTCTAAATACATACGTAAATAAGGTATTTCTGTTTTACTTTGTTATGCATTTGAAAAAGTTTCTAAAAACATGTTTTCACTGTCATTGTGGGGTATTGTGTGTAGATTGCTGATGATTTTTAAAATATTTAATCCATTTCAGAATAAGGCTGTAACGTAACAAAATGTGAAAGGTCAAGGGGTCTGAATACTTTCCGAAGGCACTGTAAGGCAAGGGGTCTGAATACTTTCCGAAGGCACTGTAAGGCAAGGGGTCTGAATACTTTCCGAAGGCACTGTAAGGCAAGGGGTCTGAATACTTTCCGAAGGCACTGTAAGACAAGGGGTCTGAATACTTTCTGAAGGCACAGTACATAGAATTGTTCATTATTGTTCATTATAGACAGCCACAGGGATGAAACTCCTACCGAAGAGTTCAGAGCGACATTTCATTGTCTGGTATGTCCGACCTGATGGGAGGAGATCAAAGCAGTGGTGGAGTGGATGGAGCGTTCATTCAGAAGGGAGAGTTTTTATAGTAGTCTGTTTTGTTTGCTGCGTTGACAAATCCATTTTCCCTTGGGGATTCTAAAGTAATATAAAAGTAATATAATTCATTTGTCTCACAGCCACAGTCTGATTCATCCCATTTCTATTTCACATCATAGACCCAGGAGGCGGTGTAGGGTGGTAAATCTGTGTTTCAAGTTTGAATGTCACATGCAGAAGTACAGTGAAATGCCTTTCTTGCTAGCTCTAACCCCAACAATGCAGTAATCAATAACACTGTAATACTAGAAATAACAAGGTAGAACAAAAATAAACAAGATATAAAAATAAGAATAAGAACACAATAAAGTAAGTAAGCAAAGTATATACAGGGTCAGTTCTAGTACCATATTTACAATGTGCAGGGATACTACACTGCTCAAAAAAATTAAGGGAACACTAAAATAACACATCCTAGATCTGAATGAATGAACTTTTTTCTTTACATAGTTGAATGTGCTGACAACAAAATCACACAAAAATGATCAATGGAAATCAACTTTATCAACCCATGGAGGTCTGGATTTGGAGTCACACTCAAAATTAAAGTGGAAAACCACACTACAGGCTGATCCAACTTTGATGTAATGTCCTTAAAACAAGTCAAAATGAGGCTCAGTAGTGTGTGTGGCATCCACGTGCCTGTATGACCTCCCTGCAACGCCTGGGCATGCTCCTGATGAGGTGGTGGATGTTCTCCTGAGGGATCTCCTCCCAGACCTGGACTAAAGCATCCCCCAACTCCTGGACAGTCTGTGGTGCAACGTGGCATTGGTGGATGGAGCGAGACATAATGTCCCAGATGTGCTCAATTGGATTCAGGTCTGGGGAACGGGCGGGCCAGTCCATAGCATCAATGCCTTCCTCTTGCAGGAACTGCCGACACACTCCAGCCACATGAGGTCTAGCATTGTCTTGCATTAGGAGGAACCCAGAGCCAACCCGCACCAGCATATGGTCTCACAAAAGGTCTTTGGATCTCATCTCGGGACCTAATGGCAGTCAGGCTATCTCTGGCGAGCACATGGAGGGCTGTGCGGCCCCCCCAAAGAAATGCCACCCCACATCATGACTGACCCACCGCCAAACCGGTCATGCTGCAGGCAGCAGAACGTTCTCCACGGCGTCTCCAGACTCTGTCACGTCTGTCACATGTGCTCAGTGTGAACCTGCTTTCATCTGTGAAGAGCACAGGGCGCCAGCAAATTTGCCAATCTTGGTGTTCTCTGACAAATGCCTAATGTCCTGCACGGTGTTGGGCTGCAAGCACAACCCCCACCTGTTGACGTCAGGCCTTCATACCACCCTCATGGAGTCCGTTTCTGACAGTTTGAGCAGACACATGCACATTTGTGGCCGGCTGGAGGTCATTTTGCAGGGCTCTGGCAGTGCTCCTCCTGCTTCTCCTTGCACAAAGGCGAAGGTAGCGGTCCTGCTGCTGGGTTGTTGCCCTCCTACGGCCTCCTGATGTACTGGCCTGTCATCTCCAACCAGAGGATCATCTCCAACCAGAGTATCAAAGCCAAAGAGACATTTTCAAGCCGCCACTTCACCCACGTGTGTTCTGGCTCTGGCCCAACTCATCAGTTTCCGGGACCGGTCAGAACAGCTAGAATATTTTTCCGTTCTAGAAATCAATCGGGGAGGTACTCAGATCCAGACTCATTGTGGAGACAAAACTAACGTCTGTGGGTGTGGTGTAGCGTTTGGCCGGAGCAAGAAGTCTGGGTAGCCAGGCAAACTTAATCAAGGTTTGTAAAAAAAAATGTATTAAAAAATATCTAATAATATATCTGTTTGGGATTCTTGCATTCATTTTTCAGTGTGCAAATGATTTAGAACCATGTATCGGTCCCCCGACCATCCGCTCAAGGAAAAATTGGCCCACGGCTGAAATTAATTGCCGACCCCTAGTTTATTACTAGTCAGTATGGGATGGGGTTATAGCAATGGGATGCTGTTCACATACTAATAAGGTCAGGGAGACGGGCTGGGCCTCTGTACTGTACAGTATATACAGTGCCTTCAGAAAGTATTCATACACCTTTGTCTTACTCCACATGTGTTGTGTTACAGCCTGAATGAAAAATGTATTAAATATACATTTTTCCTAACCCTTATCTTCACACAAACCCCACAATCACAAAGTGAAAACAACAAGTTAAGAGCTTTCCACACCTGGATTGTGCAACATTGGCCGATTATTATTTATTTATTTATTATTCAAGCTCTGTCAAATTAGCTGTTGATCATTGCTAGACAACAATTTTCAGGTCTTGCCATAGATTTTCAAGAAGATGTAAGTCTTTAACTGTAACTCGGCCACTGAGGAACATTCATTGTCTTCTTGGTAAGCAACTCCAGTGTAGATTAGGACTTGTGTTTTAGGTTATTGTCCTGGTGAAAGGTGAATTAATCTCCCAGTGTCTAGCGGAAAGCACACTGAACCAAGTTTTCTTCTAGGATTTTGCCTGTGCTTAGCCCCATTCTGTTAATTTTGTATCCTGACAAACTTACCAGTCCTCAAAGATTACAAGCATACTCGTAAAATTATGCAGCCACCACTATGCTTGAAAATATGGAGAGCGGTACTCAGTAATGTGTTGTATTTTTTGCAGTATTACATTAGTGTCTCGTTGCAAGCAGGATGGATGTTTTGGAATAATCATAAACACTGTTCCCTGATCAGTTTGATGCAACCTCTTAAGGATCTGAACCTTTTTTACATTTTTATTTCTAACTGCCTGTAGCAAGGATATGCATATTCTTGATACCATTTGAAAGGAAACACTCTGAAGTGGGTGGAAATGTGAAATGAATGAGAATATAACACATTAGATCTAGTAAAAGACAATACAAACAAAAAAACATGTTTTCAAAAAAATTAAAATTAAAATAAATCTTTGAAATGCAAGAGAAAGGCCATAATGTAATATTGCAGTTCAGGCGCAATTCATATTCTGGCCACTAGATGGAAGGAGTGTGTGTGCAAAGTTTCAGGTTGATCCAGTGAAGCATTGCAATACTGGACAGTATTTTAAATCAAGTCTGCCCAAATGTGCCGAATTGGTCAATTGATACATTTTCAAACACATAACTATGGAGAACATACAAAAATGATATGGTAATAAAACATTTAAGTGTACACACTGCCAGGAATGTCATACATGATGGATCATTATCTTATATACTAACTTTCACACATCTAGATGGCCGGGCGGGGTGGGTGTGGAGCCAGAGACAGCAGTGGTTCAAACTGTAGAACCCAGTTACTACATTTGAATATAAAAATAGATTTTATAAAACAAAACTATGCTAAATCTTTATCTCTGGGGTCCTCAGAATGACAAATCAGAGCAAGATTACTGAATGTAAGTACATTATTTACCTTCAGAAGTGAATGTATCAAACCAGTTGCAGTGATAACAGTTTTTTGCTGTTGTGCACTCTCCTCAAACAATAGCATGGCATTTTTTCACCGTAATAGCTACTGTTAATTGGACAATGCAGTTAGATTAACAAGAATTGACGCTTTCTGCCCATATAAGACATGTCTATGCCCTGGGAAATGTTCTTTCCAACGTCATGCTAATCACATTAGCGGACGTTAACTCAACCGTCCCAGTATAGGGACACCGATCTCGTAGATATTTTAAATGTACAATATGTAACTTTTTGCGCAACCCGACCAAATTCACATAGAAATGTGAGTTATAGATATGTAATTTTCATTGAAAGTAAGTCTAAGAAGCGGTAGATGCGTTTTATCCCTTCTGCTCTTAAGTTTTTGCGGCTTTTACTTTCGGTTGTGTATGCCAGCTTCAAACAGCTGAAAACACAATATTTTTGGTTATGGAAAAGACATTTCACAGCAGTTTAGATGGTACAATGATTCTCGTCACATAACCTGTGACCACATATAAACCCTGGCCTCAGATCAGGGTCTTCCAGACCTGGGTTCAATTAGTATTTGAAAATTCTTCAAATACTTTTGAGTGTTTTCTCTAGCCTGCTTGGAGTGCCAGATGGGCAGGGTTTGCAGTTTTGGGACTATGCTATTGTTTCTATTTCACCAGGCAGGCTCAATCAAGCCCAGATAAAGTAGCTGATATGATTTTGAATAGTATTTAAACCAAAGTGTGATGTCAGATGAGGTTGGGTAGCTAAGATGTTTTCAGGTCTATTGAGTTCTCTGAGCCGAGGCAGAACTTTAAATAACCTCAGATCAACACTATCGATCCACGAAGGAATTTGAGCCTTTGCACACACAGGATTGATGAGGCGCAGGGAGAGATTGGGCCGGGCTCAACTGTTTTCCCTGTAATCCCTGTTCATCCAGACCAGTCCACACTGCTCCCACACACCGCACAATCTATAACACTGGAACTGACACTGCTGCAGAGGGTGTGTGTGTGTGTGTGTGAGTGAGTGATGGTGATGGTTAAATAGGGGAGAACCAGGAAAGAAGATCTGCAGTACTGAAATGTAATGTAGACACACACTTGCAGTAGAAACACACATCATCACAGTAGAAACACATACTTGCAGTAGAAACAGACATTAACACGAGCCACCTCCTCCCAGTCTGTGTCATCTGACAGAGAAAGCAGCACTCTGTACCTACAGCACATCATCTATTATTCACTCGACAGAGAGGGGCGGGGTGATATGGGGAGGGAGAGATGGAGGGCGAGGGAAAGAGAAAAGGGGGAGCGGGAGAGTGAGGTGGGGGAGGAGAGAGAGATGGGAAGAGAGAGGGGGGCGGGAGAGAGAGGTGAGAGAGGGGAAGCGAGAGGGATGGAAGTGAGGGGAGACAGAGAGGGGAAGAGAGAAGGGGCGGGAGAGAGAGAGGGAAGAGAGGGGAAGGGAGAGAGGGGGGAGAGATAGAGGGGATGGTGTGAGAGAGAGAAAGAGGGAGAGGGGAAGGGAGGAAAGAGAGATACTGCAGCAGTAGGGTGGGGATAGAGCTGAGCATATTCCCACAGTGGACATAGAAAACAGTAAATGGCAGCAAAATAATGCTGAGTGTGTGTTGTTGAATGTGTGTAATGACACGTTTTCTAGGTATAACCATATTGTGTCAAGTGTGTGTGTGTGTGTGTGTCTGTGAAACAGAGAGGTTTCTGGCCATGGCATGGCAGGTGATTCACAGTGTCAGATGTGTCTGCTCAGCTTTCCCATCATGCACTGTATTCCTTTGAGGGCGGCAGATATCAGGATCAGGCTAAAACCTCCCCTCACACACACACACACACACACAGAGAGAGCGAGAGCTGCCAGGTTGACAGAAGGCTTGACCCCGCCCCTGCAGGTCTCTCTCCCGGCCCCTGCTCCTACACAGCATATGTTGAAGCACAGCACTGTGACCACACACAGACACAGTCACACACACATACACACAAATACACACACACACAGGGAGAGAGACAGAACGACAGACAGACACACACACACACACAAAGAAAACGACAGATACAGACAACTGCAGACGACAGAAATGCACACAGACACAAAAACCCAATCCTGCAGCACAGCGAACAAACCACCACAAGACAGATGAGAGAGAGTGACAGTGAGAGAGAGAGACAGACAGACAAACAAACAGCGAGAGTGACAGACAGAGCAAGAGTTACAGAAGACAAAATGTGAGAGAGGGAGGAATCAGAGAAGACAAAACAAGGAAGAGAGGAGAAAAGAGAGGGAAGGTAGCCTAAAAAAGGGAAAGGAGAAGAGAGGAGAGAAAAAAAAGGAGAGGAAAGAGAAGGAGTGTGTCTGCCAGTCCCAGCAGATCTGTCATCTCTCATTAACCCTTTACAACCGTGTAGGGGTTGAGAACAAGTCCCAGTGTTTCCGGTCTGGAAGCACGCTATTCACTGCACCTACAGGCCCACTCTGGTATTGCAGTTTAGTTGAAGTCATGCCCAAAATGACAATTCTCAGATACAAGTCAAATTATTATTATTTTTTAAATAAGACACTTTAGTCATTACCTTCGTACACAAAACATCCATAACATTCTTCAAGTAATTTTCGTAGAGGCAGATGTTTTTTTTTTTTTATGATCACTCACAGCCAAACATTTCATATTCATCCACTGTCTGCTTCAGTGCACACTGAGTGCTAGTAACCGGCTCTCTAAATCCAGATGTTTTCGGAAAGTATTCAGACCCCTTGACTTTTTCTACATTTTGTTACATTACATTACTAAAATGGATTACAAAAAACATTTTCCTCATCAATCTACACACAATAGCCCATAATGACAAAGAAAAAATATCAGTTTTACATAAATATTCAGACCCTTTACTACTTTGTTGAAGCACCTTTGGCAGCGATTACAGCATCAAGTCTTCTTGGGTATGACGCTACAAGCTTGGCACACCTGTATTTGGGGAGTTTCTTCTATTCTTCTCTGCAGATCATCTCAAGCTCTGTCAGGTTGGATGGGGAGCGTCACTGCACAGCTATTTTCAGGTCTCTCCAGATCTGTTCAAGTCTTGGCTGTGTGCGTAGGGTCGTTGTCCTGTTGGAAGGTGAGCCTTTGCCCCAGTCTGAGGTCCTGAGGGTTCTGGAGCAGGTTTTCATCAAGGATGTCTCTGTACTTTGCTCCGTTCATCTTTGCCTCGATCCTGACTGGTCTCCCAGTCCCTGCCTCTGAAAAACATCCCCACAGAATGATGCTGCCACCATGCTTCCCAGTAGGGATGGTGCCAGGTTTCCTCCAGACGTGACGCTTGGCATTCAGGCCAAAGAGTTTAATCTTGGTTTCATCAGAACAGAGAATCTTGTTTCTCATGGTCTGAGAGTCTCATGGCCTGAAACTCCAAGCGGGCTGTCATGTGCCTTTTACTGAGGAGTGGTTTCCATCTGGCCACTCTACGATAAAGGTGGAGTGCTGCAGAAACGATTCCTCCATCTTCACAGAGGAACTCTGTCAGAGTGACCATCGGGTTCTTGGTCACCTCCCTGACCAAGGCCCTTCTCCCTGATTGCTCAGTTTGGCTGGGCAGCCAGCTCTAAGAAGGGTCTTGGTGGTTGCAAACTTCTTCTATTTAAGCATGATGGAGGCCACTGTGTTATTGGGGACCTTCAATGGCGCAGAAATGTTTTGGTACCCTTCCCCAGACCTGTGCCTTGACACAATCCTGTCTCGGAGCTATACGGACAATTCCTTCAACCTCATGGTTTGGTTTTTACTCTGACATGCACTGTCAACTGTTTATTTATTTTTTTTACCTTTATTTAACTAGGCAAGTCAGTTAAGAACAAATTCTTATTTTCAATGACGGCCTAGGAACAGTGGGTTAACTGCCTGTTCAGGGGCAGAACGACAGATTTGTACCTTGTCAGCTCGCGGATTTGAACTTGCAACCTTCCAGTTACTAGTCCAACGCTCTAGCCACTAGGCTACCCTGCCGTCCCGACCAATCAAGTTGTAGAACTATCTCAAGGATGGTCAATGGAAACAGGATGCACCTGAGCTCAATTTCGAATCTCATAGCAAATGGTCTGAATACTTATGTAAATAAGGTATTCATTTTTTTTCTTTTATAAATTTGCAAAACAATTTAAAAAAACTGCTTTCGCTTTATCATTATGGGGTATTGTGTGTAGATTGCTGAGGATTTTCTGTTTAAATGTAATACATTTTAGAATAAGGCTGTAACTAAACAAAATGTGGAAAAAGTCATAGTTGAGGTAATACAGTATGAACATGTGGGTAGGGATAGGGGGAAATAGTAACACAATAAAAACAATAACGAGGCTATATACAAGAAGTACCATTCCCGAGTCAATGTGCAGGGGTACGAGCTTAGGAGATCTTAGACATTTTGTTCTATGAGATAATCTTCATCACCTAAAGTCAGTTTTTGTGAATTTTGAAGCATTTATATCATCAAAATAAGCACATAAAGCCTTTATAATTCATACAAGTTAACTGCCTGATATTACATCATAGAACAAAATGTATAAGGCTTTTAGGACTAGAAACTGGCGAGCTTTATAGTGGAGAAAATTTGTTTTGCGGAAACATGCACCTGAATGACTCCATTCTATGCGCAACAAAACCGTAAGATCGTATTTTATAATTTAGCTAGTCATGTTGGCAATAGAACAAGGTTTCAAAAGATGCCCACCTGACCCAGATTGAGATTTATAATGGCCTGTTTTTAAATTGCGTAAACAACAACTGTAATTGTGTGATGGTGGGGATGAAAGACCGTCTTCCAAACAAAAAACTACAAGCGTGCTTGCCTGAACGGCACAGCTAGGAGAGCCACAAACAAAAAAAAGCACCTAAAAGTTGAAAGCTCTTTGCCTAACGACTCACCCTGAATTTCATTCCGCTGCTCTATCGATCGCTACATACATTCAATCTGTAACTGCCATCCTAGAAGTCGTTCGTGTGACTTCAAAATAAGGGACGTTGTACAAAAACAAATTCATCAGCGATCGCATATAAAATCAACAGTGTGATGTTTTTGGATTCAGGCTTGTGTCAGGTGAACTGTTGTGTCCTCACCTTCAGCCTGAAAATGTCCCCATAATCTCCAAAGATATGTAACTGCTACCAGATTTTTAAATTGCTACTGTCATGATGTTGCCCTCTTTGAGTACTTCGAGCACCATCCCCCGCTCTCTGCTTCTACAACCAGACTGCTGTGGGCAGAGTGAGGTTGTAAATTCCTAAGGAAGACCCTGCCTCATGGACACAGTTATAGAGAGTAGTTTTGATGGAGACAAAGGAAATCCTTCCACCTCACAGAACGTGAGGTACGAACAAATGTCATGTTCCAGAGAAAGTGTAAAAGATTGGTGAAGAATCCAGCTACGAACTGGTGCGTTTGGAACAACTTGGGAAGCTCAAGAGAGACGGTGTGGCCACATTACCATAACGCTGTTTATTATATGATAGCCTCAGATATGAGGTTTACATCTAATGGTTGTATAAGATGAATGAGTGAGGATGATACTGTTTGAATAATGGTGTAATATGATTGTGGACTGTTTAATGAAGAAAAGTACAATTCCCTTTTGATTTGAACTAAATCAGAGGACCGCCCCTGAGCACAGTTAGGGCCAGACATCCTGGGACAGCCCTCGTCTGCCACTCTGAATAAAACCCCACTTTGAGAAATTATCAGTAGACCATGTTTTTCTCCATTAGGGGAGGACTATAAGGTTGAGACCATGTTTTTCTCCAGTAGGAGAGGGACTGAAGGTTGTAGACCATTGCTGAATTTTTTAACCATACCACGTGGTTAAAACTCTTAGACTATCGATACCGACAGAATAAGTCTTTGATACTAATTACTAGTCTGCAGCTAGGAATTCGGCATCATTGAACGAGAAGAACGACAACCGCCGAAACACCCATTCTATAACGAATGTGACTCTGAACAATCCCCTCTAAACCACAAGAGAGGGAGAGAAATGGACAATTCTGCAAAAGAAATGAACGTTTCACCGCCGATCAAGACAACACACTGAGCGTAAATATATATATTGATTGCAATTGTTCCCGAATGAGTGAGCGTTCATGTGTAAGGGATTAGCATTTTAATTGTTATAATTAACTCTGTAGGGACTTCTTAGTCGACCCACCATTGCCCCTCTGTCTAACAAGCTGCCATGCCGGTTCAGCCCACTAGGGCACATTCTATCATTTCATGTAACCATATTTACTGTTTGTTTATGCATTTCTGTGAATTACTTAGTTAGTAATAAATAAACGATTTAAGACAATTGATGTATGGAAGACTCATAGTCAAGACCGGATTCGTGCAGATAACCAACCATTTACGACGTTTGGAATGAGACTAACGTGAGGTAAAATAAATAAATCATTAATCAGAAGACTATTGATCAGATATGAAAATATCTGAAAGGTTATATTGGGAAATTATAATTTTGTAATCTGAATACTTTCCTTGGTGCCCCCTATTTCCTAGTTAATTACAGTTACACGATTAATTACTTTGATCGCGTTATACTAATTACAGGGAATCTTTGATAAAACTATGTCTTCAATTTAATGATAGTAAAGACACAACACTACCATGCTTATCATATTCCTTCTGTAAGAAACATTTCAATTTAGCACTATACATATAGGCCAATTCCCACAAATGTAAAGGGTTAAGGGTGATGGATGGCGTGTGTGCGGTGTGTGAGAGTGTGTGTGTGTTTGTGAGATTCAGCCTCCGTGTCAACTACGTCACGGCGGACACCGAAGATGGATGAATGAGGGAAGGCTAAAATAAAGAAGCTTGGATCAGCTACCTCTGCTACTGCTGACAGTATGAGACACACACACGCGGCTGATTAATACTGCTCTGTCAAACACACAGCTCTACACTGTCACTGCTGAACCTGCATTCTGCTCAGTGCTCTCAGAAAAACTGACCCTGAATCAGTTACTCCTCTTACACAGAACACAGAGAGTTCTTCACCCAGGTCCTTATCTTATCTACACCACTCTCTTGGTTCTTACGGTGTAGGGTGAAGTTGCCCCTAGATGCTGATCTCGGGTCAGTTTAGCATTTTTCCCACTAATGGTTTAGGTTAAGATTGTGTGTGTCTGTGTGGAGTCAATCATGGAAAACAAACAACAGACAAAACCACCATAGTGTCTGGCTGCCCCCCAGGACTTGACCCTCATTTTATTTTCATCGCTGTATTTGTCAGTCCTCTTCCTGTTCCAGGATTGATGTGTAGAAATCCTGTATATGTTTGAATAACTAAGACGGACTCTGCCAGAATGCCATATAAACTTCTATTCTACACCAGTCAGCCTGAGGGAGTTGAAAGTCCGATGTTGCCCAGCAACAGCCCCAAAACATCACCGCTCTAGAGGAGATCTGCATGGAGGAATGGACCAAAATACCAGCAAGTGTGTGAAAACCTTGTGAAGACTTACAGAAAACGTTTGACCTCTGTCATTGCCAACAAAGGGTATATAACAAAGTATTGAGATAAACTTTTGTTATTGACCAAATACTTATTTTCCACCATAATTTGCAAATACATTCATTCAAAATCCTACAATGTTATTTTCTGGATTTAGTTCCCTAATTTTGTCTGTCATAGTTGAAGTGTACCTATGATGAAAATTACAGGCCTCTCTCATCTTTTTAAGTGGGAGAACTTGCACAATTGGTGGCTGACTAAATACTTTTTTGCCCCACTGTACCTGCTGGAACGTGTGCTACAGGTGGGTGTTGTTATCGTGACCAGTGAACTGAGATAAGGCAGAGCTTTACTTAGCATAGACTTATAGATGACCTGGAGCCAGTGGGTCTGGCGACGAATATGTAGCGAGGGCCAGTGGACTAGAGCATACAGGTCGCAGTGGTGGGTGGTATAAGGTGATTTGGTGACAAAACGGATGGCACTGTGATAGACTGCATCCAGTTTGCTGAGTAGAGTGTTGGAAGCTATTTTGTAGATGACATCGCGGAAGTCGAGGATCGGTAGGATAGTCATTTTACTAGGGTAAGTTTGGCGGCGTGAGTGAAGGAGGCTTTGTTGCGAAATAGAAAGCCAATTCTAGATTTGATTTTGGATTGGAGATGTTTAATATGAGTCTGGAAGGAGAGTTTACAGTCTAGCCAGACACCTATGGTATTTATAGCAGTCCACATATTCTAGGTCGGAACCATCCAGGGTGGTGATGCTAGTCGGGCGAGCGGGTGCGGGCAGCGAATGGTTGAATAGCATGCATTTGGTTTTACTAGCATTTAAGAGCAGTTGGAGGCCACGGAAAGAGTGTTGTATGGCATTGTAGCTCGTTTGGAGCTTAGTGAGCACAGTGTTCAAGGAAGGGCCAGAAGTATACAGAATGGTGGCGTCTGCGTAGAGGTGGATCAGGGAATCGCCCGCAGCAAGAGCGACATCATTGATATATACAGAGAAAAGAGTTGGCCCGAGATTTGAACCCTGTGGTACCCCCATAGAGGCTGCCAGAGGTCCGGACAACATGCCCTCCGATTTGACACACTGAACTGTGCCTGCAAAGTTGTTGGGTATGTACGTACAGTCACGTCATCTTATTGATGAAGCCAGAGACTTATGTGGTGTACTCCTCAATGCTATCGGAAGAATCCCGGAACATATTCCAGTCTGTGCTGTTATGCTCGACCATCTCAGTTTTCCAACACAAAATGGACAAAAAAGAGTCGAACCAGCTCACCTGCGTTTACACTATAATTTGACTATCAAATGTTTAATGTTATTTTTGAAAAACATTTTAAAAGGAACAGTTTCACCATATTAAAACGAGACTTCCGTTCACGTAACAGGTTTGACCTTAAAATGAGGGACAGACATAAATGAATCATTAATCACATTAAATAAATAATAATCTCCTGAATGACTTTGTCAAGCAACTAAATAACTAGGGCTTTACAACGATGGTGAAAATGTGGAGAAAGTCAAAGAGGGTGCACAGAGAGGACATGTCAACTTGCAGAATTTTGGCACTTCACCAAGTCTTTATTCATTTAATAAAATTATGTGGTCTTTATTAAACATCAGCCCCCTTTTTTTTCAATTTTCGCCTAGAATGACATACCCAGATCTAACTGTCTGTAGCTCAGGCCCTGAAGCAAGGATATGCATATTCTTGGTACCATTTGAAAGGAAACACTTTGAAGATGATGGAAATGTGAAAGGAATGCAATAGAATATAAAACAATAGATCTGGTAAAAGATAATACAAAGAAAAAAACAACTGTTATTTTGGTTTTTTTGTACCATCATCTTTGAAATGCAAGAGAAAGGCCATAATGTATTATTCCAGCACAGGTGCAATTTACATTTTGGCCACTAGATGGCATCAGTGTATGTGCAATGGTTTAAACTGATCCAATTAAACATTGCATTTGTGTTCAACATTTTGTATCAAGACTGCCCAAATGTGCCTAATTTGTATATTAAAAAATTTTCGGGATCGGTGTCCCTTCCAGGGGACGGTTGAGCTTAATAAGGGCTAATGCGATTAGCATGAGGTTGTCAGTAACAAGAACATTTCCCAGTACATAGACATATCTGATATTGGCAGAAAGCTTAAATTCTTGTTAATCTCATTTACAGTAGCTATTACAGTGAAAGAATACCATGCTATTGTTTGAGAGTGCACAATTTTGAACATGAAAAGTTATTAAAGGGCACTTCATTTAAAGGGGCAAGCAGCACATAAGTAAATTGGTACATACATTTTTGAACTTATAAATTAATGATATGTACCCATTGATTCTTGAAGAATATAACTTATCGTATGCCTCATGAGCTTAGTTTAACTGTTGGACTCCATCAGAACCCAAATATAAGCTTGTTCTACACCAATGTTTTTAAACAAGGTAAATGTAGAAGAACACCGTATTGCGGGTGGGGTGGGTGGGGTTATATCCTTCCTGTTTGGCCCTGTCCGGGGGTGTCCTCGGATGGGGCCACAGTGTCTCCTGACCCCTCCTGTCTCAGCCTCCAGTATTTATGCTGCAGTAGTTTATGTGTCGGGGGGCTAGGGTCAGTTTGTTATATCTGGAGTACTTCTCCTGTCCTATTCGGTGTCCTGTGTGAATCTAAGTGTGCGTTCTCTAATTCTCTCCTTCTCTCTTTCTTTCTCTCTCTCGGAGGGAGGACTTGAGCCCTAGGACCATGCCCCAGGACTACCTGACATGATGACTCCTTGCTGTCCCCAGTCCACCTGGCCGTGCTGCTGCTCCAGTTTCAACTGACCTGAGCCCTAGGACCATGCCCCAGGACTACCTGACATGATGACTCCTTGCTGTCCCCAGTCCACCTGACTGTGCTGCTGCTCCAGTTTCAACTGTTCTGCCTTATTATTATTCGACCATGCTGGTCATTTATGAACATTTGAACATCTTGGCCATGTTCTGTTATAATCTCCACCCGGCACAGCCAGAAGAGGACTGGCCACCCCACATAGCCTGGTTCCTCTCTAGGTTTCTTCCTAGGTTTTGGCCTTTCTAGGGAGTTTTTCCTAGCCACCGTGCTTCTACACCTGCATTGCTTGCTGTTTGGGGTTTTAGGCTGGGTTTCTGTACAGCACTTTGAGATATTAGCTGATGTACGAAGGGCTATATAAATAAATTTGATTTGATTTGATTGCCTCTTTACTGGAATAGTGTCTTTGTTATTTTTTTCAACTGCTGATAGGCCCTTTAATATAACAGCCTTGTAAAAATGCACTATTGGTGCACAATTTCTCCTTAAAATATCAAAGGGATGCAAAAGGTACCCTTTTCGTGGAATGACCCAGACATCCTTGAACTGCCTCAAACTTCAAGTCTGAAGACACACACAACTGTCTATCTTTTTAAAGTCTCCTCAAACTGTAATTCTGAAAGTGTTGTTATGACAACACACCCTTCAAATCATCCCCCGTCAGCAAAAAGAGCAACAACGAGATAACGCAGCAAAGCTCAATCATCACACAGGGGCAGCACGTTGAAGTGACAACCACTAACACTGCACTGTTCTTACCGAGACACCCTGCAGCTCAATGTAAGAGGCTCTCTGACAAGCAGACCGACAGACCGAAAGAGAAACAGAAAGGCAGACAGAGAGACAGATATCACTACTCTCTGTAGCCCATCAGTCAACACTACTTTCTCTAAGGCCACATCACATCTCAGCTTCTACTGTCTGAAGTCAGGTCACATGGTCAGTAAAAACCCTTGTTACAATTCGAGACTTGTTCATGACAAAACGATTGAAACTAGTTCTAGCTATAACTAGGATCCAGAAAAAAAATAACTCTTGGCCCTAATTTCTATAAATAAGACGATGCATGTATAAACATACGGCGTATGTGATACTGCAAAACGTTTAGACCATATCCCATTAGGATGTTGTATAGACTACCAACTCTGTTTATTCTCCGCAGGCCACATGGAGGAAAGCAACACAGGCCACAAGCAACCAAAACAACACAAATATTTAAATGTTAAACAATCCCCTGGTTAACACTACTAGCCGGTGTTTTGTCATTGTCAGCTCATATGAGGCTGACAAGGCAATAAGGAAACAAAAACATGGACTCATTTCCAAGGGTGTCCATTCATAGTCAGAGGGGGAGGAGACAATATGAAAACTATGAGTGGTCTGTATGAGTGGCCCATTCAGAATCAATGAGCCTGGGAAAGGGAGTGTGTGTGTGTGTTTGTGAGCAGGTGTTTATATATAAGCAGGTGTGTATGCTTATTTAAACAGGTGTGTGTTTATATGAACAACAGTGTGTGTGACAAGAGCGTGTGTCAGCTATGTTTTATTTATGTTTTATGTTTGATTCAATTAGCTTGGGAACAATACGCTGTCCTTAATGGGTGTGGTTTAGCTCTGCCTGCCTGCCTGTCTCTGTCTGTCTGTGTCTATGGATGGATGGATGGCACACTGACCGCTAAGCGCTATGCTAACACAGTGCTTGTGAATTAGAATGGTAATAATATGGGAACCGGCTCATACACAGAGTTGTGCTAATGAGATACAGGATAATGCTAGGTGGGTAAACTAGCAGAAGTAGTGGAGGAATACAGGATTCTGAGATATAGATGCTAGGTAAATATAGATGCTAGGTAAAGCCCCAGCTCACTGGTCACCATAGCAGCCACCCGTAGCACACGCTCCAGCAGGTATATTTCACTGGTCACCGGCAAAGCCAATTCCTCTTTGGCAGCCTTTCTTTACAGTTCTCTGCTGCCAATGACTGGAACGAAGTGCAAAAATCACTGAAGCTGGAGACTCACTAACTTTAAGCACCAGCTGTCAGAGCAGCTCAAAACATCACTGCACCTGTACATAGCCCCATCTGTAAATAGCCTATCCAACTACCTCATCCCCATACTGTTATTTATATTTTTTGCTCCTTTGCACCCCAGTATCTCAAGTTGCACATTCATCTTCTGCACATCTATCACGCCAGTGTTTAATTGCTAAATTGTAATTATTTCCACACTATGGCCTATTTATTGCCTTACCTCCCTCTTGGCCAGGTCACAGTTGTAAATGAGAACTTGTTCTCAACTGGCCTAACTGGTTAAATAAAGGTGAAATAAAAAATATACACCACATGGGTCTGGCAGCTACCGCTGTGTGCGCAGTGTGTGTGTAGTGTGTGTGTGTGAGGTCGGCCGATTAATTAGGGCAGATTTGAAGTTTTCATAACAATCGGTAATTGGCCTTTTTTGGCGCCGATTATGTCCGATTACATTGCAATCCACGTGGAGACTGTGTGGCAGGCTGACCACCTGTTACGCGAGTGCAGGAGCCAAGCTAAGTTGCTAGCTAGCATTAAACTTGATTTTTTATTTTTAACAATCTAAACATAATCAATAGTTAACTACACATGGTTGATGATATTACTAGTTTAACTAGCTTGTCCTGCGTTGCATATAATCAATGCGATGCCTGTTAATTTATTATCGAATCACAGCCTACTTCAACTTCGCAAAAAAAAAAACAATCGTTGCACAAATGTACCTAACCATAAACATCAATGCCTTTCTTAAAATCAATACATAGAAGTATATTTTTTGAAACCTGCATATTTAGTTAAAATAAATGCATGTTAGCAGGCAATATTAACTAGATAAATTCACTGTCACTTCTCTTGCGTTCAGTACAAGCAGAGTCAGGATATAAGCAGCAGTTTGGGCCGCCTGGCTCGTTGCGAACTTTGTAAAGACCATTTCTTTTTTAATTTGCCAGAATTTTACATAATTATGACATAACATTGAAGGTTGTGCAATGTAACCTCAATATGCAGACTCAGGGTTGCCGCCCGTTAGATAAAATACGGAACGGTTACGTATTTCACTGAAATAATAAAAGTTTTGTTTTCAAAATTATAGTTTACGGATTTTACCATATTACTGACCAAAGGCTCGTATTTCTGTGTGTTAATTATACTATAATTAAGTCTATGATTTGATATTTGATAGAGCAATCTGACTGAGTGGCGGAAGGCAGCAGCAGGCTCGTAAGCATTCATTCAAACAGCACTTCACTGCGTTTGCTAGCAGCTCTTAGTAATGTTTGAAGCACAGTGCTGTTTATGACTTCAAGCCTATCAAACTCCTGAGATTAGGCTGGCAATACTAAAGTGCCTATAAGAACATCCAATAGTCAAAAGGATATATGAAATACAAATGGTATAGAGAGAAATAGTCGATGTGTCATATTTCCTAGAATAATGACAACCTAAAAAACTTCTTAACTGGGAATATTGACGACTCATGTTAAAAGGAACTACCAACTTTCATTTGTTCTCATGTTCTAAACATTTTCTAAATGTTAGCTTTTTTACATATTGAACTTTTACTTTATTCTCCAATTGTGTTTTTGCATTATTTAAACCAAATTGAACATGTTTCATTATTTATTTGAGACTAAATTGATTTTATTTATGTGTTAAAATAAAAGTGTTAATTGCTCATTCAATATTGTTGCAATTGTCATTATTAAATATGTATATAAAAATCGGCCGATTAATCCGTTTCGGCTTTTTTTGGTCCTCCAATAATCGGTATTGGCGTTGAAAAATCATAGTCGGTTGACCTCTAGTGTGCAGTGTGTGCACTGCGCACAATTAATGTGTGTTAAAAAGAAAGTGAGTGTGTGTGTGTGTGTGTGTGTGAGCGCAGTGTGTGTGTGAAAGAGAAAGACAGATTGAGATAGTGTGCGGGTGGGTGGATGACACTGCTGTACAGTGCCTTGCAAAAGTATTCACCCCTTGGTGTTTTTCTTATTTCGTTGCATTACAACCTGTAATTTAAATGGATTGTAATGTATGTAATGGACATACACAAAACAGTCCAAAATTGATGAAGTGACATTTAAAAAATAACTTGTTTCAAAAAATTACAAATATTAAAAAAATGAAAAGTGGTGCGTGCATATGTATTCACCCCCTTTGCTATGAAGCCCCTAAATAAGATCTGGTGCAACCAATTAACTTCAAAAGTCACATAATTAGTTAAATAAAGTCCACCTGTGTGCAATCTAAGTGTCACATGATCTCAGTATGTATACACCTGTTCTGAAAGGCCCCAGAGTCTGCAACACCACTAAGCAAGGGGCACCACCAAGCAAGGAGCTCTCCAAACAGGTCAGGGACAAAGTTGTGGAGAAGTACTGATCAGTGTTGGGTTATAAAAAAATATCCCAAAATTTGAACATCCCACGGAGCACCATTAAATACATTATTAAAAAATGGAAAGAATATGGCACCACTACAAACCTGCTAAGAGAAGGCCGCCCACCAAAACTCACAGACCAGGCAAGGAGGGCATTAATCAGAGAGGCAACAAAGAGACCAAAGATAACCCTGAAGGAGCTGCAAAGCTACACAGTGGAGATGGGAGTATGTGTCCATAGGACCACTTTAAGCCGTACACTCCACAGAGCTGGGCCTTACGGAAGAGTGGCCAGAAAAAAGTCATTGCTTAAAGAAAAAAATAAGCAAACACGTTTGGTGTTCGCCAAAAGGCATGTGGGAGACTCCCCAAACATATGGAAGAAGGTACTCTGGTCAGTTGAGACTAAAATTGAGCTTTTTGGCCATCAAAGGAAACGCTATGTCTGGCGCACACCCAACACCTTTCATCATCCAGAGAACATCATCTCCATAGTGAAGCATGGTGGTGACAGCATCATGCTGTGGGGATGTTTTTCCATCGGCAGGGTCTGGGAGACTGGTCAGAATTGAAGGAATGATGGATGGTGTTAAATACAGGGAAATTCTTGAGGGAAACCTGTTTCAGTCTTCCAGAGATTTGAGACTGGGATGGAGGTTCACCTTCCAGCAGGACAATGACCCTAAGCAAACTGCTAAAGCAACACCTGAGTGGTTTAAGGGGAAACATTTAAATGTCTTGGAATGGCCTAGTCAAAGCCCAGACCTCAATCCAATTGAGAATCTGTGGTATGACAAAGATTTCTGTACACCAGCGGAACCCATCCAACTTGAAGGAGCTGGAGCAGTTTTGCCTTGAAGAATGGGCAAAGATCCCAGTGGCTAGATGTGCCAAGCTTATAGAGACATACCCAAGAGACTTGCAGCTGTAAATGCTGCAAAAGGTGTCTCTACAAAGTATTGACGTTGGGGGGGGGGGGGGGGGGGGGTGAATAGTTATGCACGCTCAAGTTTTCTTTTTTTTGTCTTATTTCCTGTTTGTTTCACAATAAAAACATATTTTGCATATTCAAAGTGGTAGGTATGTTGTGTAAATCAAATGATACAAACCCCCCAAAAATAAATGTAAATTCCAGGTTGTAAGGCAACAAAATAGGAAAAATACCAAGGAGGGTGAATACTTTCGCAAGACACTGTACATCTAAGCAACTCAACACAAATGAGCCTGTGCTGAGGCACCATCTTCCCCTTCTTCAAGAGCACCCTCCTCACCAACATACACACACATCGTGTCTGAGATGCTTCTATGTATGCAGTTTCTTCTTTGAGACTCCCTAGAGGGGGTGAGACTCATGACAGTGCTCTAAGAGGAGGTTGGGGAGTGACAGTGAGGAGAAAAGATGGGTTGGGGGAAGAGAAAGAAAGAAAGAAAGAGAGAGAGAGAGAGAGAGAGAGAGAGAGAGGTTAGGGAGTGACAGTGAGGAGAAAGGATGGGGAGAGGGAGAAAGAGAGAATGGTCCCAGTGGACCCCCATGTTAAACAGATGGGGATTGCTGTGCGGGTGTGCAGTGATTTAATCACACTGCACCAATTTAATGAGTCATCACAGGAGAAAAGCACACAGGCACACACACACACACACACACACCTTCCCCAAACACACACAACCCCAACTCAATCCTACATCAAATGGCTCCCTAACAGTGATCCCATACTGGGTTCCCTCACAGTGATCCCATACTGAATGGACTACCACCCTGCACCTTATTCATTTGTCGTCTATGTCCCTGACTGCTGCTCCTCTCTCCTGCCCCGGATAGCACAGTGCAAGACTACTGCCTTTTTAAAATTACACAGTCATGAATGAGGTCCCCTGTGCTGCTCTCATCTCTAACCCACACCCATATACACAGGCTGAGAGGCAGAGAAAGAGAGAGTGTGTGTGTGTGTGCGCTCGCAAGCACGTGCGTGAGGGTGTTTAAATCGTATTCAAGTGTGTGTGAACATCATCATAAACATAAAAGGACCAGAAATGAACCTGATTCAAAGCTTTGGCAGACAAACTCAGAAGAGAGAGAATGGAGGGAGAGACAGAAGGAGAAAGAGAGGGGGAGAGAAAGAAAGTGATGGAGAGACTGAAAGAGAGAGAGAGAGAAAGAAAGAAAATGCTGCAGAGAGGCCCGAAAATCTAAATGCTTTTTGGGCCCCACCGTTTCAAACCAGCCAAACGAGAGAAAAAAGGAAGAGAGAGGGGGAAAAAGGAGAGAGGAAGCTTGATCTCATTTGCATTCTTTGGTTTCACTGTCAAGGGCATCCATGTCAGTGTGTGTGTATGTGCCAACTGCTTTTGGGTGTGTGTCTCTGTGGGGGGTGGGGGGGAAGACACAGAGAACGTAAGAGAGAGAGAGAGATAGAGGGTGTGTGTGAGCCGTCTGCTTCTGTGTGCGTGAGATGAGAGACTGGGACATGCTGCACATATTTTTGGGGCAAGATAAAGCTGGCAGAAAGAGAAGAATCCCTTTGTTTTGGCTTGGTCGATGCGTTACGTCTTTTCAAACTCTGTGCGTTTATAGTTGCTCCGTTTTGTTATTGCAGATTGCAGTTACCTCAAATGAACTCCTTTCAGATGAAAGCGTATCGCTCTGCAATATGCCTCATTTGAATATGTGGTTGTGTGTATAAGGTAAAGCGCATCAGTGCCTGTGTGTGTCAAATAAAATAAAAAGTTATTTGACAACAACAGGTGCAGACTAAAAGTGAAATGCTTACTTACGGGCCATTCCCGACAACGCTGCGAGAAAGAAAATCGAGAAATAATAGAAAGTATTGATAAATATCCTCTGTAGAGCCTTGCGGTCGTATGCCAAGCTGTTGCCATACTAAGCAGTGAAGCAGCCAGTCAATATGTTCTCAATGGTGCAGCTGGGGAACTTTGAGGATCTGAGGGTTGATGCCAAATATTTTCAGCCTCCTGAGGAAGAGGCGTTGTCATGCCCTCTTCACCACTGTGTTGGTGTGTTTGAACCGCGATAGGTCCATAGTGATGTGGACAACGGGGAACTTGAAGCTCTCGATCCGCTCCACTACAGCCCCATCGATGTAAATTTGTCTTACTGACATTGAGGGAGAGGTTATTGTCCTGGCAGCACACAGCCCTGACCACCTCCCTATAGGCTGTCTCAATGTGGTCGGGGATCAGGCCTACCACCATTGTGTCGTCAACAAACTTAATGATTGTGTTGGAGTTGTGCACGGCCACATAGTTGTGGGTAAACAGGGAGTACAGAAGGGGACAAAGCATGCACCCCTGAGGGGCACCTGTTTTGAGGGTCAGCATGGTGGATCTGTTGTTGCTGCCGGCGGCCTGTCAGGTAGTCCAGGATTTAGTTGCAGAGGGAGGTGTTCAGTCCCAGGGTCCTGAGCTTGGAGGGCATTATGGTGTTGAACGCTGAGCTGTAGTCAATGAACAGCATATTGGAGCCGACCCCCACGACGCCGGGAGTCCAGTATGGACTTGTCAGCGTACGCCGGGCTCCCCTCAATATCCAGGGGGGGTGGCCACCGGCCAGAAAAGAGAGACATGAAAAGAGGGTGAGATACGGAAGTGACTGGGCAATTGTAACCTGTATGTCACCTCATTGACCCTCCAGAGAACCTTGAACGGCTCCACAAACCAGGGGCTCAGTTTCCTGCAGAGCAGCCGGAGTGGGAGGTTCCTGGTAGAGAACCAGACGCGATCCCCAGGATGGAACACAGGGCTCTCACTGCAGTGACGGTTTGCCTGCTCCTTCTGACGATGGACAGCGCGCTGGAGTCTCAAGTGCGCGTTGTTCCACATCTCCTCCACGCGCCGGAACCACTCATCTTCCGCAGGAACCGCAGTCTGGACCGGGGTCCATGGGGCAAGGGCCGACTGGAAACCCAACACACACTGGAAGGGGGTCAACCCATTGGAGGAGTGACGAAGAGAGTTCTGGGCGTACTCTGCCTAAGGAAGGAAACGTGCCCACTCACCCTTTCGGTCTTGACAGTTACTCCTCAGGAACCTCCCCAGCTCCTGATTCATCCTCTCCACCTGCCCATTAGACTGAGACTGATATACAGATGTGAGGCTAACCGTGACGCCGAGCTTCTCCAAGAAGGCCTTCCATACTCGGGATGTGAATTGGGGGCCACGGTCTGAGACGATGTCCTCCGGAAGGCCATAATGCCAGGAGACCTGCTGGAAGAGTGCCTCAGCGACCTCGAGAGCAGTGGGAAGACCAGGCTCAGGGAATATACGACATGACTTGGAGAATATATCCACATCCACCAGAATGTTGGTGAAACCATCAGAAGGGGGAAGATCAGTAACAAAGTCAATGGATAGATGGGACCAAGGTCGTTGAGGCACGGGAAGCGGCAGGAGCTTCCCTGCTGGAGCACTATGGGGGAACTTGGTTTGACCACACATGGAACAGGAGTTTACATACCGAGTAACATCCTGCACCAAGGTGGGCTACCAGTATTTCTCAGTGATGGAATGGACGGTGTGAGAAATACCTGGATGTCCAGCAACGGCAGCTGTGTGTGCCCAGGTCATCTTCCGATCCCTTATCCCTGTGGGAATGTAAATGCGTGTGGGAGGACCATTCCGGGGTGCGGGCTCCCTCTCTAGAGCTTGGCGGAAGTCCACATCTACGTCCCAAACCACTGGACCCACGACTCGGGAGGATGGGATTATGTGTGCCCTCTGGACAGGAGCCTCTCCCGAATTGTAGATACAGGACAGGGCATCAGCCTTGATGTTCTTAGAACCTGGGCGATAGGTCAGTGTGATGTCGAACCTGGTGAAGAAGAGGGCCCACCTGGCTTGGCGCGGATTCATTCTCCTGTCCTGTCTCGCTGTCTGCATGTATTCAAGGTGCCGATGGTCAGTGTGGATGATGAATGATTCCTTGGCACCCTCCAGCCAGTGTCTCCACTCCTGTAATGCCAACTTCACCGCCAAGAGCTCCCGATGGCCAACGTCGTAATTCCTCTCTGTGGGGGACAGTTTATTGGAGAAGAAAGCACAAGGACACCATTTTAGTGGGTCCCCCTGTCTTTGTGACAAAATTGCCCCCACACCCACCTCCGATGTGTCTACCTCAACCACAAAAGGTAGCGTTGGGTCTGGGTGTTTTAGCAATAGGGAGGAGGTGAAACGCCCCTTGAGGAGACGAAAGGCCTCGTCGGCTGCTGGAGACCAAACCAACCTACGAGCCCCACCCTTGATGAGGGAGGTGAGAGGGGCGACGACGGCACTGAAGTTCCTGATGAAGCGGCGGTAAAATGTTAGCAAACCCCAAAAACCATTATAAACCGTTGTAACCCGTTGATGGTGGTTGGGACTGGACATGATCTTACTCTTGTCCTCCATCTTCACTCCCTGCAGGCTGATTTGGTAGCCCAAGAAGGAGACCGCCCTCTGGTGGAATTGGCACTTCTCCGCCTTGATGAACAGATGGTTAGCCAAGAGGCGTTACAGTACTGCTCGAACGTGAGTGATGTGGTCGAGAAGATCAGGATGTCATCGATGTACAAAATCACCTGGAGTCCAAACATGTTCCTGAACACCTCGTTGACGAATGCCTGGAACACTGACGGAGCATTGGCTAAGCCAAAGGGCATAACCAAGTACTCATAGAGACCAGACATCGTGCTGAACGCCGTCTTCTACTCATCCCCCTCCCGGATGCGAATGAGATTGTAGGCACTCCTCAGGTCCAGTTTTGTGAATAACCGGGCTCCGAGGAGCTGCTTGATGGCTGACGGCACCAGCGGGAGAGGGTACCGACACTTTGTGGCGATATCATCGAGTCCACAGTAGTCGATACAAGGGTGTAATCCTCCCTACTTGGCCTCGTAGAAAAAGCCAGCTGACGCAGGGGACGTGGACCTTTGGATGAAACCCTGTTGGAGCGCCTCTTGTATGTAGTCCTCCATGACCTGGGTCTCAGCCACTGACACAGGGTAGATGCATCTGTGCGGAGGTGTAGCACCGGAAAACTGGTCAATGGCACTGTCCCAGGGGTGATGAGGAGGGAGACAGGTAGTGCGGGTCTTGGAGAATACTTCCCTTAGATCCTGATATTCCTCCAGGATGTTGGGCTGGAGGGAAACCACAGGACTCTCAACCGACGTGGAACGACAGGGGACAGGAAAGCAGGTCTTCCGGCATTCAGGTGACCATTCTCATCCTCGACCGTGAGATGGTAGGGTTATGGCACTGAAGCCAAGGTAGGCCAAGGATGATCTTGTGAACTGGTGCACTGGTGATGAAGAAGGGGATGTTTTCCTGGTGATTGGGCTCCACGGTGAGGGGTTGGATGATGTGTGTGATAGAGGCTGACAGTCAAGACCTTGAAAAGGAGAGGAGAGCAGGGTAGGTAGTAATATTGAGAGAGGAGACAAGGGTCTGACCATAAATTTCCCTGCGGCACCGGAATCTACTAAAGCTGTAGACACAGGGCATGAGGGACAGTCAGACAGAATGATGGGTACTAAAAAGAGTCTGACAGGAAGAGCAGTAGATGTAATAATCACTCCTAGTCCAGGGATGTAACATCACATGATCGTCCCTCTGCTCCAGTGGATCAGGAATTCTGACGTAACGGACACCGCTGGCGCTTGTGCCCTCCCTGGCCACAGTACAGACAGAGCCCCAGCTGCATCCGTCTGCGACATTCCGCCGCGGGAAGGCGTGTGACCCCTACCTCCAAGGGGTTCAGGCTCTGATCCCAAACACTCCCTGAAAGAGGGAGGGAAGCAATGTAGATGCCGACGCTCCCTGAGGTTATCCAGATGGATGGCCATCGCAAAGAGTTCAGGGTGAGGTTGTCATCTCGGCAGGCCAGTTCCGTCTGGACCTCCTCGCGCAGACCTCTTCTAAATAACATGCTGAGCGCAGGCTCATTCCATCCACTGGAAGCTGCTACTGCCTGGAAGGTGTGCGTAATGATGAATCCCAGGACCGGTGGTTAGTACTCTGGCGACGTCGGAGGGGAGGAGCAGGAGCAAACGTGACATGATGCAGCACTCCATCCCTCTCCTTCCTTGTCAAATAGCCCTTACACAGCCTGGAGGTGTGTTTTGGGTGATTGTCCTGTTGAAAAACAAATGACAGTCCCACTAAGCGCAAACCAGATGGGATGGCTTATCGCTGCAGAATGCTGTGGTAGCCATGCTGGTTAAGTGTGCCTTGAATTCTAAATAAATCACTGACAGTGTCACCAGCCCCACACCACCACCTCCATGCTTCCCCGTGGGAACCACACATGCGGAGATCATCTCTGCATCTCTCAAAGACACGGCGGTTAGAACTAAAAATCTCAAATTTGGACTCTTCTTCTTATTGGTGTCCTTTAGTAGTGGTTTCTTTGCAGCAATTCGACCATGAAGGCCTGATTCACGCAGTCGCTTCAGAACAATTGATGTTGAATTTCCGGATTCACTGACCTTCATGGCTTAAAGTATTGATCGACTGTCGTTTCATTTTGCTTATTTGAGCTGTTCTTGCCATAATATGGACTTGGTCTTTTACCAAATAGGTCTATCTTCTGTATACCACCCCTACCTTGTCACAACACAACTGAATGTCTCAAACAAAAATAAATTCCACAAATTAACATTTAACAAGGCACACCTGTTAATTGAAATGCATCCAAGGTGACTGACTACCTCATGAAGCTGGTTGAGTGTGCAAAGCAGTCCTCCAGGCAAAGGGTGGCTACTTTGAAGAATCTCAAATCTAAAGGCTTTACTGCACTCACTCACTCAATCACCCCGACTCACTAGTTGTGTGTGTGGTTGCGCACAAGAGCCCCTCTAGTCCATGGAGCCTATCACAACCACAGCCTACAAGCACACATGGGCACACATAAACGCACCACAGTACTCTGACCCAGACAGTTCTCTCTCTCTCCTGTCTGTGACTAAAATAAAACCTGAGTGAAAGGCTCGGACTAGAGGTCGACCGATTAATCGATACGGCGATTTCAATCTTTCATAACAATCGGTAATCAGCCTTGTTTTGACTCCGATTACATTGCAATCCACGAGGAGACTGTGTGGCAGGCTGACCAGCTGTTACGAGATTACAGCAAGGAGCCAAGCTAAGTTGCTAGCTAGCATTAAACTTATCTTATAAAAAAACAATCAATCTTAACATAATCACTAGTTAACTACACATGGTTGATGATATTACTAGTTTAACTAGCCTGCCAAGGAGCCAAGCTAAGTTGCTGGCTAGCATTAAACTTATCTTATAAAAAAACAATCAATCTTAACATAATCACTACTTAACTACACATGGTTGATGATATTACTAGTTTAACTAGCCTGTCCTGCGTTGCATATAATCAATGCGGTGCCTGTTATTTTATCATCGAATCACAGCCTACTTTGCATACGGCTGATGATTTAACTAAAGCGCATTCGGGAAAAAAGCAAAATCGTTGCACAAATCAACCTAACCATCAACATCAATGCCTTTCTTAAAATGAATACACAGGTATATTTTTTGAAACCTGCATATTTAGTTAAAAGAAATTCATGTTAGCAGGCAATATTAACTAGGGAAATTGTGTCGCTTCTCTTGCGTTCAGTGCAAGCAGAGTCCGGGTATATCCAGCAATTTGTACCACCTGGCTCGTTGCGAACTTTGTGAAGACCATTTCTTCTTAACAAAGACCGTAATTAATTTGCCAGAATTTTACATAATTATGACATAACATTGAAGGTTGTGTGTGGTTGCCACCCGTTCAATAAAATACGTAACGTTTCCGTATTTCACTGAAAGAATAAACGTTTTGTTTTCTTAATGATAGTTTCTGGATTTGACCATATTAATGACCTAAGGTTCGTATTTCTGTGTGTTTATTATATTATAATTAGTTCTATGATTTGATATCTGATAGAGCAGTCTGACTGAGCGGTGGTAGGCAGCAGCAGGCTCGTAAGCATTCATTCAAACAGCACTTTCCTACGTTTGCCAGCAGCTCTTCGCAGTACTTGAAGCACAGCGGTTTAAGCCTTTCCCGAGATTAGGCTGGCAATACTATAGTGCCTATAAGAACATCCAATAGTCAAAGATATATGAAATACAAATGGTATAGAGAGAAATAGTCCTATAATAACTACAATCTATAAGTTCTTAGCTGGGAATATTGAAGACTCATGTTATTCGAACCACCAGCTTTCATATGTTCTCATGTTCTGAGCAAGGAACTTAAAAGTTTGCTTTTTTTACATGGCACATATTGCACTTTTACTTTCTTCTCCAACACTGTGTTTTTGCATTATTTAAACCAAATGTAACATCTTTCATTATTTATTTGAGACGAAATTGATTTTATTTATGCATTATATTAAGTTCAAATAAAAGGGTTCATTCAATATTGTTGTAATTGTCATGGTTACAAATATATATATAAACATCGGCCGATTAATCGGTATTGGCTTTTTTTGGCCCTCCAATAATCGGTATCGGTATTGGCGTTGAAAAATCATAATCGGTCGACCTCTAGTTCGGACAAGAGAGAGTAGCTTTTCTCAGCAAAAATACATCAGACATTAGAGTGTGTGTATAAGAGAGAGATAGAGAAAGAGCGAGAGAAAGACAGAGAGCGAGAAGGAGAAAGAGAGAACGTTTGAAAAAGAGAGCGAGCGAGAGTGAGAACGAGAAAGAGGGAGCGAGAAAGAGAAATTAAGCCAAGGACATTGCTGAGAAAAGGGATGGGTTGAAAGGATGAGTAACCCTGAGATGGAGGATGAGGGACTCACTGGGTGTTTGGCAGAAATTCTTCCAGTCACTGCACTGGTCTGGTACCATGTGCACGAGATGAAGTTCTTGAGGACAGAGACAGAGAGAGGGAGAGAGCAATGAAAGAGGGAGGACATAAAGAGAGGGAGGAGAGGGAGAGAAGCGAGAGAGGAAGAAAGAGAGCAGTTCAGCATGTAACAACCAACCAAACATCAAAAGTCTCTTTGTACATGTCATTAAGAAATTCCAGAGAACAGACTCAAAGCTACATTTCCATACAGAGCTTTTGCAATAAACAAAAGCTTCAAAAGACAATTAACTAGTACTGCCCTCTAGTGTTTGTTATAGGGAATTAAGAAGAGATAGAAAGGTCCCTCCATTTAAATGTTTTTACTCCTTGGCCCCATATTCACAAAACTTGTCAGAGTAGGAGTGCAGAAGATCAGCTACTTTAGAGATGCTTTAATCCCAGCCTGAGCGTCTGTGCTCACCTTACTCATCATACAAGACAGAACCCCGTCGACGAAGGTAGACTTGATCTTATGAACCTGGGGGGGTAAGAAAAACACACACACAAAGTCATATAGTAATGTAAGCAGATACCAATGAATGAATCAATCAGTCAGTCAAACATATTGTGTTCATCACTGACCTGTCTGTATTCGAGAATGATCTTCGGCAGGGGGTGCAGGTCCTGGAGCTGCAACAACTACACACAGAGAAGAGAGGCGTCACTACCTCATACTACTGAAGGGCAATGCAAATGTGTGTGTTTGTATCAGCGCGTGCATCTCTCACAACAGCCTCAGATGTAGACTGCTGTTGTTTGTTGAGAGTCTTGGGGAGCTTCTTGTTTTCACAGCGCTCCTGCAGATGCAGCTTTTCAAACAGAACCTGTAGAGAGCAGGATTAGGACAGCACACACACATACATAGTACCTATAAACACGCCTATACACACACACTGACCGTCCTGAGCTGGGTGCTGCTGGTCACTAGAAACATCTGGCCTGCTGCCTGGTGGGCCTCGTGCTCTAGCTGCTTCATCTTAGTCTGACAGGGAGGGGGGGAGAGCGAGAGAGAGGAGGGGTAGAGAGAGAGTGGGGAGGGGGGAGAGGGAGGGACAGAAAGAGGGGAAGAGAGGGGGAGGTTGAGAAGGGGGGGAGAGCAGGAACAGAGAGGGGGGAGAGAGGGGAGAGAGAGAGGCAGAGAGAGAGGATGGGAGAGAATCGTCAGTACAGGGACTTATCACTGCTCTCCCCTAAACCTCGGGCAGAGCTGGGCTAATCTGACTGCTATACACACTCTTCAATGTCTGTGTGCCAGTATACGTGTGCCAGAGTGTGTGTGTGTTCTCCTATGTTTGATGTATTTTATCTATGTTCTCGAAATCAAACAACACATTCCACCAAAGGGTTTCCCTAACGTGTGTGTGTGTGTGTGTGTGTGTGCGTTGCTTCTGTTCTCTTTTTCTGTTTCAAAGCATATGGTAATCAGTTATTTTATCTCAGAGAGAGATGCAACATGTTCTGTTGTTAAGAGTGTCCTTTCATGTTAAGAGAGAGAGACAGACAAATACATGAAGACTCAATTGCCATCCAATACCTCTATTGGCTCCAAAAGCTCCAGCCACCCGTCATATATGGTTCTCTCTGCTACCGCACGGCAAGCGGTACCAGAGCGCCAAATCTAGGTCCAAGAGGCTTGAACAGCTTCTGAACAGCTTCTACCCCCAAGTCATAAGACTCCTGAACATCTAGTCAAATGCCTGCCCGGTCTATTTGCATTGCACCCCCCCCCCCTTTTTCTTACGCTGCTGTTGCTACTCACTGTTCACTTTACCCCTACCTACATGACTATCATTTGTTTTTCAGGACAATGACCCAAAACACACCTCCAGGCTGTGTAAGGGCTATTTGACCAAAGACAGTGATGGAGTGCTGTATCAGATGACCTGGCTGCCACAATCACCCGACCTCAACCCAATTGAGGTGGTTTGGACCGAGGAGTGAAGGAAAAGCAGTCAACAAGTGTTCAGCATATGTGGGGACTCCATCAAGACTGTTGGAAAAGCATTCCTCATGAAGCTGGTTGAGAGAATGCCAAGAGTGTGCAAAGCTGTCATCAAGGCAAAGGGTGGCTACTTTGAAGCCAAATATAAATATATTTTGATTTGTTGAACACTGTTTTTGGTTACTACATGAATGAAAATGTGTTATTTCATAGTTGTGATGTCTTCACTGTTAATCCACAATGTAGAAAAGAGTAAAAAAGAATAATAAAAAAATCCTGGAATGAGTAGGTGTGTCTAAAAGTTTGACAGGTACTGTACATACTACCTCATTTACCTCGACTAACCTGTACCTCCGCACATTGACTTGGCACCAGCACCCTCTGTATATTGCCTCGTTATTGCTATTTTATTGTTACTCTTTCATTTATTTATTTTTTACTTTATTGTGTCAATATTTTCAAAACGTATTTCCCTTAAAACGACATTGTTGATGAAGGGCTTGTAAGTAAGCGTTTCACGGTGAGGTGTACACCTGTTGTATTCGACGCATGTGACAAATAACATTTGATTTGATATACTGTCAGATATCTGAATTAACATTTTCCTAATTGTCCTCCTGCGGTGGGGAATGTACATCTAAAACGTCACTTTGTTATGTCACTCTCTCTCCCACTTTACTCTCTTTTTTTATTTGTCCCTGCATCTCCATTTACCACCCCTCTCGTCCTCCCGTCTGTTTCCCTCCTCTCTCCATTTCTCTCTGTCAGTCTTCGGTGCGTCTCTCCCTCGCCTCCTCCATGAGTCTCTCCCTCCCCTTTTTCGTCTCTCTTTTTCTCTCCAGGTCTCTGTCAGTCGTTTAAAAGCACTGTCTGTTTCAGTTAGACTTGTAATGTGCTTACACTGTGTAGGTGTCACACACACACTGAAAAACAAACACTTCGGTTCAGAATATGATTATGTTAGTACTTCTCCATTCTCCCTTGCAACTTATTATCCCTAAATCATTCTCTCTCTTTCTCTCCCTTCCTCCCTCCTCCTCTGCATCCTCATCATGTGTTGTGTGTGGGTCGTCGTGAGAAACAAAATAAAAGTTTGGTTAGTATTCTGCTGGATAATCACAGCAATTTTTTATCCGTGCGTGGTGTGTGCGCGCAAGCTAGCGTGTGTGTGCGTGCGTTAGTGAGTGTGTGTAAGACGGCGATGCTCATTCCTACTGCAACACTCCACCCTAAAGGAAGGAAACAGACAGACAGACTCTCCTTTCTATTTATAGAGCACAGCAAGACACAGGACACACTCTCCAAACATCCACCTACTGGAGGCATCATGGTGTGTGTACTACTTAAACCCTCTCTGTTTTCTCCCTTTTACAGTACTGTAATTATAGTTCTTACCCCCAGCATCTCTGATGTTGTCTTTAGGGACTCCGTGTCCACATGGATCCTGTGACTCTCCATGGCTTAGAGAAGGAGAGTAGCATTATATAAATAGTAGCAGAGTACACATACATATAGGCCTAGACAGAATGTCAACTGCATTTCCTTAATTCCTCATGTCCTTCCTGCTTGTCTCCTTTCATCTCTAGTTATAGGAGCTCAGCATGGTCAGGTCATAGGATCGTGATGACCTCTCAACATGGTGTCCTTACCTGCCAGCACAGGGATCATAGTCAGCTCCATGTTAGAGTACAGCTCCCACAGACCTTGGCTCTGGATACACAGAGACAGTAAGGTAGGATGTGTGTGTGTGTTTTTTTTTAATCATTTTGTTTACTTGACAGCTACCTACACAAATAGCTAGCTAGAATAAAGTGTTAATAAGATAAAAATTAATTAAAAAACTTAAATGCAATACAAACAGAGACCTGAAATCCACAAAAGTCCCAACAAGCATAGTAAAACATGGAAAATTCTCCCTTGTGGCAAAGGGAAACTAGGATTTTGAATGGAAATCCCCACGAGGACAGGAGAACAAAACGTGTTTGTGTATCAGTGTGTGTGTGTGTGTACTACAAGAGAGAGGCTCATACGTCTGAGAAGTTTCATGGTCTCATGGATCCTCAGGGAGGGACTGACCTGTAGTTTAGAGCGTAGCTCCATATTCAGCTGGTAGAGCAGAGACAGACTGGAAATGACCTGGTACACCTGACAGAGGGTGGGGGGGAGATAGGGTATGGGCCAGTGTAGGTTATCATTTTCAAGACTAAATTGATCGATAACATTTTGAGGCAGAGCTATTTGCTCATACTCCGCTGCGCAGTGTCTCTCTGTACAGCCGTATCTGACTAAGATCATAACATGGTGTTAGAGGTGCTTCAACCTCATCAAATGTAAGGAGTCGACAGGAGAGATTATATCAATTACAGAAAACAATAATGTTCTGTGAGTTTGGTCAGAGTTTCGAGTGACGAAATGTAGCCGGCTAACAGCTCTCTCACGTCTCGTAGTCATTGAGCAGGCAGCCCAGCGGAGCCGTTGCTGTGGATACTCACACACGCAGGGAAGAGGGGGTCGTGCAGGGAGCGGGGGACGGACAGAGGAGCAGCTAATGGATATACTGACAGAGAAAGTTATTTCTGATTTCGGGTACGGCCGGGTCTTCAATTTGGCAGAAGCAATGGGGCCCGGGTTGGGTAGGGCCTGAACGTCGCGGGCATGGGTAGAGCTCGGGCCTAAATTTCATGCTTGTGCACGGCTCTAGATAAAGGACAAAAATGAGAGATCAGTTGAATTAGGTGTGGTGATGCTGGGCTGGAAATAAAGCCTGCACACCTTATCGATATTCTGGACCAGGATTGGTGGGGTCTTCTGCTTCAATGGCGGAATTGATGGCCGGTGTGCCAGAGAGACTAGTTGTATTGTTTGGTGCTACAGACCTTCCTTGCCCCCAGGGCAGGTGTGGGGGTTCTGGGGGGTGTCCTACAGTGTTTGGTGAGCAGGTTGGTGAAGCAGGAAGATGGGTCAGCTGGGTCCAATAGCCAGGCTGCTACCTGGGGGTCCTGGATGCGACAAGCTGAGACTGGGGGGGAGGGGGGGAACACAACAGAATAATGTTGTAATCCCAAATCCCAACAGAGCTCAGTTGGAGGGAGTTCTTAACAGCCTTATCAAAGTTACATTGTTTCCAGTGTAGGTCTGGTCTGTAGTGCTGCAGTGCTGTACGGAGCAGGTCTTTGGCCTTGTAACACACCACCAGTTGAGACCCTGACACTACCTGCAGCAGCATCTCTCTACAGGACACACAAACACAGAGAGGGACGCAAATCATCAGTGGGATTTCCCCCCCCCAGACTTGTACTATGTAGTGCACCTATCCTCCCTCCCACACATATACCATACCTATTGAAGAGGTCTAGGTTGTGGTCTTGGTGGCTCTGGGCCCATGCAGGTTTCTGTTCCAGTCTGAGGTAGACCAGACTGTCTCGTTGTGCCACCCCCTCCTCTGGTCCTGGTACTGGTCCAGTCTGGTCCAGATCTCTTTTCAACATCACCAGCACCCCACACACTGACGGACTGAGCTTCTATGGGACACATAGACAAGAGAGCAGTTAATGTCAGTGAATATGGCCAACCATATTTACGTAGGTTCTGCAGCTATAGGACCCCACACACTAACAGACTGAGGGTCTATAGGACACACAGAGAGTACACATAACAACATAAATGCAGTCCGTCCCAAATGGCACCCTATTTCCTATATAGTGCCTATTTCCTATAAGCCCAGGTCAAAAGTAGTGCACTACGTAGGGAATGAGGGTGCCATTTGGGACACAGATTAGCCTTGCTTGCCCAGTTTACAGCAGTAGCACCACTACATCCAGATGATATAGTATAGAACAGATGAAGTACAGATGATGAGTATAAATAAGTTGCGACACTCCACTATTGTATGACTGTTCCAACGTGCCGCTGAAAAGGTCGAAAGCTACAATTCATTTTGCGATACCTGAAAATACTGCAAAGTAATGCAAAGCCATTTGGTAACGTTGCGAACAGGAAGTTGGATGCTCACATTTTGAGCTACAAAGGGATATTTTAATCAGAACACAAATCAACATGATTTTCCACTTATGTCGGCTGTAGTTGATTCAACAAGGCAGTTTTGAGATATTTAGTTCCCTTGACTTAATAGTCATGTTTGACCAGTTATTGGTAGTATTTTCAGTCAAATTAAAGTGTTCTTGTGCCTGGAATTACTTTTAGAGCAACATTTTATGAGCATGATGTTACATAATACTTCGGTAATTGTATTTAAATTGCATTGCAACAAGCTGAGATGTTTTGTCACTACTGTACACAAGAGGAATAGTGACTGTTCCTAATTATTCCATTATAATGCAATTATAAAGCAATGTCTATGTAACAATGTAGTAATAACAAAATGACATGTCTAGTGTTGTTACATAGGTATTGTATCTAGTAACCGGAAAGTTGCAAGTTCAAATCCCCGAGCTGACAAGGTACAAATCTGTCGTTCTGCCCCTGTTCCTAGGCCGTCATTGAAAATAAGAATTTGTTCTTAACTGACTTGCCTAGTCAGTTTGGGGTGCTGGTGATGTTGAAAAGAGATCTGGACCAGACTGGACCAGTACCAGGAACAGAGGAGGGGGTGGCACAACGAGACAGTCTGGTCTACCTCAGACTGGAACAGAAACCTGCATGGGCCCAGAGCCACCAAGACCACAACCTAAAAAGTCACTGTTGTAGTTTTTTTTGTTCTTCATCAAATAAATATTTGGTCGGTTTTCAAATAACTTGCATATCAAATGCCTTCAAATATGATTTGTTTTTCTGAGAGGTATTTAAAATATTTTAAAATATTGGTTTATATATTGTATTTTCTAAGACCTGTATTCGGATATCAAAGGAAATAATTGCCATTAGTTGATTGGTTATATTTGACCACCTTGAGTATTTGAAAAATTGGTATTTCTAATAAGCTACGAAATAAAAACTATTCTGCCCAGGTCTACTGGACTGAGGTTAGAAACATTGCTTTGACTTTCTGGAAGGTCAAAAGTAAACTGCCAATCCGGCCTCGCCAACTCTTGCCCACCTGTTCTGGGTCCATCTGAGTGGTTCCGTCCTGGTACACCATGGTCAGAACCAGCGCACTGGCCTGCCCTGCCTCCTCCAGCACCCTGCCTCTCTCTTCAGGACTCAACTTCCCAGCATCCCTTACTCTGGGGTCAGAGATCATGGCTGTAGTCAGACAGGTTTTGGATTGGTTGGACTGGGTCCGGGAGTCACCGGCACCGCTTCCCCCCTCTGGTTCAGTTTCTGGGGTGAGTTGAGACTGGTTAGGCCCAGGTTTGGCCCGCTTCGGCTTGGGTGGTTTGGGGGTTTTGGAGGATCTATGCTGAGGAGTGTCTGAACTAGAATGGTCCCTGGTTGATTCAAGCCCCCTCTCCCCCATTGGGACCCCCTGTCTTGGCCTAACTGGGTTGGCTGGGGGTCGATGTGGGGTGTTAGTGGTTAGAGCAACACTCTTGGTCCCCTCAGTCTTGTGGAGGGTCTTGGTTTTGGCTCGGGGGTCTAGGCTAAAGGCTGGGGTCAGGTCTGGGTGTTTGAGGGTTTGGGTTTTGCACCACTCCTGGCCCCTTTGCAAGGTCCTTGCTTTCTCCTGACAGGACTGAGGGGGTTCCCATTTCACCGGCCGCCTGAAAAGGGCGATTTTGGGCAGAGGGGCGCCGTGTTTACTTTTGAGGGAGAAGGTAGGGGTCAGGGGCGGTTGTTGGGCAGAGAGGAGAGGGTGATGGCCGCTGCTCTCCTCCTCACCACTAGCACGTACAGAGGTCAGGCCGGACCCCAGCCCTGCAGCCCTTCCATGCCCAGCAAGAGAGGGGTTGGTTAGTGCAGGATCTATACTCAACCCCCTCTCTCTGGAGCCTCCATCACCAGCCTTCACAATAGAGAGAGAGAGGAAGAGAAGAGAGAACAAGAGAAGCATTATTCCAGTCACAGGAAGCGATTCATTCTGAAACTTAAAATAGACTGTGCTCTGATTCTATTACTACTACAGTCAATGGTAACGACCCAAATGGCACCCTATTCCCTATATAGTGCACTACCAAATCCCCTATATACCACACTACCTTATGGGCCCTGGTCAAAAGCAGTGCACTATGTAGGGAATAGGATGCAATTTGGGGCGCAGCTAGATGAATGGAGAGATAAGTGTGACGGCTCAAGTCCAGAAGGATGGTGATTAAATTCTCTGGTTGCAGATAATGAGCATGAGTAGACTGAAAATAAACCTAGCTATTCTCTCAATTCCTTCCACCTGTGAGCAAGAGAGTGTGTGTTTGTGAGTGAGTGAGTGAGTGAGTGAGTGAGTGAGTGAGTGAGTGAGAGACAGAGAGACCGCGACAGAGAGCCAGATAGAGATAGAGAAAGAAAGTGAAAGGGTGAAGAGCCAAAGAGAGGAGAGTAAGAGAAAGAGAGTGGGTGTCTAGTTGCGTTAACAGAGCAAACCTGTCAGTCCCAGACAGTGCTCTCTACAGCACAGCTAGTCCCAGACATTGCTCTCTAGGGCACAGCTAGTCCCAGACAGTGCTCTCTAGGGCACAGCTAGTCCCAGACAGTGCTCTCTAGGGCACAGCTAGTCCCAGACAGTGCTCTCTAGGGCACAGCTAGTCCCAGACAGTGCTCTCTAGGGCACAGATAGTCCCAGACAGTGCTCTCTACGGCACAGCTAGTCCCAGACAGTGCTCTCTACGGCACAGCTAGTCCCAGACAGTGCTCTCTAGGGCACAGCTAGTCCCAGACAGTGCTCTCTAGGGCACAGATAGTCCCAGACAGTGCTCTCTACGGCACAGCTAGTCCCAGACAGTGCTCTCTAGGGCACAGCTAGTCCCAGACAGTGCTCTCTAGGGCACAGCTAGTCACAGACAGTGCTCTCTACGGCACAGCTAGTCACAGACAGTGCTCTCTAGGGCACAGCTAGTCCCAGACAGTGAGTCCAGACTTCCCAATCCAGAGAAAACAGGTTAACCTCCATCTAACCTTCCAAGTCTCTCTACTCTGCACTGGAACACCGGCATCATTCATAGGAAGAAACTCCATTTTTAATGCAAAGTGAGTGCAGAGTTCGAGTCAATGTGTGTGTGTGTATGTGTGTGAGTGAACTGAATTGTGCTCTAGGGAATATAGGACTGTAGAGGTAAATAGTCAGCCGGAACAGTGTGTGTGTGTGTTCTACCAAGAGAACATCATCAACTGATTCAGCTCTCTAGGGAGAGCTCTGCTCATTTCCTTGTAAACAGAAACGCTTACTTGCTGACACTGACACACACGCACGCACACACACACGCACACACACACAGAGACAGAGAGAGACATACAGTAAATAGACTAGAAGGCCCGATCGCCAGGCCTTTTACTTTAGTACCCAACTGGGAGTCATCACTTCTCTTTCCTGTGGTGTGGTGTAATACTGCTGAAGTCTTCCATTTCCATGGAAATGAAGGGGAATGAGCATTGGGGGAATTCTCTTTATTTCACTCCCCTCACCCTCTAGGGTGCGTCCCATATGGTACCCTATTCCCTATGTAGTGCAATACTTTAGACCAAGACCCATAGAGCTCTGGTCAAAAGTAGTTCCCAAGATCAACCTTCCCCAAGTTCTCCATGTCACCCCGCTCCTTCGCACACTCCACTGGCTTCCAGTCGAAGCTCGCATCGCCTACAAGACCATGGTGCTTACCTATGGAGCAGCAAGAGGAACTGTCCCTCCTTACCTTCAGGCTCTGCTCAAACCCAACACCCCAACCCGAGTACTCCGTTCTGCCACCTCTGGTCTCTTGGCCCTCTGACCCCTACGGGAGGGCAGCTCCCACTCAGCCCAGTCAAATCTCTTCCCTGTCCTGGCACCCCATTAGTTTAACCTGCTTCTCCCTGATGGTAGGACAGCAGAGTCCCTGCCCAACCCCCGAAAACATCTGAAACCTCTTCAAAGAGTATCCTTAATAACCCCACAGCACCAACCTGCCCGTAAAAAAAGAAATAAAAGCATAGCAACCTGTCATCAGCATCTGCCTTCGAGGAGCATCCCTCGGAGTTGAGGCCTTACCCCAAACTAGTTAAGAAAATTCCATATTGTATTCGTCTCTGTTGTTCATTCAGTTAATCTTGTACTCGATTGAACTAACACTCGCTCGCGCTTGACTATTTTCAGATACCCATAGACTTCCAGTCATTGCGCTAACTTTCTTCATACTGGATACAGAGACATAAAAAGGGTATCCACAAGTTCATCTGACTCTGAGGAAGTAGATGAAGGGCCTCATTGCCAAAATCCCAAAGTATCCCTTTAAGATGAATGCACTAACTCTGGATAAGAGCGTCTACTAAATGAGGAAAATGTTACATTTAGGATGCAGCAAAAGGGGTTTCTGTGAGAGGGACAGGGGGTTGAGGTTTCAGTGGTTTTCTGCACGGTAGCTAAATACCAACTATTACAAGCTTACATTTCTCCAGGCCCATCCCTCACTGTTCAGCACAACAAATGGCGTCTGGGAGGCCATTTTGTATTGTTTTTTTGAATTACGGACTGCAGATAAAACATTCTATTATGTGAAGCAGTATGGTCCTCTGGCTGAAGCGGTAAAATACCTGAGTGTCGTTGTGATGATTAGTAGCCAGGGGGGTCTGTCCCAGACAGGTGCCCCGCAGAGTGGGGGCTCTGAATACTCTCCCACCCTCCTGAGACGGCTTCGGAATGAAATGTCCAGCAGCTAAGGGTTCTAGAAAAATTCAAAATAAATATGCGTTCTCTCTGCTTAAAATCGTGTGTGTGTGCTTGTGTCTGAATGAGTAAATGTGTGTGTGATTGCGTTTGAATATGAGACCTGTGTCTGCATATTGAGTGAGGTCAGCTAAACTCAGACGCATTGCTCAGGACTGATATTCTGTCACTACACTACGCTGTTCTTGACTGAGCATTTCACACAACACACGCACACACTTCCTGTGTACTGAAACAAGAGCAGTCCAGATTCTGTCAGCGTGTTCAGACTGGTCCTTTATAATTGCTGTATACTTGTTCACACTTTTTATTTAATCAGCACTGTGATATACGAGCTCACTGGGGCCCTGAGTTTTCCCTAGTCAGGCCTTGTGGTCAGGGGAAAACTCAGGGTCCTATAGAGTGCTGGACATCGCAACGCTGCCCATGGCACAGATCCAGGATCAGCTTAAAAGGAAAATGCAAAACTGACCATAAAACAGCATCTATGGACAACTTCATTGGGTAACTACTGAATGAAGTGCTGTACCGCCATCTAGTGGCGTATTACTAAAGTGCCTATTTGTCCAGCATATAAAATCCCCAACATTCCGCTCTCATATATTGTACTAAAAGGCAACCTATCTATCTGTGTCCTAAACTAACCTGTGTGTGTGTGTGTGCGTGGGTCCTGTCCTGAACTAACCTGTGTTTCCTCCACTGTTCCTCTGTGCAGCTGTCACCAATGGCCCATCCATGTTCCTTCTCTCTTCTGGGTGACTATCAGTCTCTGTCACCCCCTGGCCCTCTCCATCCCTCATCTGCCCCAGTGAGGGTGACACCTTCCTCTGCTGGTGGGGTTTGGTACTACTCCTGCTGTTCTTCCTCTCCATCTTTTTCTTCAACCCTCCTTTATTGATGTCATCCTTTCTCTCCCTCTCCACTCTTCCCCCCATCTCTCCACCCCCCATCCCTCTCTGGTTGTCAGTAGTCATATCACCGAAGAGCCGTTTCCTCTTAAAGGGATCTCTCTCGCTGAGGTTCTCCCTTGGTCCTCCTCCTGTCACAATCTCCTCCTCTGACTGGGCTGTGTCTCCATGCAGCGCCCCCTGCTGATCAACTAACCCAACTACACACGGGCTTTCTGTGCTGTCCCTGTGGCCCCCAGTGACATCACCCTCATCTCTCTTCAGTGAATGACTTGCTCCAAAACCATATCGCTCCATTGAATGACTTGCCCCAAAGCCATCTCTTTCTACTGTGTGACTTGCTCCAAAGTCAGTCTCCAAACCTTGACTTGCTCCAAAGCCATCCTTCTCCAAAGCATGACTTGCTCCAAAGCCATCCCTTTCTACTGTGTGACTTGCTCCAAAGCCATCCCTTTCTACTGTGTGACTTGCTCCAAAGCTATCCCTTTCTACTGTGTGACTTGCTCCAAAGCTATCCCTTTCTACTGTGTGACTTGCTCCAAAGCCATCCCTTTCTACTGTGTGACTTGCTCCAAAGCCATCCCTTTCTACTGTGTGACTTGCTCCAAAGCTTTCCCTTTCTACTGTGTGACTTGCTCCAAAGCCATCTCTTTCTACTATGTGACTTGCTCCAAAGCCATCCCTCTCCAAACCTTGACTTGCTCCAAAGCCATCCCTTTCTACTGTGTGACTTGCTCCAAAGCCATCTCTTTCTACTATGTGACTTGCTCCAAAGCCATCCCTCTCCAAACCTTGACTTGCTCCAAAGCCATCCCTTTCTACTGTGTGACTTGCTCCAAAGCTATCCTTCTCCAATGCACAACTTTCCCCAATGTCATCCTCCATTCTTAGTTCAAAGCTCGGACCACTGTCCATGTCCTTCATTGTGAAGTCCTCACTCTCTGATGCAGGAAGTAACAGCCCTCTCGCTGGTCTCTTTTTGTCACAGTCTGCCTTCTCTTCGGCCTTGTAAGCTCTCTGAGGTGGAGGCAGTACTATACTCCCAAACTGCCATTTAGTAACAGGCACTGGGGCCCGACGGTCAGCATCTCCTCCACCAGCTAAGGCTACTTCAATGGGCTTGGCTTTAGCCAGCCTCTCTCTTTGGTCCTCTGGGGCTATGGAGGTTTCTTCTTGGCTACGTTCAGGGCATTGCCATTCCCCATCTCCACTGCCTAAGTGCCAGCCTTCACTTTGAGTTTCTAGGCTTTTTACGTGGTTCTTTGGGGCTACGCTAACATTAGCTCTGGAGAATGGTGGTCCACAGGCCCCAGTTGGCTTCTCTCTTTGGTGCTCCACTCTGGGCAAGGGTGGTCTGGAAGGGCCCTGGTCCTCCAAGGCGAAGTGGAGTGAGAAGGTGGGTTCTGTCTCTTCAGGAGCGCTATGGGAAAAGACCAAAAGCTATCAGTCAACAGAGAAAATGAAAATCTGTTTGGAGATAGTACCTCTCCGATTCTTAAATTAAAAAATCCCCTACTGAACCCGAGCTTGATGCATCCGTCACTCTGAGGAGAAATAAGCATCTAGGAGTACTAGGGGATAGTTGTTGTTATGTATTAGAGAGGTGCTTAGATACTCACTCTCTCCAGTGAGGCTCGTTTGAGGGCCTGTGCAGGGCCAGAGGGTACCTCATTCTGTGGGTAGAAGAGGAGGCAGAGTCCTGGGACAGTGCTGGGGTCTGAGAGTAGTCCCTCTGGGATGCAGCGTCCCATGAGGAGGAAGACTGGGAATAGGACTGGGGTCTGGACCAAGGCCTGGTACACAGCACAGAGAAGGATATTACCATTTATTTCTATGTTTTGTCTCTTTTACATGTACTAAAAGTACATGAACAGAGAAGGATGGTACCATTTAATTATTTACAGGACAGTTTCACAGACACAGATTAAGCCTAGTTTTGAAGCATTTTTATGGAGAATCTCCATTGAATATGATATTTGTTTGTCTAGGACTGGGATGGGCAACACAAAAAAATATTAACTCATCATGAGGGGCCGCAGTTGCTCGCGGGTCTGCGTATCCACATCCACCCCCACCCCCCCTCCAAGATTTTGATAAATCTTTACTTGATCTTGGACAAGAGGACTTGTAATTTCTTCCCGAGACAAGCTGAGTAAAAAAAACACAGAATTATCAGCTTCCATTCAGTCAGCGCATAAAAACCGCTTCGCCAGGTCAAATATACACTCCTTTCTTGAAACATGAATATCTTATCACCTGGGATACCTACTTTACTAGTAACAGTAGTGTCCTTTACTTTCAATAAAAAAATATCCTCAAACTGTACGCATTTCCTTGATTCGCTGGTAAGGAAGAGTGAGAGAAATTGTTGGAAAGTTGTGCTCTCACTATTAGTAAGGGGAGAGAGGGGGATTTGTAACAGTTTTTATATCTATTATAGACATGTTTGCACAGTGGCAAACCTATTGGACCTAGGCTACAGTGTGTGACAGGCTCGTGATACTGAAAGGATAACAACCGTAATACCAGGGCACTTATGTAGGAGAATGTACTTTTTGCAGTGGTGGGAAAAGTACAAAATTTTCATACTTAAGTAAAAGTAAAGATACCTTATTAGAAAATGACTCAAGTAAAAATTAAAGTAACCCAGTAAAATACTACTTGCGTAAATGTCAAAAATTATTTGGTTTTAAATATACTTAAGTATAAAAATAAATGTAATTGCTAAAATATACTTAAGTATCAAAAGTAAAAAATAAAACTATAAATAATTTCAAAATGATCATATTAAGCAAACCAGACAGCACAATTCTCTTTGTTTTTACATTTACGGACAGCAAGGGGCACACTCCAACACTCGGACATAATTTACAAACGAAGCATGTGTGTTTAGTGAGTTTTCCAGATCAAAGGCAGTAGGAATGACCTCTTGATAAGTGTGTGAATTGGACCATTTTTCAGTCCTGCTAAGCATTCAAACTTTTAGGTGTCAGGTAAAATATTTGGAGCAAAAAGTACATTTTTTTCTTTAAGAATGTAGTGAAGTAAAAGTTACCAAAAATATGAATAGTAGAGCACAGATACCGCAAAAAACACCTTAAGTAGTACTTTAAAGTACTTTTTACTTAAGTACTTCACACCTCTGATTTTTTGTAATACAAAAAAGGCCAGTGGTGTAGTGTATGCTACATGCAGATATACGTCCTATACCCACTTTGTTTTCATATTGCGTATATTCACTTCTTAACCCCCATTTATGCATATTCAAGTAGTGTAGTTGTATACAATTGATCAATTATGTAGTAGGCTATCTACATGCAATCTACATAGACAAACATTGGCAGTAGAATGGCCTTACTGAAGAGTTCAGTGACTTGTAACATGGCCCTGTCATAGGATGCCACATTTCAGTTCGCCAAATTTCTGCCCTGGTCAACTGTAAGTGCTGTTGTTGTGAAGTGGAAACGTTTGGAGCAACAACGGCTCAGCCGCAAAGTGGTAGGCCACACAAGCTCACAGAACGGGGCCACCAAGTGCTGAAGCACATACAAATCAAATCGTCTATCCTCGGTTGCAACACTCACGACCGAGTTCCAAACCACCTCTGGAAGCAACGTCAGCACAAGAACTGTTCGTCAGGAGCTTCATGAAATGGGTTTCCATGGCCGAGCAGCCGCACACAAGCCTACAATCACCATGCGCAATGCCAAGCCTCGCCTGGAGTGGCGTAAAGCACGCCGCCATTGGACTCTGGAGCAGTGGAAACTTGTTCTTTGGAACTCTTCACCATCTGACAGTCCGACAGATTAATCTGGGTTTGGCGGTTTCCAAGAGAATGCTACCTGCCCGAATGCATAGTCACAACTGTCAAGTTTGGTGGAGGAGGAATAATGGTCTGGGGCTGTTTTTCATGGTTCGGACTAGGCCCCTTAGTTCCAATGAAGGGAAATCTTAACGCTACAGCTTACACTGACATTCTAGACGATTCTGTGCTTCCAACTTTGTGGCAACACTTTGGGGAAGGCCCTTTCCTGTTTCAGCATGACAATGCCCCCGTGCACAAAGTGAGGTCCATAGAAAAATGGTTCGTCGATATCGGTGTGGAAGAACATGACTGGCCTGCACAGAGCCCTGACCTCAACCCCATCGATTGCCTATGGAATTAATTGGAACGCAGACTGCGAGCCAAGCCTAACCGCCCAACCTCACTAATGCTCGAGGCTGAATGGAAGCATGTCTCTGCAATGTTCTAACATCTAGTGTAAAGCCTTCCCAGAAGAGTGGAGGCTGTTATAGCAGCAAAGGGGGGACCAACTCCATATTAATGCCCATGATTTTGGAATGTTCGACGAGCAGGTGACCACTTTTGGTCATGATGTGTATTTCCTAATCGAAATGTACAACTATTACTTCCCATTGCAAAAAACATTTCACATTTAGCACACAAAGTAACCGATGATCTAAAGTTTAAATGCAACAATGTTTCACACACAAGTTATTTTCCAAGAGATGGCTAACAATAGCAAGCAAGCTGCAATTAAAAATCACTTCCACTCATACGATGATCATTTGAAACTTAATCTCTTAAAAGTTATTCTTGAAAAGGGAGTAGCTAACAAAACATCCTCTTCGATAACACCTGCTACAGCCCCTGCAAACAAGCCTAACGCAAAAGCTGGCTAGCTAGACCTTGGGAAAACTACTCTTTGGTATTGCAGTGACTTCTTGGCCTTCCAGAAGGCAGACGTTTCCATAAGCTTTTGTAAAAACAGTCCCAGTCAAAAAGTGATGAGTCCACTGTCACTCCAAAATGTTGCCCTAATTAATACAGTTGAATGGCAGAGGCTTATTACCTAGCTTCTGATGGCCTAGCCAATGGCTGACTTAGTTAGCTAGATTTATCTCCCCAGAGACCAAAGAAACATTTTATTTCAAATTCAGTGTTAACTGTTTCCGTTCAAACAAAAACTGAAGAGATTAAATCAGAACATCATTGAATTTAATAATATAAAAGCCCTCATTGTTCCCCAGTGTTTGGGTTCGTAATCATTTGTAGTGGCTCTATTTGGCCTCAGTATGCCTTTTTTTTTTTTTTAAACCATTCTGAATGTATAAAGAATCCATATGTTCTTCTGAAATATGAACAGAAGAAATACTGGACATTTTTAACTCTTATTATAGTGGCAATTTGACAAAATCATCGTCTTGAATTGGACTCGCATTTTTCTGGTCTCGACTGGGTCTCGTTGTCCTCCTCCCGGTCTTTATTCAGTCTCGCCCCGCCCTCTGGTCTTGAACCGGTCTCGCTTTAGCTGGTCTCAAACACAACACTAGTTTTAAAGCAAGTTTGCTGCAACTCCACACATATTGCCATGGAGCCTAGAGAAGATATTGCAACTTTATAACTAATTTCATGCAATTCTACTCATTTTGCCATGGGGCGGATAGGAAAATAAGCTGTTGTACAGCAAATTTCCTGCAATTCTACACATTTTGTCATAGGGTGGAAAGAAATGTTAGTAGATTTTAATGACATCTGAATGAGACAAACAAAATCAATGGGGGCACCACGGCCAGTAATTCGACCATAAATTTAGATAGCTGGCCGCTAAATTATGTAGCGATCTAAAAAGAAAATTGGCTGACATGGGCTACTTGACTATCAGTGACCGAAACAAGAGAAAAACTGACGATGCACAACCAAATTGGCACATAGTCTATTATACTATGCTAACTCGCAACATTAAGTCGAGACCCCGACTGAGTTCTAAGGGCCTTCAAAATAGGGACCCCGCCAGTTACTCATCCCTGGTCTAGGACTATAGGCATAATCTGCGTCTGGGAAACTGGCCCATATGTTCTGTGTCTGCACAAGAAATACCACACCAGATTTTTCCTCAAGGGACTAATAGTTAATTGAATTTCACCACATGCACCACTGTCATATAGTAAGGACTCAATCCATCTCCCTGAAGAGCATACCACCTTACTGCATTTCAGGTTTCTAACGACACCTCTTACCTGCCTATCCCTAACCAAATAAACTATTTTATGTCACTTCATTCTGTACCATGTTTGGTTGCTAATGACAACTAACACAGCCTATACACCCAAGCCAATTGCCCCCCCCCCCACTACTACTGTATCATCTCCTCACCGGTCTGCCTCTCTCCCTCTCCTCTCCTCCTGTGTTCCTCTGCTCCAGCTGGCCTCTGACTTGTACCCTCTCGGTCTGCTGTCATACCGCTCATCTAACATTTGAACAGATAGGCTTTTTACAAAAAAAGAAATTCAATTTTATTTTATTTTTTTGCAGGTACAGTAGAATAGAGAATACTTACTTTACCCACTTCTTTTTTTACCACTACACCACTGCTTACGATTGTTTAGAATAAAACAGTGGTGTCAGGTCTATAGAATATATGTAGGTCACATTTCTATCGGCATCATTCTAAATATTGCACTGCACTATTCAGTCCTTGCCGACTCACGCTGTCTGTAGCTTTGGGCCCTGGCTGTGTCAGAGTAGTGGTTGTGGCTCTGGGCTCGGAGAGCTGCTAGGATCTTCTGTCCAGACGCAGACAGAGGCCCTGAGTACAGCCTATTACTGCTGCTACTGTACCTCTCCATTTCCTATTCCTCCTAGCTGCCTACACAAAGAACAGGAAGAATATCAGAGTTATGATCATGCTTTCTCTGTCCTGTCACTGGTTATATCAAGCTGGTTGATGGAGCCGAATTGTCTTCAAATAAAAAAAATTGGGGGGGGGAGAAAAAATATAAAAACGGAATACTCACACGCACAAAACATTTTTCTATTAGTTGTGAAGACAATATTTATTATAATTTCTTACGAAACAAACAAATTACACTAAGGCGCTTACAGGAACATTAGCAAAGAACACTAGCAGTAAAACAAGTGACATTACATTGAATTGAAACATTGCCACAAGAAAACAGAGAAGAGATCCAATAGTCATCCTCTTCCAATTGTCTTTCGGTCGGAACCCTCTCTCCATATTGTATTTCCAAATGCTTGGCATTTAACTGGCACCCGGGGTGGCGAGAGGGAAGAGGAAATGGGTAAGCCAGGGTTCATTAAGGCAGAGCAGGAACCTCTCAGTGGCCACTTCACCTTGAAGCACCGCCACTACTTTCTGCAGGATTCTCCACTGTTCTGTATGAGCTGTGTTTTGCGCTCACAACCAGAGAAAGGGGTCATTGAGAGGGGAAGAGAGGTGAGGTAGGAGGTGGTAAGAGAGCCCCGTTACAACCGGCCCTTCTTGGCAGCAGCCGCTTTGCTCTCCAGCTCCTCCACGACTTTGTTCAGCAGCCTGGGGTCCAGGTGGAAGTAGACATACAGTTCCCTCTCTCTCCTGAGGAGGGGACTGTGGTCCAGCTGGGAGCGTTTACCCCGGACCTCCCCCATCACGTCCTGCATCAGCCTGTACAGACTGTTCTGCTGGACCTCCAGTTCTCCCAGCTTCACTGTCAACTCCTGGAGAGAGGGGGAGGGGAGGAAGAGGCTTTTAGTAGACATCCAGAGAGACACATCAGATAACTGCTAGCTAGTGCTGATAAAGTAACGAATAGTGGGGACACTGACTTAAAAGTCCTATCCTGTACTGCAAGAACAGTACTCAGTATTTTCTCACATCTGCATGCCACAAGTGGTTGAGCTTTTCTAGAATATTGACTGACATACACCAACAGTTCCTCGCACAGATGGTTATTCACAGCTTTTAAAAACAACGACACGTTTTTAGAGAGAAACAAAAGTCTCTCTTTACTGCAGGAGGAACGGAGATGAAACCCTGTATGAAGCAAACATGAATTTAGTACATTTTACACAGAGGAAGAAGAGAACCGGGGGGGTGAAAAGGATCCCTGTGGACCTGTAAGAAATAAACGTGTGCTCTTTACATATTGTACATTACAGAAGTGGCAGTGCCTCATTGTCCAGTGCAGTCACTATACAAAACCCATATACAAATGCAGTGTTCTAAAAGTGAAGCATCACCAGTGAATCCACCACTAAACAGAATTCCATTCATTTCAAAATACTGTATTTATCAAACAACGGGCAATTACTCCGGCAGCAGTGCAAATTACGTATAAAATCCATAGGACCTGTGCTACCACTATATCTCCCAAACGTGTTTTATAATAAAACTCTGCTAACTCACGCTACTTTGAGAAGACGATGATAACGAGGAAGTGTGTGGGTGTTCATAAACGTACCTGTGCGTTGGGGCAGAGATCCTCGTCAAGTGACGTCGCAGTAGGACATACCTGCGGCGCCAAGAACAGCTGCTGCAACCCCGAGAAGGTTGCCCGGCGCAACGCCTCGCAGTCGCCGTGGAGACGGGCACCCGTGTAGTGCTGTTGGCGGGCGGCCCCGGCCAGGGCCTCGCGGCAGGATTGGAGCTCCTCTTGGAGGTCGCGGGCGGCACTTTCCAACCCCTCGTAGGTACGGAAGGGCTCCTCGCGGCCACCACGTTCTGAGGCGTGGCCTGACTCTAGGATCCGGAGAAGCCTGGGGGAGTGAGAGGTGTGACACATACTGTATATTTACATACTGTAAACACTCTAGATTAGGTGGGATCTTTTTGAATCATGGGAGAAATGGAGGTGGAAACGCTTTTATGCGCAAATAATGATATAATAACCATCGTATCAAAGTCAACTTGGAGTCACACGATGATATGGTGTGTGGTCCTCCCACTACGACTCGGGAAACCATACAGTTTCTTTGGCTACAGATGAAATAAATGATGAACTTCACAGGGTGGTGAAAGTGCACAGTGATGACCTTGATGCTTGTTTCCAATAAATATTGAGTGTTTTATTCTGGTGATCGAAGCTTGGCTGCCGTTTGACAAATTAAAATAAATCTGCCATTTTTTTTATGTTTGTAATTTTCCATTGACTGCCTTTACAGGATCCAATGACTTAGGACTCAGATTGCACTTCCTATGGATTCCACTAGATGTCAACAGTCTTTAGAAATTGTTTCAGGCTTGTATTCTGAAAAATGAGAGTGTAAGACCACTCTAAATGAGTGGACCCTGCAGTGTCCCAGAGCTGTTTACTGCGCACGACCGAGAGCGCACCTTTCTTGCTTTTCTTTCATATTGACGAAGCTATTGTCCGGTTGAAATATTATTAATTATTATGACTAAAAACAACCTGACGATTGATTATAAACATCGTTCGACATGTTTATACTTACTTTTGGGATTTTTCCTCTGCCTGTTGTGACCGCCTTGGAGCCATTGGATTACTGAACAAAACAGAGGTTTTTGGATATAAAAGAGGGACTTTATCGAACAAAACAAAAATGTATTGGGTAACTGGGAGTCTTGTGAGTGCAACCATATGAAGATCATAAAGGTAAGTGATTCATTTTAATCGCGGTTTCTGACTTTTGTTACTCCTCTACTTGGCAGTTAAGTGTTTGTAATGTTTTGTGTGCTGGGCGCTGTCCTCAGATAATCGCATGGTATGCTTTCGCCGTAAAGCCTTTTTGAAATCTGGCACAACGGTTGGATTAACAAGATGTTAATCTTTAAGCCAATGTATAACACTTGTATGTTTTTTGAATTTTTATTATGAGTATTTCTGTTTTTGAATTTGGAGCTCTGCAATTTCACCGAATGTTGGTCAGGTGGGGCCTCCCGAGTGGTGGAGGGGTCTAAGGCACTGCATTGCAGTGCTAGCTGTTCCACTAGAGATCCTGGTTCGAGTCCAGGCTCTGTCGCAGCCGGCCGTGACCGGGAGACCCATGGGGGGCAGCACAAATGCAAATCAATTTATACAATTTTTGACATGCATTTTCTGGATTTTTTTGTTGTTATTCGGTCTCACTGTTCAAATATACCTACCATTAAAATTATAGACTGATCATTTCTTTGTCAGTGGGCAAACGTGAAATCAGCAAATACTTTCTCCCCTCACTGTATATTTGTATTTATTTATTTACAAATCAACACTTGGAGTCAAATATCGATATATCTTCCAAAAATAATACTGTGATATGCAACTGTATCGATACCACCACCCCCCCCCACCCCCACCCCAATCACTACTGTACCGATTATCAACGCACTGTGTTCCATATTTATTTTAGTGTGAGAGAAGCAAATACATCTGGGTCGCTTTCAGTGAAACGGGAAATAACTACCTAAACCCGTCCAATAAGAACGCCTTGCTTTCCATTGAAAAGCATTTTGCTTCAGTGTCCCTGACTGAGCACGACCCTGGTTCCTGTCCTTCTCTAATCCTTACCTGGTGAAGGATGCATCCTTGGAGCTGATGATGGACTGAGGACTGGGTCTGGGGTTATGGGACAGCTCAGGATGGGCTAGGGCCTGGATCCTGAGGGCTGCCTTCTCTCCTCCCTCCCCCAGCCGGCCTGCCACCTCCCCAAGCTGCTTCAGCACCTGCCTACCCATCCTCAGTTCCATCTCCTGGGCCAGGAGGAGCAGCTCGAATGAGGCCTTTTGCCGCAGGAGGTGGTCTCGGACCTAGATGGAGAGATGAAGGAATGGATGGATAGAGAGAGAACGTTATTATCCTCTAAGGAGGGCAACAATAGAAACATTGACAATACGTACAAGATGATAATGATGGACTGGATGATGATAATTGTTTCACCTGGTGTTCAAAACTAAATGATGGGAAAACCCATGCAGATCTGAGTATGGATATTCTAACAACAAGATCCAAAACAGCATTTGTGCAAAACTAAGTAACTGTACCTGCTCCTGTCTGGAGGTGTAGTAGTCCTGTCTGGCCAGCTGCAGGTCCAAGTCTCCCCTCACCACGGGCACGTTGAGCAGCCTGGCGCTCTCCCTCAGAGCAGCCGGTAGAGAACCCTGGAGGAGAGACTCCAGATCAGCCGCCACAACCTGCAGCTCACGCCTAGACACGGCTTCACGCGTCTGGAGAGCAGAGGTGGAGTTGGTGGTGCCCTGGGAGAGGAGAGAAAGAACGATAAAAGGTTGCATTAGAGAGTGGGTATAATGATGTTTGTTTGTAAGGCTGGTGTGATTGTGTGTACAGACTGCAGAGCATGCAACACTTACAAAACCAACAGCACTAAAGACTGAACTGAACTGTGCTAGATGTACTACTCTAGTCTCTACCCCTCTCCAGTGCCTTACCTTGGTGAATGACTGCAGGTTCCCTGTGATCCACTCCAGCCCAACCCTGGCTCCCTGCTCTTCTGCCCTGGCCTTGATCAGCTGGTGCTGGGCCACCATATGACCCCACTGGAGCCTGGCCATCTCCTTCCTCCTCTGCTCCACAACTCTCTCCTCAGTCTCTTTTCTACCCTTCTCCTTTATTTCATCCCCGACATCGCAGAGGCTGAGGTCCAGGAGCTGGAAGCGTTCGGAGCAGGACGTCTCCACCATGTTGCTGATACCCTGGAAGAACTGGCGCTGGGTGAGGGCGGCCAGGGTCTTTGTGTTAAGCTCCTCCTGGTGGAGGTAGGGCTCCAGGGACAGCTGGGAGAGCAGGACAGGGGGCCCTGGAGGGGAGGTGATGGTCACAGAACCAGAGACAGCAGCCTCTCCCTGGGCCTTTCCTTCGTTGGACACTGGGTCTATTTTGAGGAATGATCCTAGCTTTTTCACCTCGTCCATGAGGTTCTGTAGCGCGGCGTTGGTTCCAGCGTTCTCCGCCCCCAGCGCCGCGTTGGCGTCCTTCAGCCTGCTGGTGGCAGCGTCCTGCTGGGAGGCCAATCGGAGCGCAACGTCAGCCCGGGCGGTGGCGAGCACCTGCAGCTTCTTGTACCTGCGCTGTTTTAGCTGCTTCTCCTTTTTCAGAGCAGATAGCTCCGCCTCTAGATCCTCCACGCTCACCTCCCCCTCCGCTGAGGAAGGACCGACCACACCCATTCCAGCAGCAGGCCCACAGGTCTTGAGGACCTCATCAAGCGCAGTCCCATCGAGGATGGGCTTGCCAGAGTTGCGGAGGGCCTTGAAGGCCCGGGCCTCCTCCGGGGTGAGCACATTTCCCTGGTTGAGGGTGCGGCAGACGAAGCGCAGGAGTTGGAGGTTTTCCGGAGCGCAGTCGAAGAGCCAGTCAAACTCAGAGCCCTTCAAGGATGGGGTGCCTGGGTAACCTAGGCGACCCAACGCCTCCACGAACTGACCACCGTCTAACATGATGACAGCACTCTACAGGCTACCAAACTGTCAGAAGCAGTAGGGTCAAGGGTGGGAGTTATACAGATGAGAATTGACAGAAAGATAATCAACGATATTTACACTGTAAAATCATAGTCACTCAATAGAAATTAGGGGTGTAGCGGTGCACGTATTCGTAACAAACTGTTCGGTATGGGGACCTCTTCGGTCCGCACAGTGAACCCAAATGAATACATATAAAAATTACAAGTAAAAATATTAAACACTAGGCCTATAGGCTATGCCTGGAAAGAGAGTGTGTGTCGCCACTGCTGAATGAGAACGGCCTATGCAACTGCCAACACCTCAAACATGTTGACACATTTACGGTGACATAAACCCCGTATTCCTACCACCGGAGCAAGACGAACCGCAGTCGATTCTGACCGGGCCAAATAAATGACATGAGCAATAGGTCTGCTTATAGCCAAAGATGTACGACCATTCTCGTGGTTGAGAAGAATGGGGAGTTTCAACGCCTCTTGGAAGTGCTCAGTTAATTACGAACGTTGCCTTCTCACACCTAGAGTACCAGTCAAACAGTTTGGACACACCTACTATTCCAGGGTTTTCCTTTATTTTTTACATTGTAGAATAATAGTGAATACCACAAATCTATGAAATAACACATATGGATTCATGTAGTAACCCAAAAAAAAGTGTCTATTTGAGATTCTTCAAAGTAGCCACCCCTTGCCTTGATGACAGCTTTGCACGCTTGGCATTCTCTCAACCAGTTTTGATTTGTTTAACTGACTGGGTATCCCCTTTCTGCAGATGGATGGACCTCCAGGGTTACAGAGCGCTAGTTAAGTGACAGCCCATCACATTACACCGCAGTGGAAATGAAAAGAGGGAAACGAAAAGTAGGCCTACTGTGCTAAACACACGCCCCCTTTATGAGTGACACAAGTGAGTATATTTTTCCTCTTTGCAACATAGCATAAGCTTATACATTGTCTGAGCCATGTTAACATGTTGATTTCACACAGATATTGCACTTTATTTTAGTGTTGTTGTTGATTTAAGAAAATAAAAATTGTTATTCCTGATTGTGCAGTCATCAGACATTATATGACTCATCATATGGAATCAGGAATACCAACACTTTCTTATTTTCTTAAACAAATTAACTACAGTAACTGTTGTCATCTCATTTTCCACTGTTCAGAAAACAAATCATTACCCCCAAAACCACAATAAGTACTGAACCATGGTGAACCGTTACACCCCTAATAGAAATGGTACCATCAAGCAGTGCTTCCCCTATATTCATTTATCAGGGGTGCTTCCACCCTGCAGAAATAAATCCTAAAGGGAAACACTGATTAAAGCGAGACAATTTCCTGTGGAGAAGACGGTCCCTGAAATGAGGCATCCTCCCCAGTCTTAACTAGCTATTTTAATGTGAAATCTATAAGGACAAACAAGTTGCCAGGAGCAGAGCTTCTCCACCCTGATGATCGCCTGTCAGTCAAAAAGATCCACTATTTATTAGATGGGTAGCTAGTTAGCCCACGTTTATTAGGAGGCTAGGAAATTGAAAGAAATCACAACAGGGATTGCTAGCTAAGTTACTTTACTCATGCAAATACATTATAGAGCTGATCATTGTAGAAATACTTAACCAAACACTTGTTTTGTTTACCTATAACTGGTATGACAGTGAAACTATCAGTGTCCTTTACGTTACAGGCTAGCTAGCTAACGATAGAATAAGTTGTTTCACGGATAGCTATGCAAGCTAGCTAACGTTAGCTAATTAACCGCTAGCCACAGCATCATTCATGCTATAGAACGCCTGAAGTTGGTGAATAATTTTTCCAAAACCACCATAAATTCTGAAGTAATTTGTCCATCTGTTTTAAGTATTATTTTACCTTGCCAAGTAATTTCGACGAAGAAATCAGTTTCAGACTTGTTTTCCGACAGTTTCTCTGGTAGAAGGAAACGGGTAACAGTTAGCCAAAGGTCGGCTAGATAAATGCGCGCGTTCTCATCCAAAATGAATTCACTCCGGAAACATTGCGTAGAGTACGTCACGCGGAGGCGGATCGACTAACAACCGTTTTTAGCCAATGAGAAAGTAGTCGAGCACAGCCTACCCACGCTCGCTTTGTCCTTTCTGTGACATTTTGATAGTTCATTCATTCTGCATGGAGAGCAGTGACCGGTAGGTGTCCATCTGTTGAACATTTATTCGAGGTGAGTTTTGCTGAGTACCGCATGATATTAAACCACGTTCTTGGAGAGAAATGTTTAAATAGTTTCTTCGCCGGTTGTGGTTGACAGCCCACTGTGAAGCGGGCTTGCATGGCATTCACTTTGCAACAATGCACTGCGCTCTCCTAGGTTCTGCAAGTCCTTTATCTAGCAAGCTAAGCTAGTGCAGTAGATTGCAAATAAATCCATGTGAATTTAGCTATTCTAGATAGCAACCTGCACTACAGTCAGAATTGTTCAGTACTGTAAATCAATGCATATACTAAACAAAGTAAACAGCATATTTTTTCAGTTGTGCAGCATCTTCTGGCACCAGTGCACTCTTTCCTGCACAGCCCCCCCCCCCCCCCCCCCCCGTGTGTGTGTGTGTGTGTGTGTGTGTGTGTGTGTGTGTGTGTGTGTGTGTGAGAGAGATGTAAAGTCTTTGAATAACAACCTTTGTTGAAGTATTCAAGTTTCTCATCTTCCTGCTATGATAGACGCATGTGGGTATTTCAACTGTCTCTTTTACATTTCTTCACTTTGGCTATTTTAGATCTCAAAGTATGATATTTGTATATAGGTGACTTGACAGTAACATGTTGCTAAATGTAGGATACTTAAGTAGAAAAGGTTGCTGTTATGGGGAAATGTAACTGAAGTTTAGAGCGATCTTTAGCATATTTATATATTTTCCCTCTCTGAAATACGCATTATTTCCAGTGTTCTGTTTGTGAAACTCTAGGTGTGGCTTGATGGTCAATCGACTTGATCCTGAAAGTTATGGATTATCCTCATATGGGTTGATAGTGATTGACACCAGACTGGAGGTCCAAGAACAAGGACAGAGGACACGGATTATTCACTGTTTCATTGATGACATTTTGTGAACACGGTGTGATTCTGTTGCAGCTCAGTCACTTCCTTTTTGTTTGTCTTCCTACAAGCCTCCCGGGCTGGTGTTAACAGAACGTTTGGTGCTGTCTGATTAGGATATAAAGGGTCTCCAAGAGGTTTGCTAGACATTTTCTCTGCTTCTGTGCTGGAGGTGTCTCCCTCTTACAACTTGTAATAAAGCAAATAGATATTGTTTGACTGCTCTTCTCTTTACCTCAAAATTCCTAGCACATATAGAAAAGAAACAGTTCCCAAGATGAGCTCTGAGATCACTTCAGATTTTGGCATAGCAAGTAACTAACTAAGTAGTAAGTAAACAGCCTATTTTTTCAGTTGTCCAAAGCAAAGAGCCATGGTTCAAGCCAAGACCTGGGTCCTGACACGTCACTTTGAAGGCTTCCCGAAGGACAGCAACTTTGAGCTGAAGCTGGAGCAGCTGCCAGAGCCTAAAGATGGAGGTAATGACTGAAGGTCTCATCTGCACTATTACTGAGGTTATCTGGACCTGTACTTGTACTAAATACAACATTCCTGTACCTGACTAAAGCCAAGTGATGTCATACATTAATGTTTTTTGTTTTTTTCCTGTTTCAGAGGTGCTTTTGGAGGCACTGTTTCTCAGTGTAGATCCATACATGAGGTAGGAGAAAAATGGACAGGGAGGGATTCCCCTAACGTTTGCCACTGAACACTTTTTGTCATGACTCATGTAATGTGATATCTATACGGAATATGATCAAATGTAAATAGTCTGGGTGGCCATTTAATTGTTCAGCAGCCTTATGGCTTGGGGGTAGAAGCTGTTAAGGAGCCTTTTGGTCCCAGACTTGGCGCACCGGCACTGCTTACCGTGCGGTAGCAGAGAGAACAGTCTATGACTTGGGTGACTGGAGTCTTAGACAATTTTTTGGGGCCTACCTCTGACACTGCATAGTGATGTACTGGGCTGTACGCACTGTAGCGTCTTACGGTCAGATGCCGAGCAGTTGCCATACCAGGCGGTGATGCAACCGGTCAGGATGCTCTCTGGTGTATCTGTAGAACTTTGAGGATCTGGGGACCCATGCAAAATCTTTTCAGTCTCCTGAGAAGGAAAAGGTGTTGTCATGCCCTCTTCACAACTGTCTTGATGTGGAAACCAAGGAACATGAAACTCGACCCGCTCCACTTCAGCTCTGTCGATGCTAATGGGTGCCTGTTCAGCCCTCCTTTTCCTTTAGTCCACGATAAGCTCCTTTGTCTTACTCACATTGAGGGAGAGGTTGTTGTCCTGGCACCACACTGCCAGGTCTCTGATCTTCTGCCAATTGGCGGTCTCATCGTTGTTGGTGATCAGGCCTACCGCTGTTGTGTCGTCAGCAAACTTAATTATGGTGTTGTGGTTGGTTACGCTCTTGGGGGTGAACAGGGAGTACAGGAGGGGACTGAGCGCGCACCCCTGAGGGGCCCCAGTGTTGAGGATCAGTGTGGCAGATGTTACTCTTCACATTAAAACATTGAAAGTTCTCTGAACAGTATTGACTTTTCCATAACATTACTAAATCACATACTTCAGTAGATAGTACAGAAAAACATTGCATCTGATTGTTCTCCTGCCATCTGTGGTTGTTTCCAGACCGTTCAGCCGAGTGCGTATGAAGGAGGGGGAAGTGATGATCGGAACTCAAGTGGCCAAGTAAGGAAAATAAACAAGTTTGCTTCCCAAATGGCACCCTATTCCCTACATAGTGCACTGCTTTTAGGCCCCTGGTCAAAAGCAGTGCACTATGCAGGGAATGAGGTGCCATTTGGGATGCAGGCCAAGTTATCTGCATTTCATCTCTCTACCATGAGGTGACATGCATGCCTGCTGTTTACTGGAAGAGAAAAAGTCCTGCACCAGTTTTTCATTTCTGAGGCCATATATTATTCTTCATGACTCAAGTTGTAAGAGAACAAATTGAATGTACTTGGCAGTGTGTACCGAGGTTCCATTCCTGCCACAAGTAAGTGGTTCAATGTGTTTTCACTGAGAAAGTTTGTTTGTGCGAGTGAGTCAGTCTGGGAAAATATACAGAACCGAATGACTCTTCCCTGCCCCCTAGGGCTTTTAAAATTATTTCACTAGTTTAAATTGCCTGAGTACTTACTGTCTTTATAAAGGAGTACAGATACTTCGGGAAAATCCCAAAGGCTTCCATTGACTCTTCCTACAGGATGTCTTCGATCTAGCCTCCAGATAAAACCATTTAACAACCACTAAGGGTGGTTCATATAGACCCAGATGAAGCATTCTCTGTAACTAAAAAGCACTTTCAATGGAAGATTCTCCATTAAGCATACTTTACAATCTGTGTCTTCTGACACAGGCTTGTTGTAGACAGACTTTAATTATAATAAACAACCCTCATTAATTCAGTTTGTTTATTTGTGTGTGTTTTTTTTTTTGTAGGGTGATCCAGAGCATCAACCCAGCCTTCCCTGTGGGGTGCCATGTGGTTGGTAGATGCGGCTGGAGGACCCACACTGTGTCTGACGGGACAGGTCTGACATGCCTTCTGTCTGACTGGCCTCAGGATGTCTCCATGTCCCTGGCTCTGGGGGCCATCGGCATGCCAGGGTAAGGAGGAGGGGCTTCCTGAGTGCCGGTGCTTTCTGGGTAAAATATGGGGGGGGGGGGGGGGGGGGGTCACTATGAACCTCTGGCCACAAAGAGTAGAACATTTATATTTTCATGCCAGAAGAGAAATGCATGTCACGCTCTGGCGTCCTGGGTAAAGAGGGATGCTGACATATGTTTATACTAACAGTGGAGCTAGTGTGGGAGAGCTTACAGCACAACTGTTTCGTAGTTTTAGCTCACAGAATAAAGGCAGAAAAAAATGTTGACTTCAAGTCTGCCAGGAAAAGCAGCTGCATGCTTTCCTTCTAGGTTGATAAAATAAACATTTGGGCCCCAGGTATCTTCGCGAGCAGGTCACGGTCACCACTTATGGTCCTGTTCTGCTTTCCCACAGAACTCTTTTAAAGAGTTATTGAGTTTGATTTTATTTTTACAGGGACAGTGCACATTAATCAACGTTTCAGTAAAAGTGCCGGTTTTAGCCAGCCGGCTAATTTTCAACCGCAGTCCCTGGGCAGGTTATTAAAAACAATTACAATATATAGACAATAGCAACATAGGACAAGCAAGACATAGCATACAGACAGAACAACATAGGACAAGCAAGACGTAGCATACAGACATAGCAACATAGAACAAAAAGCAGATTTTACTGAATCACAACTATTTTGAATTTAAAATATTACAAGCAGTGTTGGGTTCGAGACCGATTCAAGACCGAAGCAAATTGTAATTTTGTCAAATCGCCACCATTATAAGAGCTAAAAATGTTCATTATTTCTGTGTTCATATTTCAGAACAACATATGGATTCTTTAGCCAGTCAGAATGGCGAAACAAATGGATGCTGAGGGCAAATAGAGTGCCACTCTACAAATGATTGCGAACTCAAACAGGCCTATAATAGATAAACACTGTTACAATTTCCCCAATCTCCCTTACTAAAAGTGAGCGCGGAACATTCAAACCATTTCCCCCACTCTTCCCTGCCAGGGAATCAAGGAAATTCTGATGAGCGCCACCAAGTTTGAGGATATTTTTCTACAAAAGGAAAGGACGGTAATGCTACGAGTAAAGTAGGAGGCCCAAGTTTCAATAGGTGATAAGATATTCATGTGTCATACATGGAGTGTAAGTATTTGGCCTGACGAAGCGGTTTTATGCGCTGACAGAAAAGAAGCTGATAATTCTGAGTTTTTGTCTCAGCTGGTCTCGGGAAGAAATGATGAGTCCTCGTGTCCAAGACGGAGTAAAAATGTATCCAAGACCGAGATACTCAATATGTAGTCACGAGACTGGACTCGGGTACTACAACACTGATTACAAGTAATTAAATGTTACACATGACTGAAGCGAGGATTTGTTTTGAGACGAGGGGGAGAAAGGTAATCAGTGCTTTAGGATGACGAGACAGTTGGTGGTGATACACAGATGTTATGTGTATGATTGCTTGTGTTGATAATGAGTTTGATACTGTTTGTTTTAACGGAAGTAAACCCCATCGACGGCTATCTTACTGTAGCTAGGTGACTGTAGTTACATTTCTTATTAAAGAGCTACCCCTCTTTTTCTCTGACTGCAGACTGGTCACCAGTGTGTACGTGTGGTTTCCAGGAGGTTGAGAATGGATAAACAAATCGCAAAATACACATTTCTGTTTGAATGGAAGTTGTTTTCTATTCCATCTTCCCTTTGTGCTCTGACTTCAGGTTGACAGCCCTGTACGGTCTGGAGGAGGTACTGGGACTTCAGGCTGGAGAAACCCTACTGGTGAACGCTGCAGCTGGGGCCGTGGGCTCCATCGTGGGCCAGATCGCTAAGATCAAGGGCTGCAGAGTTGTGGGCTCCTCTGGGTCCAACGGCAAGGTAAAAAGGGATTAAGATGAAATACTGGGAGGCACAAATTCTAGTGATCTCTATCCTTGCTTATCCTGAAAATGAAAAAGAGGCCAGCACTCACTTTTTTTTTCTCCCAATGCCAAGGTGGCCTTCCTCAAGGAGCTAGGCTTCGATGAGGCCTTCAACTACAAAACAGTCAACTCATTGGAGGAGGTCCTGATGACTGCCGCGCCCGACGGATACGATTGCTTCTTTGAGAACGTAGGTTATAAAGTAGTTAGTTGTAGTTATATAAAGTGTAGTAATTCACTCTGGTAGTTGGTAATATTGTTAGATATGGAGGGTTAATATTGAGTGATAAAGTAGTATTTCTCTGGTTTTAATATTGTTAGACATGGATATAAATTGTCAGTATTGGGTAATAGTTATTTCATCTTAACATATTTAGCTCGACATCTCCGTTTTTAAGGTGGGAGGACTTTTCTCCAGTGTCGCCATTCCTCAGATGAAGGAGTTTGGAAGGATAGCTGTGTGTGGCAGCATCTCAACCTATAATGACACCAATCCACAGACAGGTCTGATCTCTCTCTTTCATCTTCAAAACCATTCAAAGATGTCAAGTCTACATTGCCTAACTCTCATACTGTATTGGTACGTTGATATGTTGTCAGTGTTGCTCATTTTAATATTCCACTAGAGAGCACCATTAGCCAGCATTACACTCAGACTGACCTGTGACCAACTGAATGCATTTCACTCATGTTTCATTGCATAGTAAATAATCTCGATTAACCCAGAACTAGTCTCATGTAATTGGTCAACTACTCGATTATGTTCCGGGTCCAAACATGTTAAAGAGAAGGGATCAAGAAAGGCTAAAACAAGGAGAGGAACCGGAACAGGATGCTTCATTCACCCTCTCTGAATGTCCCATGTTTGAATAGATGCTAGCACCGAAAAACCAGTAAGGAATAACCCAAACACCGGAACAACCGTATGCATCTCGCTCAGTCACAAAATATTCTACTGTACCAGTTATGTTTACATAGATCTGGCCATGAGAGATTACATAGAAATATATGAATTAACATATTGGAACTCTGTGTTCCATTATAAAGGACCACAATGGAAACAAGTCTAGACTTTTTGTGTATATAATCCTCTGCCATTTCGGTAGATGTATTTGTTGCTTGGTGTGGCTTCTTTATGTATTTTAAATGGTCAAATCAACATCAAAAAATATGCCTATACATCACCTCTCTCTCCTATTTCTGTCTATATCAGTCTATCTACAGTGCATTCAGAAAGTATTCAGAACCCTTGACTTTTTCCACATTTTGTTAAGTTACAGCCTTATTCTAAAGGGGATAACATTTTTAAAAAATCCGCAATCTACACACAATACCCCATAATGACAAAGCGAAAACAGGTTTTTAGAAATTAGTGCACAGTGATTTTTAAAAAACATACCTTATTTACATATGTATTCAGACCCTTTGGCACTCTAAATTGCGATACAGGTATTCCAAGCTTGTAGCGTCATACCCAAGAAGACTCAAGGCTGTAATCACTGCCAACGGTGCTTCAACAAAGTACTGAGTAAAGGGTCTGAATACTGATGTAAATGTAATTTCAGTTTTTTTTATTGCGTTACAGCCTTTTTCCACAACAAAATGTGGAAGAAGTGTAGGGGTCTGAATACTTTCTGAATGCACTGTATCTAATCTTATCTATCAGGCCCATACCCCCACCTGACCATGATCTTCAAGCAGCTAAAGATGGAGGGCTTCATGGTGGGCAGGTGGGAGCATAAGAACCCAGAGTCTCTGAGGAGACTCATGGCTTGGAAGAGAGAGGCAAGTACAGTACTTGGGATAAAAGCTAGCCTGGGTCTCAGTCTGTGCCATCATTCCACTCCTTGTTCATTGTCATGCACACAGTTTAGCATTGACATGGAGTGGAATGTTAGCACAAAACAGGTTTGAGATTTCAGGCTAGATAAAACTGTCCAATCATAATCATGACAATTCTATGGTAATCAATTTGGACACCATGTTTTACATATTCTGAATATGTCTGTTAACTGTACACCCTGCTTGCAGGTATTCACATTTACAATATGAAATGTTTGTCACATACTATAGCTGTGTTCAAATACCCATACTAACATAGTGTATACTACATACTATTAGTTAATTTTAGTACACTGTAAACGGAACAGTATCCTTTCAGTTGAGCGTACTAGCTCTTCGCCGGTCTAGCGGAAGTTGATGATGTTGCTATGCAACCACCTGCTAGCTAGGTAGCATAACAAATTACTAGTTCGACATTTTACGATTTAGGGTGTGTTCTTAAATTCTATCTGGAGTGTCAGAGTACGCTCGTAAATTCAGAGCGTTGTCAGATCGCTCTGAATTTACAAACGAACAATCTGACAAGGCTCTGAATTTACAAAGAATTTACGAAGGCACCCGAATGTCCATTGAGAACACACAACGACTATACCATTTAGCTAAGCTAAGAATAACGGGAATAATCAAGTCAATTAACGTTGGGTAGTTAGTGAGCCTATAGTTAATATACTGGCAAGTTTATGACAAGTGGCAAGTTTACCTTCCCATAGCTAACATACGGTGTGCTGTAATGATATGCTATGTGGTTCGTAAGGACAGCGTAGCTAACAAATTGTCAGCCAGCATAACGTGTAAGGTAACTTATTTGAAAAGTAATTACTTTATTACATTGCTCAACATTTTAACATTTGTCATAATTAGTTAAAGCAATGAAATTGTATCCGCTATCATTGGAATTCGGCTGCATATTTTCTACCATTTTCTTAAAATCTGAAAACGATGTGAAGCCACGCCCATTTTCTGAATTTTACTATGAGCCCTTAAGGAAATAGCGTCCTTTGTGTGTATACTTCATATATTGGCGAATTTAGTACGACGACATCCGGGAAGGGGGAAGGAAAAAAGTATGTGAACCCTTTAGAATTACCTGGATTTCTGCATAAATAGGTCATAACATTTTATCTGATCTTCATTTTTTTTTGTACCCCCTTTTTCTCCCCAATTTCGTGGTATCCAATTGTTAGTAGCTACTGTCTTGTCTCATCACTACAACTCCCGCACGGACTCGGGAGAGGCGAAGGTCGAGCGTCCTCCAAAGCACAACCCAACCAAGCCGCACTGCTTCTTAACACAGCGCGCATCCAACCCGGAAGCCAACCGCACCAATGTGTCGGAGGAAACACTGTGTACCAAGCGACCTGGTCAGCGTGCACTGCGCCCGGCCCGCCACAGGAGTCACTAGTGCTCGATGAGACAAGGATATCCCTGCCGACTAAACCCTCCCTAACCCGGACGACGCTAGGCCAACAATGCGCCGCCCCATGGGCCTCCTGGTCGCGGCCGGCTGCAACAGAGCCTGGGCTCGAACCCAGAGTATCTGGTGGCACAGCTATTAGACCACTGCACCACCCGGGAGGCCCATCTGATCTTCATTTAAGTCATTAATGTAACTATAGACAAACACTCTGCTTAAACTAATAACACAAACATTTATAATTGTTCATGTCTTTATTGAACACACCGTGTAAACATTCACAGTGCAGTTTGACAAAGTATGTGAACCATTGGAGTAATAACAGGTTGACCCCCCCTTTGGCAGCAATAACCTCAACCAAACATTTTCTGTAGTTGCGGATCAGACCTGCACAACGGTCAGGGGGAATTTTGGAACATTCCTCTTCAGCTCCACAATATTCTTGAGATGTCTGGTGTGAACAGCTTGAGGTCATGCCACAGCATCTCAATCAGGTTGAGGTCAGGACTAACTGGGTTAGTCCAGAATGCGTATTTCCTTCTGTTCAAGCCATTCTGTTGTTGATTTAATTCTGTCTTTTGGGTTGTTGTCCTGTTGCATCATCTAACATCTGTGGAGCTTCAATTGGCAGACAAAATGTTTAACTTTCTGTCGATGTTAACAAGCTGTCCCAAACCATGACGCTCCCTACACCATAGTTTAGTTGGGATGAGGTTTTATGTTGGTGTGGTGTCCCTTTTTTCCCACACATAGTGTTGTGTGCTCCTTCTAAACAACACAACTTTAGTTTCATCTATCCGCAGAATATTTTTGCCAGTAGCGCTGTGCAACATCCAGGTGCTCTTTTGCGAACTTCAAATGTACAGCAATCTTTTTTTTGACAGCAGTGGCTTCTTCCATGGTGTCTTCCCATATACACCTTTCTTGTTTAGTGTATTGTAGACTCGTCCAGAGATGTTAGCATCTTCCAGAGATTTCTGTAAGTCTTTAGCTGACACTCTAGGATTCTTCTTAACCTCATTCTGCGCTGTGCTCTTGCAGTCATCTTTGCAGGACGGCCACTCCTAGGGAGAGTAGCAACAGTGCTGAAATTTCATTTATAGACCATGTCTTATCGTGGACTGACTTTTAGAGATACTTTTGTAACCCTTTCCAGCTTTATGCAAGTCAACAATTCTTAGTCTTAGGTCTTCTGAGATCTATTTTGTTCGAGGCATGGTTCACATCAGGCAATGCTTCTTGTGAATAGCAACCCTCAAATTTTCTGTGTGTTTATAGGGCAGGGCAGCCCTAACCAAAATCTCCAATCTCGTCTCATTGATTGGTTAGTTGACTCCAATTAGCTTTGAGAAGCCATTAGCCTAGGGGTTCACATACTTTTCCCAACCTACACTATGAATGTTTAAATTATGTTTTTTAGTTTAACCACACTTTTGTTTGTCTATTGTTGTGAGTTAGATGAAGATCAGATCAAATGTATGCATAAATCCAGGTAATTCCAAAGGGTTCACATACTTTTTCTTGCCACTGTATACTTTAGATTATACCCAGCTAGCACATAACGTTCTGAGAACCATATGTTTCTTAAGGCATGGTTGTTATATTGCATACAACCTTCCCATAATGTTTCCTCATGGTTCTATTTAAAGCAATCGTCTGAAACCTTAAGAAACAACGTTCTTCTGTGGGAATTTCAGTAGTTCAGCATAACGTTTGACAGGTTTCCTCATGGTTCTATTTAAAGTTGTTCTCAAAACATTAAGAAAACCTTCCATAAGAAAACATTAGCAACGTTCAAAGAATGTAGTAATAATGTTTTTTTTTTTTATAATAATTATTCTTTCTTGCTAAGTGTGTTCATGTTTGTTGGCCGCGCCCACTAATTGGCCAAACCTGATCTTAATGATCCTTTGAAATAGGGTCTGTTTTAATAGACTAAAATGAACAGCTTTGTATGAGTTAAAGAAGTTAAAAGCAGGGTTGGAACAAATTATTTTCACTTTTTTTTTGTTCCGTTCCATTGCTCTGACAAGCAAAATAAAGTTCTGAACCGGTTCGAACCCCAGAAAAGTGACTGTATATCGTTTTTTTGTGGCATCAGAATTCAAATAAAAACACATTATACCTTTTTTGTAGTTAATAAATCCAATGTGATAACTATCGTATCCTTAACTAGAATTGAAAAGGCTTATCAAATCTTCCATTAGCCGGTAGGCCTAATTGCCAGCTTTTGCAATTTTCACTTTCGTTTTAACAATCAGGAAAATTATGGCTTCGTTCCCAGAATCAATGGGAAACTAAAAACGTACATTCCCAAAACTTCCAAGGAACCAAATGTGCTAGCTGGGAGGTGACTGCTGAATGACCATGTCATAATGTAGTGTTTTCATCCACAGGGGAAACTGCAGTGTCGTGAGCAAGTCACTGAAGGCTTTGAGAACATGCCTGCTGCCTTTATGGGAATGCTGCAGGGAGAAAACATTGGAAAAGCTATTGTTAAAGTTTGATGTGGCTTCAATAGATACTCTATAACCCATAGAATTAGGATTCAAGGAGCATTCTATTCTACCCATAGGAAAGCCACAGTGTAACTATGACAATGCATTTTGGAATTATTTGTATTGTAGAGTGTATTCGTAGAACAACCCTATTATACCAGCACATCATAGTCCGTCCTTGACTCAAAAATGTTTACTTTGTATGAAGTATTAAAGTCCTTTCAGGCTTTTGTTTTGTAAAAAGGTTGTCTGACTACATATTTTTACTCACAAATCAGTTTCAAATGAATTAATAGGGTTTCGTAGGCAAGCAAGTAGTAATTTAGTAATGGTAAGATCTGCATCGCCACACTGTACCAGATCTAGGTTATTCTGTCTTGTTGCAGGCTATAGCTCTAAAAATAACTCTGCTCCAGTTTTAATTTCTTCCACAAAAAGTCACTAAATATTCGTCAAACACCTATTTTTCAGTGACAATTGACGATACTATAACTGACTAAATAGACCCAGAAAAAAACAGCCTAATCTGAACCAGGATCTGGGCTTACAGGAGACGTTGAATGACGATTCTCCTTTAAGTGGATTTGGCGCATGCACACTTGGTCAAAAATATATAACAACATGTAAAGTGTTGGCCGCATGTTCCATGAACTGAAATAAAAGATTCCAGAAAAGTTCTATACACAACGCTTATTTATCTCCTTTTCTGCACAAATTTGTTTACATGGAACATTGATGTGTACTTTCTTTTACACAATGTACGTTTTCATTGCTTGCTAACTTGCTAGTAAATAAAGTAAACCTGCTTCTCACAAATGTAGGAAAGTTCCCAGCTAACCTACTAAGTAAAAAAAAAAACACAGTGAGTCAAAGTAAATGTGTTTTAACATCCATTCAAATTATAATAGTTCCTCACAGTTTTTGAAAAACATTTCCAACACTCGCCCCCTCGATAAGCGACGTCGCTGATAAAAAGGTCTATGGACATGTTACGTGTATTCGTTTCTATTTTAATGATTGTCAATTTCATCGCCATACTATAGCATAGCTGTCCCATTCATACTTTCCTTGTCAAGTCATTATCTTATAGCCTAAGTTAGGTTTTAAGCAAAGGATAAATATTTGCTCTTGTAACTGACATGATTGACGGGTGCTGAGAGAGAGAGAGAGAAAGAAGAGAGAGAGAGGAAGAGAAAGAGAGAAGAGGAAAGAGGAGAGGAGAGAGAGAGAGCGAAAGAGAGAGTGAGAGAAAGAGAGAAGAGGAAGAGTAAGAGAGAAAGAGAGAAGAGGAAGAGAGGAAGAGAGATTATTTCCGTAGGCCTATCTCTATTCAGAAAGTTTCCTAAAGTAGCATGTCTGGACTCCATCTCTCTTTAATAAGAATGAAATGCTCCTGTCATGATTTAATCTTATAAAATGCCTGTTTTCAGTAGCTTAGGCTACCTTATTTCTCTCATTACGCCATCCTCTCTTTGAAGAACATATGTCAATGCCACGGCCATCGAAGGACCGCAGCAGCAGGGTTTGTGACATTATCAGAGGAAACCCATCGGACTTTGCTTGAATGGTTGTGCGTCGAAATAGGACCTGTATTATAATAAATGATATGCAGAAAAGCCAACAGACAAAGACCAGGTAGGCATACATTATATCTTTATTTTGATTCCAATAATGTCAATAAAAAAATGTGACGTATCCTCTCCAGCCTAGCATTTCTTAATTTGTTGATTCATATTTAAGTAATAACATGAATAATAATAATGCAATGCCATGATATTAACGAAGTGTAATGGCTTGCTTCAGATAGGTTTTTATTAAGAAGCATATCCCCCCCTCCCCACCCCCCACAAAGTAAACCGGAGTCTCTTCCCCTCCCTACAGGTTACATGTTACCAACCCCTCAGCCTGAACAATCAGCATCCTCACAAGCTCCATCTCTACCTGATGTGTACTGGCCTTCCATGCGCTATCGACCTCCTGTGCACTTGGAATCTCTCATGAACTCTCAACCTACTGTGCAGTTTCACCAACAACCACAATACTACCCAGACCCTCAAGTCTATTCCAACTAATACCAGCCTCCTCCACCCAGAGATTTATCCTACCCCGTCCTATGCCAGTCCTACACCAGGTCAGCCTCGTTACCCAGCGTACAAACCTTGAAACGTCCACCACTCAAACCTAGAACGTCCTGAACCCAGAGAGACCTCAGGTGACCCCCCCCCCCCCAGTGTGATACCCTTCAGCTTCTGCCCTTGAGCAGTATGGTAGACCCCAACCAGCTTCACAAGCCTTCGATGTGCCTACTGCTCACTACTACCAACGGTCCGACCAATAGCTAGTCCCAGTAGTACCAATTCACACCCCACAAGTGGCTCCGGAGAGACCCAGGTATTCATCCCAGATAGAGGAACCTTCCTTCCCCAACTTCATTCACGAAGATCCTGAAGAGTTTGCAACGTTAAGAATGGCCCTCACAAACCTACTGCCAGAGGAGGAAACGGAGAAGTACAAGTACCACATCCTCTTGGATCACCTGCACTTGGTCTCTGCCTGCCACATGGGCCTGGCTTATGCTAATGCCCCCAGCCATACTCCTCAGCACTGGACCAGAAGTATGGCCAACCCCACCACCTAGTCCTGAGAGAGATAGCAACCATTCAGAATCTGCCCAGGTGATGCAAGCAAGAGCTTTCAGTAGCTTTGCCCTTCGAATCCGCTCACTGGTGGGGATGCTCCAGTCATTCCAGCATGGCGAGGGATCTGCTGAGCTGGCCTGCTCCTCCCATGTTTAGCAACTCCTCAGTAAGTTATCAGGAGAACAAGTTGCCAGTTATGCCCATCATGCCCACAGAACCAGGCCAGGTGTCCAGTACAATCTGAAGGACTTCTCCTTGTGGCTGCAAGATGAAGCAGAGTGTCAGGCAGTTGCTGCCCAGGTTGATGAGCTCCACCAAGCACCATCTTGGACACAAAGGAAAGGTTGCCAGACATTCTCCAAGCCCTCATCTAATAAAGCTACAGTCCTGCATGGTTCCAATTCGACCTCCAAATCCTCACCCACCAGACAATGTTCCATACACCCACATATGGCTTCAGAGTGTAACTTGAAGAAACCCTGTACCAAGTGTCACAGAAAGCATCTTGGCATCCTGCATGATGTACACAACAGAAAACCAGACTCTAGAATCTATGTTAACCCACAAAGCCATTCCGCCAAAGATCCCATCGAATGTTGTTAAAGTCTTCCCGAGTGGCATAAATCTCAAGATGTTGATCTTTGTTATTCCTTGATGATGACTCAGAACGCATACTGCTACTGTCAGCTGCTACCAAGCACTTAGGGCGCAACGGAGCAGCTGAAGACCTAGTGCTTTGGACAATCCTACAAGAGACAGAGACACTAGCAGGAGCCACAGTCCACTTGCAACAAGAAATTCACCATCCAGGGTGCATTCACCTCCAACAAGATGGGCCTTGTAGAACAAAGCTACCCAGTAGATATAATGCAGAGATGCCACCATCACCTCAAAGGCCTCCCTTTGCGTGCCTTCTCCAGAGTTAAACCTCCTCCTCATTGGATCTGATAACCCCCCCATCTCATCACTCCAATTGAGCATGTTCACCTAGGTCCACCAGGAGCACCAGCAGCCTTAAAGACTAGACTTGGATGGACACTCCAAGGCCATACCCAACTCCTAGACCAGTCCACTCTGCAGCAGTGCCTGCTCACAACATCCCTTGCTCCTAAATCTAACTTACTCTACAACATAGAGAAACTATGGCAAGTTGATGTGCTCCCTTTCCAGGATGAGAAGATAACCACTTGATCCAAGCAAGATACAGAAGCCATGTCCTTAGACTCCATTAATGGGATTGACCACTACTCAACACACTTCCTTCACACTAATATGGCACCCCAAATCCATGCCCCCAAGGTAGCAGTCATACCTATCCTCTGACCTTCCTGTACCAAGGAGAATCCCAGAATGAACATCTCCCTGGACCCACCCTGGGACCATCCTTGCTCAATGTGCTCCTCTGATTCCGCCAGAACAGCATCGCCATCAGTGCTGACATCGAGTCCATGTTTCACCAGGTACGACTGCCTCCCAAAAACCGCTCTCTCCTGAGATTCCTGTGGAGGGGAATGAGAAAGGAAAACCCCCAGATGTATATGAGTGGCAAGTCTTACCCTTTGGCGCCACCTGCAGTCCATGTTGTGCCACATATGCATTGCAGAAATGTGCAGTACAACTGAGAGTACAACTCAGTACTGCACTCATATGTAGATAAGTCTACAAAGCCTTCCCACCATCCAGGAGTCCAAACAACTACTGGTCAGAATGTGACAACTGCTAGCTTCAAGGGGCTCTGAAATACAGCAGTGGGCCAGCAACCGTTTATCTGGAGTTGACCACATACCTCCTGAAGCACGATCTGAAAGCACTAAACTCTGGTTGTCATGACCAAACAAAACCAAGACAGGGTACCCTGGGCCTGAGTTGGCACTGTCTATCGGATAGATTGGGCTACAAGCACTGACCAGTTGAGTACAAGAGCCTGATAATTGTGTGGCGAAATCCTGCACTTTAAGAGCACACCAGCTGTCAGGTAGGATGAAGTAAATGCACTGCAAGCCGGAAGTTCACAGCAAAAACCATAGCCCTCTCCCTCCGTCTCTCTCTAGTGCATTACACTGGAGCTGACTTTTTTCTGTTCAGTGCAGATGGGATCTGTAAATGCACTGGTATTGACATTTGCGTTAAAGGGGGTGTGGGTTTGAGTATATCGCTTGTTATTATATTTTTGGAACTGTATGGATTGATTTATTTTGTATTGGCCAATGAGACTTTGGGGATATTTTTAAAGTCCTTTTATGTTTTGAACTACACAGTCACACATTAATGTACCTAACTCCCTTTTCACTCTATGTAAGGAATACAGATATTTGTAAATCTAATAACTGGGTTCGTTATTGTCTGTTGCCCCTACGAAATTGCCTCTGAGTTGATCTATTTATTATTAGTGTATGATGCATTATTGGTTGGGATACCCCTGTGCTGTGACTTGTTGTTATATGGTGTGTCTTATCCTTTCTCTCCACTAACTAGCTAGCAAACAGGCTACATTCTAGGCAGTCTCCTCTGCTGATGTGTGCGTGTGTGGTAGCAGTATCCCTATCCATCTCCATTCATATCAGCGGAGTTAATACTTGCCTGGTGCCAGAACGAAAATCTTTACCCTTCTCTAACAATACCGCCACAAAATGTGTACAAAGTCTTGGCAAGTCAGTATAACCCGCTGTGTTTCATATCAACCTTCACCGCCCAAGGTAAAGTCCTGCTACAGCGACTGTGGATGAATAACAGAGTGGGATGACCCAATCCCCCCCAGAGAGCACTATCCATCAGGCCTGGACTGAGTGGGAAGGTGAGCTTCCTGACTTGGTCAAGATCCAGATGCTATAGTCCCAGTGTACATCCCATAGAGTCACTTTCCAAAGAGTTGCATGTGTTCTATGATTCTTCAGAGAATGCTTATGGGTCAGTGGCATTTCTCAGGATAGAAACCCAGCAGGCACAGGTCCATGTCTCCTACTGCCATGGCTCACTCAAGAATAGCTCCTAAACATCCTCTCGCCATTCCCCACCTTGAACTTTGCGCTGCCCTTACAGGTGACCAGCTGGCCAAGCTGTTACAGACCGAGATCACCTTACCTATGGACAGGACAGTTCTGTGGTCAGACTCCACTAGTGTTGACTTAGTTGCACTCAGAATTCAGTCGATACAAAGTCTTTGTTGTTGCCGACCCTGTAACTGAAATCCTGGACCACATATCACCCACGACTGGAGGTATGTTGACACACAGAACACCACAGCAGATGACATCACCCGAGGAAAGAGTCTGGCTAAATTGTTTGCTCTTCACATGTGGAATCATGGCCCTCCCTTCCTTCACCTATTCCCCTCCCATAGCGCCACAGGAGCAACTATCAGAGTTGAGGAAACCACTTACCCAGGCCCCCCAGGAAGCTGTGCTTCCTCTGCCAGATGCAAGTCACTTCAGTACCTGGAAGGACCTGATTGAAGCCACTTACGGTCCATCAACCAAACTCACTCTCAAAACCCTGGTTCTCCAGCTACTGACCATTTAATGTGAGATCCTCTTTCTCCAGCACTCCCAGAGAACATCCATCCCAGAAGACCTCCATTCGCTGTTAATTAGTAAGTAAAGTGGCCCCCTTGAAAAGCCAACTTCAAAACCTCTCTCCTGAATTGGACAAGTCTACAGGTCTCCTTTGAGTTGGGGGCAGGCTCCGGAGAGCTGAGACTCTTAAACCAGACTTGGTGCACCCAGTAGTGCTGGATCCGAATAACCCAATCGCTTGGCTCCTCATCAATCACTATGATGACAAGCTTGTCCATCCTGGTGCCGATACGGTGTTTGCTGACATCCGCCAACATTCCTGGGTTCTGAAGGGACGTCAAGCTGTACGTCAACACCAACATTCCTGCCTCAAGTGCAGGGAATGGAAAGCCAAGCCCCATGTCCCCAAAATGTCAGACCTACCTTCTTCCCATCTCCGCCTACACCAGCCATGAAGGATGAAGATGGAAATATGTTTCCATATTTGGGGCAGCTGTGGTCGAATTGCCCCTACCCTGAGACTATCACCAACCACCATCCCCTGTCCAGACTCCAGCACCACCTTTAAATACCCACACCTGCCAATAATCAGTGTGGCAAACCTTACCATTTCAGTTTGTATTTTGTTACAAGACACCTTATGCCTTTCTTTGTGTATTTTGGATGCATTTATTTTACCTTTATTTAACTAGGCAAGTCAGTTAAGAACAAATTCTTATTTTCAATGACGGCCTAGCAACAGTGGATTAACTGCCTGTTCAGGGGCAGAACGACAGATTTGTACCTTGTCAGCTCGGGGGTTTGAACTTGCAACCTTCCGGTCCAACCACTAGGCTACCCTGCCGCCCCAATATATTTATGACAAAGTAAGTTTGTTCTTACTTCTTAAATTGATACTATAATTTGATTGAGAACATTCACTTTATTTGATCAATATGTTTGCTTTATGCATTTCCTTTACTCATGTTCGCCTATGTTTGTTCATGTTATTGAGATTCATGAGCATTTGTTTAATAGAAAATCACTACCATGTATGCTTTTGTATCTTCGTTAACCATCCCATCATCTTCAACAATTCAACTGAAATTAAACTTTGACCAGACAGCATCAGATGGGCTACACATACAGAGACACGCTGTTTCACTAACTCTGATTATTTTTCCGATGAGATACATTCAGCCTTGTGAACTGAAGGAAAATGATGGAACACAGAGACGAAAGCTAATATAAAATTTAAAAAAAATCCTTGGTCAATATCTTTGGGGAAGCCTGGCTTCCCTTGGCACCAGTTGTATTCAGTGCACGTGACAAACTTGGATTTGAATACATGCCACAGCAGTTCTACAATCTCCATCAGAAGCCCAGGCTTTTGGCATAGCTGGAAAAGCTTTAATTTCTGGACTACAGCATTGTAAGATTGTGCCCTCCACAGCACTTGGTTGGTAGGTTACATTATATTTAGATACTTCAAATACTGCCTGAGACACCTTTTGCTACTTGTCTCTGCACTCAAATACTGAAACACTATTACATGGTGTTCTTTGTTTGAATGGACTGTATTTGCATGAAATGTACATTATGGAAAACATGTCTCACACTTAAGTATTTATATACATATTTAGTAGAATAATTAATGGATTGACAAGATTTTGGCACTATCAAACTTTTAGGTTAGTAGGAAAGTTAATCATGTAAACCACCTAAATATACTCAGTCAGGTGAGTGGATGGTAGCAGTTAGACTTCTTTACGTGCTTCAAACTAGCAGTAGGGGTTACCTTAAATGAATGACTCTTGATCCGTAGACTGTAGCAAATCTATGTATCTTGTTTGGAGTTCCTTGCGTTTTCTTACCTTTGTTTGATTGCAGTAAGAACCGTGAGCTCTCCCACCATCCACGCACACACACCATATGTTCAAACACCAGTGTTTATCACAGTTGGTTGGTGGCACCTTAATTGGGGAGAATGGGCTTGTGGTAATGACTGGAGCGGAACCAGTGGAATGGCATCAAATACATGGTTTACAGGTGTTTGCCATTCCATTTGCTCCGTTCCGGCCAGTATTATGAGCTGTTCTCCCCTCAGCAGCCTCCACTGGTGTTTATAGATCCCTGATGTGTGTTTACCGCCACCATTTATCTGTACCTAGTGGTCTGGAGTGTAATTGCCCAAATATTACCATAATATAAGATAAACCAAATTGGCTCCAACACTCACATTCACCGAACATTTAGTATTTGAAACTCAAACATTCATTTCCTAGCTGCTTTTTCTATAATCCTACAGGGTCTTTATAATTCTCCATACCTTATATTCCTATGCATGCCCACCATTGTATTTGGCAGATGGTATTTAAAAACTGATCTGGTTTAGAAATCAAACTCTGGTTCTTATTGCAGAGTACATTGTACAACTGTTAAGATTGTATTGCAAGGTATGCTATATGTGTAGGCTATGCCACATGTATTGGCTAATATGCATGTGCAGCTTTCGTTTCATGCCTGCATTTATCAACATGCTTTTATTTGGGTTCTATGCAAAGTATATAATTGAATGTTTCTTTAAGCCTGTAGATAGTTACTTGAAATTAGACAATCATGCCAAAATATGATTACATTTTTTTTATTCACTGACAGAGCTAGCTAGCTAATAAAACGTAACTTGACATTTACACAGTAGCTGGCTAGGCTAGTCAAACTAACATTGGCCTCACTTTCAATAAATTGGCTAAATGGCTAACGGAGTACCTCTTCATTACGATCAAGGCAATTCGTATTGCATGCAGCATATTTTAAGTGCACTCGGTCCCATATCGGTTTTCGAGTCACTATTATTTGAGTCACAAGCAAGTTCTAAGTCTCAAGTCGAGTCCCAAGTAGAATGGGTCGAGTCTCCAGTCACGTCCAAATCTTGCATTCTAAGAGCAAGTTAAGTCAAGTATAAAAAATCTTTACAGGCAATGACTTGTTAAACTACAAATCTTTGTCTATTTATTGAGGCTACCAGATAGACCATTTCATTATTTTGTCGACAACACATTTTGGTTATGTAATTAATTTGAACAAATTCCAAATGCAAGTTTCATAAGTCGGCCTAAATGTTTCAAGCAATTTTGACTTACCAAAAGACCAGCAGTCCTATGCTAGTATTGTTGCTTTATTCCCCATTGCTGGTGAGCCTGCAAAGTAAAATGTTCATATTCTTGATCAACATATTCAAAAAAAAAATTGGAGCTGCAAATTAATTTGTCAATCCTCTCTCCCTACAATTTTCAGTTTGCGCTGAACCCGTTCCAAAAGCTGTACAGCAAATAAACTGTTTAAGAATAGATAAGGCATGTGGTAATGAGGCATCAGGGTTGGAGATAAACAGGGGTCGTCAGCATATAGCGAGACTTTCTGATCTAAGCCTTTCCTGAGTATACCTTGAATAGCATCATTCGTGTGCAGTATGACGGCGAAGGGCTCGATTACAAAAAAAACAACCCTGTCTGGATCCACAGTGCAAGGGAACATTGTCAGAAGACAAGTTATTAGTCCGTACTGAAGCTATGGGAGAGAAATAAATTATCTTTATCCAAGCAATGAATTTGGGACCAAAGCCAAATCTATAAAGAGTAGCTGTTAGGTAGTCCCACTCAACACGGTCAAAAGCTTTTTAGGCATCGAGTGCAACCACCACATCTGGGTCCCCCAATTTACAGATCTGATGTGCAAGTAGTTTACTGGCATTGTCGCCTTGCTCATACACTCTGTATCGACCTCATAAGAGTAATTGTTCAGCTTGTCTGGTAGAGAGCTTGTCAAATTCAGATCGGAGTAGCTGGCGTTCTTTATATTGATCAGAGGAACGGATTTGTGGCATACTTCTCATCCAATGTAGCTATGGCTTCGCTCAGGTCTCGAAGCCGCTCAGAGTGAGCTTTGTTTTTATTGGTTGTATAAGAAATAATTTGGCAACATAGGTATGCTTTGAAGGACTCCAATATGGAAGAGCAGGACATCCCTGCAGTTGAATTAATTTCTAGGAATAAGGTGATTTCAGAAGAAATGAAATTGACAAACTCCTTATCTGAGAGTAAAATGGGGTTAAGACGCCATTGATAACACATAGGAGATCGCTGGGGAAACTCTAGTTCAAGCATTAAAAGGTACACTGCCGATCAATCAATGCGGGAGTATGTTTGATGAACATGAGAAAAAAAAGGAATACTGTCAAGGAAACAGCAGGCATAGCATACATAGCATATTTCTGAAGAAAAGATTGAATAAGTAGGGTACATTTAGATGGGTCTGTAGTTCTTTGTGAGGACTTGTCAAGAACTGGGGATATTGTACAATTGAAATCACCCTCTAAAATCAACAAATGGGAATCTACATTGGGTATAGCAGATCAAAAGGTAGAAGTGAAACTTGTGTCATCCCAATTGGGGGCATAAACACTAGCCAAAACAAGAGGGGTAGAAAAGTTTAACAGTTACTATGACGCACTGTCCCTTAGGATCAGCAATAACCTCAGAAGCTACAAAGGGAGTAGATTTATCAACCAAAATGGCAGCACCCTTTGATTTACTATGAAAGTCTGAGTGACACAGTTGACCAACCCAGTCCCTGCTAATCTTAAAGTGCTCACCAGTCTTCAAGAAAGCCTCTTGCTAAATTTGCGTCCAAACCGTTTAAAATGTGTCAGCACCCTCTTGTTAGCCCATTTGATGTTCCATGAAATGTACGTGATGGTATTATTTTGGCCACCCCGAGCACTCCCGTTATACAACCCTGTCATTAGAGCATAGAGTGGAAAAACAATGAATAGCCAAAAACCCCAGAATAACCTGTCTCAGAGTAATAATGTACGGTGTAAGATACTTGGAAAAAGTACAGAATGACAACATTAGAACTGAACAATTCAAACTCTTTCCTCCCCCCAACGCAGACAATACCTCCCCAAACGAGGTACAAACATGTTTTCTTCATACAGTATGTGTGTGAGAGTGGGGTGTTAAACCCAAACCCACAGTCCCACCATTTAAAGTAGCGTTCTGCCTTAGTGAATCAAGCAGCAAAAAAATTTTTTTTAAAAAGTGAATCCCATGTGCAAACAAAATTTGAAAAGCACCAGATTTATACAATTATATTCCCAGTCTTATAACAGGTATTGAGAGAGAAAATAAATTAAATATACTAAGGCTTGTCGTGGACATTTCCTGTATTACCAAATCATGAGAGAGCAAACCACACACAAGTCAGAGTTATCATAAAGTTCATTTTTAATTATATGAGCTTCACCATAGCCCTGTGACTCTCAGATCAATTCAGTGTCTATAAATGAATTCTCTGAGAGTGCTTACAAAACAGTCCTTAGTATCATTATACCCAAGACACACCCATCAAAACTCACATGATGAATAACAGATCTTAGAAACATTATACAAAGAACCTTTTACCAGAAAAAAAGAGTATTAGCTATAGCTATAAATTATCGTTCAGTTTGGTCTCCTAAACCGAAGCTCTTATCTCGTTCTTGATACCACTTAGAACCAAGACATTACCTCATCCAATGGCATATATCAAATACACCCCCTCCTGGACAAGCTTACAGAGAGACGTGACTGGCACACAGACATTGTGGAGCCAACCTAACTGGTTCCCCATTAATCACACCATCCCTTCACATGGTTTAGGAATAGTTAGACACATTCACAGATAAGACTAACCCGACCTCTCCCCTCTCTGGGCCCAAGTAACCTTTTCCACATAAGCATACTTATAAAAATTAATATTTATAAATGTTACCTAAAGGATTCTGATTCTGATTTCTGCCACGACAGGCTCTCAGCCAAAAACCTCTCATTTGATGTAAGCAAATTGTAGTAAAACAACCCCAGAAAAAAAATCTAGTTGGACGATGTGACAATGTACAGCCAAGACCACAAAACAACGTCTGTGCAACATTGAACGTTTGCTGAGTATAAATTATGTTAAAAGCCTTCAACATTGAATTAAAGACCCCCAAAAACATGTAGCCTCAGAACATTTACTGTTTACTGGGTTGAGACAAACGGATGTGGTAAACAAATAACCAAAAGTCAATGAGATAATATGTAAACATACTGAATAGGTCATTGAGACAGCATAGAAACAAAGGAATTATGTAAAACCTTAATAAAATGAAATAAAAATGACTGTTTCACGCCCTGACCTTAGAGATCCTAATTTATTCTCTATGTTTGGTTAGGTCAGGGTGTGACTCGGGTGGGAGAATCTGTTTTCTATTTCTTTGTTGTTTTTGCCTAGTGTGGTTCCCAATCAGAGACAGCTGTCTATCGTTGTCTCTGATTGGGGATCATATATAAGTTGTCATTTTCCGTTTGGGTTTTGTGGGGTGTTGTTTTCCGTTTAGTATCTGTGCCTGACGGAACTGTTCGCTTTCGTATTCGTTATTTTAGTTTGAGTGATTCTTAACAATAAAGATCATGAACACTTTCCACGCTGCACTTTGGTCCACTCTTCCTTACAACGACAAGCGTTACAGAATGCTTTTAAGGCAAGCACACTAGATGATCAAAACATTCGATCACATCAAATAAGCCTGAGTAGTAGCTCACCTGGGTTCGCCAACTCCCGAACTTTACAGGAATTTTAGTTATAACTAAACATAGTTATACCACAGGTCGGGTACTACTTACTTACTATCCACAGTTAGCAAGCAACAGTTGCTGATCTATGAGCAAGTTCAAGACTTCTTGATGTGGAGTTGAATGTGAGCCATAGTCTCCTCCCGGAGAATCAAAGGTGTAGTCTTTTCCATCATGAAAAATGGATGGTCCCGTGGTAGTCGTTTGGTCTGCCCGAAAGCTGCGCGCTGCCTCGACACAGTGGGGGAGTAGTCCTGGTAGATAGAGAAACTCTGTCCTTGGCATATTAAGATGGTGCCAAAGAGGATGGCTGATGGTTTACATGCTCCTGACCAATTGTGCTATTTTGTTCGTTTTTTTGCATTGTTTTGTTAACTTAGTTTTTAAACTTATTTTGCATATAATGTTTTTATTTTTATTTATTTATTTCACCTTTATTAAACCAGGTAGGCTAGTTGAGAACAAGTTCTCATTTACAACTGCGACCTGGCCAAGATAAAGCAAAGCAGTTCGACACATTCAACAACACAGAGTTACACATGAAATAAACAAACATACAGTCAATAATACAGTAGAAAAAGTCTATATACAGTGTGTGCAAATGAGGTAAGATAATGTTGCTGTCTCTTATGACCAAAAATAACTGTGATAACTGTGATTACTCACCACGAACTGGAAGAAACTTTTTCCTTTAACGAGTCCAACGAGAAGGATATACTGCTCTCCCGGAAACAGGCCCAAATCCCCTTCATTCACGTGAAGAAAAGACAAAGGAAAAGAGGACTCAGATCGGGCTACCTTCTGAGAATCCATAGGCTAGCGAGTAAACTCCCACTGCCATCTGTTCTACTTGCTAACATGCAGTCATTGGAAAATCTCATTTATGACCTATGATTACGATTATCCTACCAACTGGGCATTAAGAACTGTAATATCTTATGTTTCACTGAGTCGTGGCTGAACGACGACATGGATAATATAGAGCTGGCGGGATTTTCCATGCACTGGCAGAACAGAGATGCTAAGTCTGGTAAGACTTGGGGGTGTGTCGTTTTGTCAATAACAGCTGGTGCACGATGTCTAATAATTAAAGAAGTCTCGAGGTATTGCTTGCTTGAGGTAGAGTACCTCATGATAAGCGGTAGTGTGGTCTATCTACTAGAGGTCGACCGATTTAATTAGGGCCGATTTCAAGTTTTCATAATCTGAAATCGGTATTTTTGGACACCGATTTATTTATTTATTTTTTACACATGTATTTAATCTTTATTTAACTAAGCAAGTCAGTTAAGAACACATTCTTATTTTCAATGACGGCCTAGGAACGGTGGGTTAACTGACTCGTTCAGGGACAGAGCGACATATTTTCACCTTGTCAGCTCGGGGGATTCAATCTTGCAACCTTACAGTTAACTAGTCCAACTCTCTAACCACCTGCCTCTCATTGCACTCCACGAGGAGACTGCCTGTTACGCAAATACAGCAAGCCAAGGTAGGTTGCTAGCTAGCATTAAACTTATCTTATAAAAAACAATCAATCAATCATAATCACTAGTTAACTACACATGGTTGATGATATTACTCGTTTATCTAGCGTGTCCTGCGTTGCATATAATCGATGCGGTGTGTATCGTTGCTCCAATGTGTACCTAACCATGAACATCAATGCTTTTCTTAAACTCAATACACAGAAGTATATATTTTTAAACCTGCATATTTAGCTAAAAGAAATCCAGGTTAGCAGGCTATATTAACCATGTGAAATTGTGTCACTTCTCTTGCGTTCATTGCATGCAGAGTCAGTGTATATGCAACAGTTTGGGCCGCCTAATTTGCCAGAATTTTACATAATTATGACATAACATTGAAGGTTGTGCAATGTAACAGGAATATTTACACTAATGGATGCCACCCCTTAGGTAAAATACGGAACGGTTCCGAACTTCACTGAAAGAATAAACGTTTTGTTTTCGAGATGATAGTTTCCTGATTCTACCATATTAATTACCTAAGGCTTGTATTTCTGTGTGTTATTATGTTATAATTAAGTCTATGATTTGATAGAGCAGTCTGACTGAGCGGTGGTAGGCAGCAGCAGGCTCGTAAGCATTCATTCAAACAGCACTTTTGTGCGTTTTGCCAGCAGCTCTTCGTTGTGCATCAAGCATTGCGCTGTTTATGACTTCAAGCCTGTCAACTCCCGAGATGAGGCTGGTGTAACGATGTGAAATGGCTAGCTAGTTAGCGGGGTGCGCGCTAATAGCGTTTCAAACGTCACTCGCTCTGAGACTTGGAGTGGTTGTTCCCCTTGCTCTGCATGGGTAACGCTGCTTCGAGGGTGGCTGTTGTCATTGTGTTCCTGGTTCGAGCCCAGGGAGGAGCGAGGGGAGGGACGGAAGCTATACTGCTACACTGGCAATAATAAAGTGCCTATAAGAACATCCAATATTAATGAAATACAAATGGTATAGAGAGAAATAGTCCTATAATTCCTATAATAACTACAACATACAACTTCTTACCTGGGAATATTGACGACTCATGTTAAAAGGAACCACCAGCTTTCTTATGTTCTCATCTTCTGAGCAAGGAACTTAAACGTTAGCTTTCTTACATGGCACATATTGCACTTTTACTTTCTTCTCCAACTTTGTTTTTGCCTTATTTAAACCAAATTGAACATCTTTCATTATTTATTTGAGGCTTAATTGATTTTATTGATGTATTATATTAAGTAAAAATAACTGTTCATTCAGTATTGTTGTAATTGTCATTATTACAAATACATTTTTAAAAAATTGCCCGATTAAATCGGTATCGGCTTTATTAGGTCCTCCAATAATCGGTATCGGTGTTGAAAAATCATAATCGGTCGACCTCTACTATCTACCAAGAGAGTTCTCATCTGTATTATTCGTAGCCATCTATTTCCCACCACTGGCACTAAGACCACACTCAATCAACTCCATGGCCATAAGCAAACAAGAAGATGCTCACCCAAAAGCGGCACTCCTAGTGGCCGGCGACTTTAATGCAGGCAAACTTAAATCCGTTTGCCCAAATTTTTACCAGCATGTCACGTGCAACCAGAAAAAGAAAACTCTAGACCACCTTTACTCCACACACAGAGATGCATACAAAGCTTTCTGCCGCCCCCCATTTGGAAAATCTGACCATAATTCTATCCTCCTGATTCCTGCTTACAAGCAAAAACTAAAGCAGGAAGTACCTGTGACTCGCTCAATACGGAAGTGGTCAGATGAAGCAAATGCTACAGGACTGTTTTGCAAGCACAGACTGGAATATGTTCCGGGATTCATCCAATGGCACTGAGGAGTATACCACCTCAGTCATCGGCTTCATCAATAAGTGCCTCGATAACGTCGTCCCCACAGTGACTGTACGTACATATCCCAACCAGAAGCCATAGATTACAGGCAATATCCGCATTGAGCTAAAGGCTAGAGCTGCCGTTTTTAAGGAGCGGGACACTAATCTGGACGCTTATAAGAAATCCCGCTATGCCCTCAGACGAACCATCAAACAAGCAAAGAGTCAATACAGGATTAAGATTGACTCCTACTACACCGGCTCTGGCGCTCGTCGGATGTGGTAGGGCTTGAAAACTATTACGGACTACAAAAGGAAACCCAGACGTGAGCTGCCCAGTGACGCAAACCTACCAGAAGAGCTAAATGCCTTTCATGCTCGCTTCGAGGCAAGTAAAACTGAATCATGCACGATAGCACCAGCTGTTCTGTATGACTGTGTGATAACGCTATCGGTAGCCGATGTGAGCAAGACCTTTGAAACAGGTCAACATTCACAAAGCCGCAGGGGCAGATGGATTACCAGGATGTGTACTGATCACCGACAACGATGAGACAGCCTATAGTGAGGAGGTCAGAGAACTGGCAGTGTGGTGCCAGGACAACCTCTCCCTCAATGTGAGCAAGACAAAGGAGCTGATCGTGGACTACAGGAAAAGGCGGGCCGAACAGGCCCCCATTAACACCAACGGGGCTGAAGTGGAGCAGGTCGAGAGTTTCAAGTTCCTTGGTGTCCACATCGCCAACGAACTATCATGTTCCAAACACACCAAGACAGTTGTGAAGAGGGCACGACAAAACCTTTTCTCCCCCAGGAGACTGAAAAGATTTGGCATGGATGCCCAGATCCTCAAAATGTTCTACAGCTGCACCATCAACAGCATCCTGACCGGTTGCATCACCGCCTGGTATGACAACTGCTCGGCATCTGACCATAAGGCGCTACAGAGAGTAGTGTGCGTATGGCCCAGTACATCACTGGGGCCAAGCATCCTGCCATCCAGGACCTATATGACTTGACTATATGACTTGTTAATTGTTTACTCCATGTGTAACTCTGTGTTGTCTGTTCACACTGCTATGCTTTATCTTGGCCAGGTCTTGGCCAGGTTGTAAATGAGAACTTGTTCTCAACTAGCCTACCTGGTTAAGTAAAGGTGAAATACATTTTTTTAATAAAAATAAATATAATAGGTGGTGATAGAGGAAAACCCATAAAATTGTCAGAGACTCTAGTCATCCAAGTAATATACTTTTTTCTCTGCTACTGCACGGCAAGCGGTACCGGAGCGCCAAGTCTAGGAACAAAAGACTCCTTAACAGCTTCTACTCCCAAGCCATAAGACTGCTGAACAATTAATCAAATGGCCACCAGACTATTACATTGACCCCCCTCCCACCATTTGTTTTGAACACTGCTGCTACTCGCTGTTTATTATCTATGCATAGTAACTTCACCCCTACCTACATGTACAAATGACCTCAACTAGCCTGTAGCCTCGCACACTGACTTGGTACCGGTACCCCCTGTATATAACCTCGTTATTGTTATGCTATCGTGTTGCTTTTTATTATTTTTTAACTTTAGTTAATTTGGTAAATATTTGCTTAACTCTTCTTGAACTGCACTGTTGTTTAAGGGCTTGTAAGTAAGCCTTTCACAGTAAGGTCTACACTTGTTGTATTCGGCGCATGTGACAAATAAAGTTTGATTTGATAGCTCAGTGGTCTTGCGGGCTCGTCTGAGAATATCCATCTTCTCATGGAAAAAAAGCACTTGAAAAATGATGTCACGGGGCCTATCACCGTCCCGGAGCTTTGGGCGCAGTGACCGGTGGGAACGATCAATCAGGGGTGTCTCATCCATGGCAAGAACATCCTTCAGCAGCCTGGAGATGAAATCTGTGGTACAAGGCATTTCCGTTGACTCTGGGACCGATACCAGTCTCAAGTTATTGCGGAGAGAAAATCCCTCAAAGTTCACACAGCTCTCCTGTACCTGTTTCAGATCTGCAGCCAGGCGTTTCACGTCAGCCTCCAAGGAGGTAGTCAGGTTGGAGACACTGGTAGCAGAGGTCTCCAGTGCTGCAATCGTCATGGTGTGCAACTCTGTTGTTTTGAGTGACAGCTGGCACCGTCTCGTTTCGCAGGATAGTTAAATCTGCTTTTAAAAGTATCAGAAACATCTTGTATTCGGACCTCAATCGTAGCAACTACATCCGTTTTCCTTTCAACTATCTCAGAGCGTGGTAGCTTGATGGCCTCGAGATTTTTAATTTCAGCGCCACCAGGCAAAGCCGCACCCCTGGGTAAAGTGCGAGTCTCTAGGCCCTCTGACTCAGGAGAGGGCGGTGATAAAAATGTGTCTTTTAGGCCGGGTTTTCTCAAAGTCGTGTTTTTGGCCTTATGTTTCGTTGACATGCAGACATTTGAAAGAAAAGTAATCTTGGGTATTACAGAAAAGGATCACCAAGCTAATATTTGAAAATAAATATGGTTTTGCTGTAAAATTCACAAACATTAAGAATAATGCGGGAGCAAATGGAAAACAAGTTTTCAAACTTTTTGACCCTTGACCCCAACAAGGAGTGGTTCAAAGCTTGCGATCCCCGCGCAAATGTAGCCTGTCATTACAGCCATAAACGGTGATGCATTTTCAAAACATAAGACACAGAAATAAACCGCGTTTTACACATGCATTTTAAAGTCAGCCATTCATGTTAGCAGTAATTAACAACTAGGGATATCATGTCACATCGTTACTTCTCTGGAGCCAAGAGCAAGCAGGATCATATGGCCTACCTGTATGCAGCGGAGGTTGCAGGATTGGATGGAAAGCATGATCTATCTGTAGGCTTTTTCTTCCTCACAAATATTGTAATTAATTCATCAGAATATATCTTCACCCCATATGTATTGAAGGTAGTGGGATGTTTACAGCTGTCTTTAGACGTACAGTGCATTCGGAAAGTATTCAGACCCCATGAATTATTCCACATTCCACAGCCTTATTCTAAAATGTGTTATATTTTTTATCAATCTACACACAATACCCCATAATGACAAAAACACGTTTTTAGATTTTTTTGCAAATGTATAAAGAAAAAATGATATCACAGTTATGTAAGTATTCCGACCCTTTTCTCAGTACTTTGAAGCACCTTTGGCAGCGATTACAGTCTCAAGTCTTCTTGGGTATGAAGTTTGGCAAACCTATATTTTGGGAGTTTCTCCCATTGTTCTCTGCAGATCCTCTCAAGCTCTGTCAAGTTGGACGGGGAGTGTTGTTGCACCTCTATTTTCAGTTATCCCCAGAGATGTTCGAGTTTTAGAAGTGCTTAGGGTCGTTGTCCTGTTGGAAGGTTAACCTTCGTCCCAGTCTGAGGTCCGGAGCACCCTGGAGCAGGTTTTCATCAAGGATCTCTCTGCACTTTGCTCCGTTTATCTTTGCCTCGATCCTGACTAGCCTCCCAGTCCATGCCACTGAAAAACATCCCCAGAGCATGATGCTGCCACCACCATGTTTCACCTTCGGGATGGTGCCAGGTTTCCTCCAGACGTGACGCTTGGCATTCAGGCCAAAAAGTTCAAAATCTTCATGTGCCTTTAACTGAGAAGTGTCTTCCGTCTGGGTATTCTACCATAAAGGCCTGATAGGTGGAGTGCTGCAGAGATTGTTGTCCTTCTAGAAGGTTCTCCCATCTCCACAGAGGAACTCTGGAGCTCTGTCAGAATGACCTTCGGGTTCTTGGCACAGTATTTCCAGTGGATGATTCGAAAGAGATTAGTTTTTCCAAACTGGCCCTGAAATCATTTTTTTCCCTCATTCAAACTTGAATGTCATGAAGGAAGCCTGGAGGCTCTTCTGGGCGAGTCTCAAGTCATCAAATTTGACTCCAAGTCGTGACACCTGTTAATCTTATTTCAGTCTTTGGGAGCTAGCTAGCTATATGTTTGTCTTCATCAGACAGTAGCTTGCGTTTTCAATAGAGGCTGCATTTACGTTGTAGATATAAGCAGGCCATTGGCTGCATACATCACGAGGGGTATATACAGGAGTTCTGATTGGTTCCAAGTTTAACATTTCGGCAAATTTGCCTGAGAAGACAGTGTTTAAATATACTTTTTTTGTGAGAAAATGTCCTAGAATTGTAGGTTCCAACAAATTGTTGTCATCATAACAATGTCTTACTCTCAAATACAAAAGAAATCTGCTCCTCCTCCCTCGCTAGGGATAGATCAACTTCACTATAGTCGGCATTGGCCCACCAACTACTAGTAGGACAAGGTTGTGTATTTGCAGCCATTTCAGCAGGTTTTCGGAGTCGAGTCGACTCTTCTTCTACTACTGTACTTGAGTGTCCCGACCCACCTACATTAACTTCTGGTAATACAAAATTGTGAAGAAAAAATAATTACCCTGCTGCCAACAATTATCCCTCACAACAACAAAAACACCACCCCATTCCACTATTTAACCCTATCTAATCCTACTCCTACTCTGGGAGGACAGAACACTACCACACAACACCCCCTGGAAATCTTCTACAGTAAAACCTGTCAATCCCAAACACTTCTCTGCAGCAGCCACCACAACCTATTTTCTGTGGCCTTTCTAGGGAGTTTTTCCTAGCCACCGTGCTTCTACACCTGCATTGCTTGCTGTTTGGGGTTTTAGGCTGGGTTTCTGTACAGCACTTTGAGATATCAGCTGATGTACGAAGGGCTATATAAATAAATTTGATTTGATTTGATTTGATTGACATTTCATTTCTGCAGTACAGTTAACAACAATGGCTATGAACGCTAAGAAACCCACCTTACTGAATCACATTATTCCCATCCCTCTGCGTACTCACAGGAATCCTCTCAGGACCCCTCACCCTGTACCCATCTTCCTCTACCACTCTCTTCACTGCTTCAGCATACGACATTTTCTGTACTACTGTTACCATAGCAACCTGCCTTTTCTCTCACCTGACACCTCCGATCTCCAACCACAATTTACACACACACACACACACACACAACTTTCTCCACCGATACTTCACGTTCCTTCGTCTCATGCCATCCTGCACACTTATCGCCGCTTCCTCTCTGATTACTTTCACACTTGACAAGTAACTCCTAATGCCGCGTTCACATACTAGTCTGAGGTAGGCAACTCGGAAATGTCGAACATGCTAACTGGCTCAACGCGGCACGTGTATAATTACCAGTTAGAAAAGTCGGACATTTCCGAATTTCTGCTTCCGATTAGCACATGAACGCTGCATAAATCCAGAGTCTGCGCATGCACTTCCCAGCTCCAACGCTATTGGACGCTTCTGAATCACCGGGTCTCTCAACCAATCCCATGACCGTAGTAAACCAGGAATTTGTCAAGTCACGATGACTTGTAAAATAAACTACTGTACATGTTGCCTAACTACACAACATGCAGTATTCATTAATCTCCCGTGGGCAGATGAGATTAAGTTTTTATACTATACTGTTTCAAACCAAGTATGATCACTTTTGATTCATGTTAGGAAATACTATAAACTACCAAATCTACATGACCCAAGTCATTAGCATACTTGATTTGCAGACTACACATAAAATATGAAAATTACATAAAACATTTCAATAACGACAATTTCCGAGAATGTGTCCTATACGTTGCATGTAGCAGATGCTACAATATTTCTATGTATCATCCCGATCAAAAAGTTTGTTCATGCTTTGGCCTCGAAGGGCAGGGCTTATGAGCGGCGTTTATAAGCCCAGCCCGTCAGGGTTTGTCACACTTCACCCAGGAAACTGCTTTCATCTACAGGAGTGTGCTGTAACTTTGCGTACTGTCAACATGATTATTGTCATTGACGATAAGGTAAGACCTATTCAGTTTGGTCGTTTTGAAACGTTTAGAGCATTTAGATTAGCGTTCCCGTCGCCGCGCCTGTCATCAAATGTTAATTCCTAGTTTACCGCTAACTAGCTGTTTGAATGTCATTTGTTGGGTGTAAAATGGCACGTTGATGCCATTTTACACCCATAACACTAGCTAGCTACCTAAGGGCCAAGGAAACGTATTAATCTCGATAGTTTGCGGGCTAAATATCAACATGGCTAGATCAAATGTTTTTGTTTGGGCGAAACGACCAAATTCACATAGAAATGGGAGTTATAAATCTGTCAGTCATTGAAAGCAAGTCTAAACTTTAGATCCCTTGAATGTGTTCTATGCTTCCCGTTTTCGCATCCTTCACTTTCTGTTTTGTAGCCTACACCAGCTTCAAACTGGTGCAAATATAATATTTTTCGTTATAGAAAATATATTTCACTGCAGATGGTACAATGATTCTCAACATTGTTAGCTTGTTTTGTCACAAACTGAAACTAGGCAAACTCATAAAAAAAAAAAATTAGGGGTTAGATCAGCTTTATTGCAGATGGTCGTTTCCGTCAATGTAGTTGTCTGCCTTTCCAATCACACCTTTTTAAATATATTGATTTTCACTTAACCCTACCAGCGTTTCCATAATTGGAGTCAGCTAATGGACCACAGCATGTGGGCTTCTACTTCCACTTAACACATTTTAGACGCAGTGTATTTTACAATAGTTATCTTTCTGTTTTTAGTCCCATCCTTCAGCAGCTCTGCCATCTATCTCTGAAAACCATACAGTCTTGATTTATATTTGCCAAATATTTTTAACTGTGCTGTTTCACAGAGGTTCTGAACATGCATACATTTTATGGCCACAGTATATTATACATTAGTTATCTTGTTTTTAGTCCCACCCTTCAAGCTCCACTCAATTAGGCAAACTGTTATTTCTGCATAGTGCATTTTACCTCTTTGATTTAAGATCCCCAAAACAGGGGACCTTACATCTAAGAGTTCTGGTACTGGTTTCGACTGACGTTTTTGCTTATGAATTGATCTCTGAGCACCATTGCTCGAAATGGCTTGTGTTGAGTGATGGCTCTGGTTCCCATGTAGATGTGAAATCTGAAACCACTTGAAGCTGGGATGTCCCTCCTACCATTTCATTCCCGCTTCTGACTCCCCATCAACTCCTGTCTGAACCCCACATCGCAGGGCAGATTGGTTTCAGAGCTGCAGCACATTTTAGAGATACATTTTATAGCCATTCATCTAAAAGATTTCAGTGTTTTTAAAACAACACTTTCTGTTTGTCATAGACTGACAAGATAAATGTGAGATGAAAGGTGAGTTTCTAACGAGTTCAGGAAGTCAGAAGTCAGTATCTGGTGTGGCCACCAGCTGCTTTAAGTACTGCAGTGCATCTCTTCCTCATGGACTGCACCAGATTTGACCGTTCTTGCTGTGAGATGTCACCCCACTCTTCCACCAAGGCACCTGCAAATTCTCTGACATTTCTAGGGGGAATGGCCCTAGCCCTCACCCTCCAATCCAACAGGTCCCAGACGTGCTCAATGGAATTGCGATCCGGGTTCTTCTCTGGCAATGGCAGAACACTGATGATCAGCTGTCTGTCCTGTCTCCCTGTAGCACTGTCTGCAGTCCTCATGCCTCCTTGCAGCATGCCTAAGGCATGTTCACGCAGATGAGTAGGGAGCCTGGGCGTCTTTGGTGGTTTTCAGAGTCAGTAGAAAGGCCTCTTTAGTGTCCTAAGTTTTCATAACTGTGACCTTAATTGCCTACCGTCTAATTTGTTACGGTCTTAATGAACGTTCCACAGGTGCATGTTGATTAATTGTTTGTGGTTCATTGAACAAGCATGGGAAACCGTTTAAACCCTTTACAATGAAAATCTGAAGTTATTTGGATTTTTACGAATTATCTTTGAAAGACCAGGTCCTGAAAAAGGGATGTTTTTACATTTATAAAGCATGTCATTTCAAGCCTTATTTATACAAGTTTGTTTGCTAGGAAAGTCATCAAATTAAATTTTTTGATCATATTTGTACTGTGTACTTGAGCATGTGTCCTCAATTGACTACACCTCAGGAATTTATAAAATGTATAACCAGAAAAGTTAGATTTTTAACCTTTTTGAGTCTGCAGCATTACAAGTTTTTTTTAAATGATGTTCCTCATGATAAATCATTTACTTTTGTATTATGTAGATTAACCGGTTTAAATGTAATAGCCACGCTTGCTTCACACTCATGTTGGTGCAAGCAGGCTAGGTATCAACAGCCAATCCAGTAGCGTCTGGAAACTAAAGTCCGCTTTGATTGGTCAATAGTAACTCTATCGCAGAGTATTTGCATAAAGTTCAGCTTTCTCCAACTTTGGTCATGCCCTGTTCATGTCCCTCGCCAATGCTGTCATTGCCCAATGGTCTCTGCCCACTTTGATTTCTTCAAGGAAATTGAATGAGCTTCCGTTGTTTCATAACCTCCAATGTGCTATGTGGATATCTTGTATAATGTAGAAGGTGTAAAATAAACTCTGAAGCGAGTGGGGACATGCTAGGTTTCAGGAGCCTGCGGGTTAGATATGATTCCACCATGAGTGGCAACAACCGGCTACTATTCAACTCCTAGTTTATCCAGTGACCATCACATTTAGGATAGCTGGTTGGCTAGCTAGTGTTCTGTCTCTCACTGGCCATGCAAGTATGATCATGACTATAGTAGAAGGGACCATGCAGTAGCCAACTAGCTAGCTAATCGTGGATGCCAAGAGACCCAGCTAGCTACACATGGCAGCTCATGGGCACACATGCTATGTTAGACATGATATCACCATGGACAACAATAACTGGTGATAACTAGTTCATTTTCAGACCTATTCAGCTTATGTGTTGTCACTGAAATACTCTCGGCTGAAAATGTGATGAAGACTGTAAAAACCGTGTTTTTTTTTTGCATTAATGACATTTTGATGTGCTAGGAAAATAAATCCCTTTCACATTTCTAGAACCGTATCGCAATTTAGAATCAAATCACAGATGGAGTTTTTGGCTTGCCAGAGCCAGTCTACCTCTGAATATATTCAATTAGGTCCTTGAACCTAAAGGAGTAACGGTAGGCTCCTTGAGTACTTATTTTGTCTAGGTAGAGGCTAGTCTTTGACTTCATTGTTGAGAAGTTGGCATCTCACCCAGGCAGTATGGATGGTGGTGTTAAAATAAGCTATCAATCAAGGCTCCTGGTCCAGCCTCAAACGAGTTGACATGAATTATTGTGGGCTTTTAATAGATAAGACTCCCTTTGGAGAGGACTTGTGATCTGCTCAATTGAGCCTGAGGAGCATCGATGGTCAATTGCAAGTGTATGATAACAGAGAGCATAGGCAGTCCATTACTGATGTCTGTTGTGGTGCTCTTGACATGGGATGAATGAATCCTCTGAAGTCATTGACTAAATCATGCTCTTGTGTGGTATTATAAGATGCACAGACGTTTGCTTCGTCTACAGAGATGTGTGCTTTTTACTTTATTTGACTGTTGGATTAAGATGTTTCTTATTGTCCTGGCACTAAGCAAGGTCCTACTATCATGTTCCTGTCAACCAATAAAGTATTCTATATTCTCCATTGTTTGCCAATAACCTATTTGTATACTCTATTGTTCTGTAGGAGGCCTTTCTCAGTGCCCTGACAGAAGCAGGAGACAAGCTGGTGGTAGTGGACTTCACAGCCACCTGGTGCGGCCCTTGCAAGAACATTGCTCCCTTCTTCAAAGTGAGTGGTCTACCAGCCTAGCGATGTCTGCCCCTGAAATGGCGACCTACTCCCTAGTACACTACTTTTGAAAAGGGTCCACTATATGCATTTCAGATGCAGAATATACACTAGATATACAAAAGTATGTGGACACCCCTTCAAATGAGTAGATTTGGCCATTTCAGCCACATGTTGCTGACAGGTGTTTAGAATCAAGCACATATCCATGCAATTGCCATAGACCAACATCGGCAGTAGAATGGCCCATACTGAATAGCTCATTGACTTTCAATGTGGCAATGTCAATGTGGCACCGTCACCGTCCAAGTCAGTCAAATTTCTGCCCTGCTAGAGCTGCCCCGGTCAACTGTGCGGTTATTGTGAAGTGGAAAATTCTAGGCGCAACAATGGTAGGCCTCACAAGCACACAGAAAGGGACCCCTGAGTGCTGTAGAGCGTACCAGTCGTTTGTCCTTGGTTGCAACACTCCCTACCGAGTTCCAAACTTCCTCTGGAAAAACGCAACGTCGGTACAGTAACATTTTGGGAGCTTTGTGAAATGGGTTTCCATGGCCTGAGCAGCCTAAGATCACCATGCGCAATACCAAGTAATGGTTTGGGGCTCTCATGGTTCGGGCCAGGCCCCTTAGTTCCAGTGAAGGGACATTTTCACGCTAGATCATACAATGACATTCTGGATGATTCTGTGCCTACAACTTTGTGGCAACAGTTTGGGAAGGCTGTTTTGTTTCAGCATGACAATGCCCCCATGCACAAGTGAGGTCCATATAGAAATGGTGTGTTGATCGGTGTGGAAGACTTTGACTGGCCTGCACAGAGCCCTGACCTCAACCCCATTGTACACATATGGGATGAATTGGAATGCCAACTGCAAGCCAGGCCTAATCGCCCAACCTCACTAATGCTTTTGTGGCTGAATGGCAGCAAGTCCCCACAACAATATTCTAACATCTAGTGGAAAATCTTCCCAGAAGAGTATAGGCTATTATAGCAGCAAAGGGGGGACCAACTCTATATTAATGCTCATGATTTTGGAATGAGGTGTTTGACGAGCAGGTGTCCACATATTCTTGGTCATGTAATATATGTCTATGGGTCCATGTGTCCCTAGGGTCAGTCAACCTCAAAAAAGCTCAAGAAATAGTATTTTTATTAGCAATCCTGCAACATTATTTTGTTGAAATATTATTTTATCTCAGAAATTAATGTAATTGCTTGTACCCAAATTGGCTTTTTTTAATGGATAGGATTCATATAATATTCAATAAATGTATACCTAAGATCTGATTTGGCCCAAACTTTTTTCTATTAATGAGTTGGACATGAGGAATCCAAATAAATGGTAAAAAGCCACCCAAGGACCCCCCCCTCCCCCCATGCCATTATTTGAATCTTAAACATTAAAATGGCCAATTTGGGTGTAATTATCACATCAAATTATATTTCACATTTTATTTGTCATGTGTCGAATAGAACCGGTGTAGACCTTACAGTGAAATACTTACTTATATGCCCTTTAACACTTTCTTAACTGCATTGTAGGTTAATTAAAGAGCAGCAGTAAAGTAACATTAGCCAGGCTATATACAGGGGGTACCAGTACAGTCAATATGTGGGGGTACAGGTCAGTCGAGGTAATATGTAGGTAGTTATTAAAGTGACTACGCATAGATAATAAATAGTATGGGCCTCCCGATTGGCGTAGTGGTCTAAGGCCACTAGAGATTCTGGGCTCGAGTCCAGGCTCTGTCACAGCCGGCCGCGACCGGAAGACCCATGAGGCGGCGCAAAATTGGCCCAGCGTTGTCCGTGTTAGGGGATGGTTTTGGCCAGAAGGGATGTCAATGTCCCATCGTGCACTAGCGACTCCTGTGGTGGGCCGGGCGCAGTGCGCACTGATATGGTCGCCAGGTGTGTACGGGGTTTCTTCCAACACATTGGTGCGGCTGGCTTCCCTGGTTAAGTGGGCGTTGTGTCAAGAAACAGTGCAGCTTGATTGGGTTGTGTTTCGGAGGACGCATGACTCTCGACCTTGGACTCCTGAGTCCGTATGGGACAAGTCTAACGACCAATTGGCTACCATGAAATTGGGGTGGAAAAAGGGAGTAGACAAAGGGTAGCAGCAGTGTAAAAGAGGGGGGGACAATGCAAATAGTCTGGGTAGCTGTTCAGGAGTCTTATGGCATGGGGGTAGGAGCTGTTGAGAAGCCTTTTTGACTTGGTGCTCCAGTGCCGCTTACCATGCGGTAGCAGAGAGAACAGTCTATGACTAGGGTGGCTGGAGTCTTTGACTATTTTTAGGGCCTTCCTCTTACACTGCCTGGTATAGAAATCCTGGATTGCAGGAAGCTTTGCCCCAGTGATGTACTGGGCCGTATGCACTACCCTATATGTAGTGCCTTGTGGTCGGAAGCTGAGCAGTTGCCATACCAGGCAGTGATGCAACCAGTGACGCTCTCGATGTTGCAGCTGTATAACCTTTTTAGGATCTGAGGACCCATGCCAAATATTTTCAGTCTCCTGAGGGGAAATAGGCTTTGTCATACCCTCTTCACAACTGTCTTGAGGTGTTTGAACCATGATAGTTTGTTGGTGATGTGGACACCAAGGAACTTGACGCTCACAACCTGCTCCACTACAACCCTGTCGATGAGAATGGGGGTGTGCTCGGTACTCCTTTTCCTGTAGTCCACAATCATTACCTTTGTCTTGATCACATTGACGGAGAGGTTGTTATCCTGGCACCACTCGGCCAGGTCTCTGACCTCCACCCTATAGGCTGTCTCATTGTTGTCGGTGATCAGGCCTAACAGTTGTGTCGTATGCAAACTTAATGATGGTTTTGGAGTCGTGCCTGCCCGTGCAGTCGTGAGTGAACAGGGAGTACAGGAGGGAACTGACTACGCACCCCTGAGGGGCCCCGTGTTGAGGATCAGCATGGCGGATGTGTTACCTACCCATACCACCTGGGGGTGGCCCGTCAGGAAGTCCAGGATCCAGTTGCAGAGGGAGGTGTTTAGTCCCAGGGTCCTTTAGCTTAGTGATGAGCTTTGAGGGCACTATGGTGTTGACTGCTGAGCTGTAGTCAATTAGTAGAATTCTCACATAGGTGTTCCTTTTTGTCCAGGTGTGAAAGGGCAGTGTGGAGTGCATCATCTGTTGGGGCGATATGCAAATTGGAGTGGGTCTAGTATTTTAGGGATAATGGTTTTGTGAGCCTTGACCAGCCTTTCAAAGCACTTCATGGCTACAGATGGGAGTGCTACTAGTTGGTAGTCATTTGGGCAGGTTACATTTAGTGTTCTTGGGCACAGGGACTATAGTGGTCTGCTTGAAACGTGTTGGTATTACAGACTCTGTCAGGGGCAGGTTGAAAAAATATCAGTGAAGACACTTGCCAGTTGCATGCTTCAGTGTTGCTTGCTTCGAAGCGAGCATAGAAGTGATTTAGCTTGTCATGTAGGCTCGTGTCATTGGACAACTTGCAGCTGTGCTTCCTTTTTGTAGTCTGTAATAGTTTGCAAGCCCTGCCACATCCGACGAGCATCGGAGATGGTGTAGTATAATTAAATCTTAGTCCTGTATTGACATTTTGCCTGTTTGATGGTTCATTGGAGGGCATTGCGGGATTTCTTAATCCATGGCTTCCGGTTAGAGTCCTGCTCCTTGAAAGCGGCAGCTCTACACTTCAGCTCAGTGAGGATATGCCTGTAATCCATGGCTTCTGGTTGGTGTATGTACACACGGTCACTGTGGGGATGGTGTCATCGATGCACTTATTGATAAAGCCAGTGACTGTGGTGTACTCCTCAATGCCATTTGAAGAATAACGGAACCTATTCCAGTCTGTGCTAGCAAAACAATCCTGGAGCTTAGCGTCTGCGTCATCCGACCACTTCTTTATTGACCGAGTCACTGGTGCCTCTTGCTTTAGTTTTTGCTTGTAAGCAGGAATTAGGAGGTTGAATTATGGTCAGATTTGCCAAATGAAGGGTGAGGGAACGCTTTGTACGCATCTGTGTGGAGTAAAGGTGGTCTAGAGTTATTTTGTTTCTCTGGTTGGACATTTTAACATGCTGGTAGACATTTATAAAAAAGGATTGAAGTTTCCCGGCATTAAAGTCCCTGGCCACTAGGAACTCCGCCTCTGGATGAGCATTTTCCTGTTTGCTTATGGCCTTATACAGCTCCATGAGTGCGGTCTTTGTGCCAGCATCGGTTTGTGTTGGTAAATGGACAGTTACGAAGAATATAGATACTCTCTAGGTACATGGTGTGGTCTACAGCTTATGAGATACTCTACCTCAGATGAGCAAAACCTTGAGACATCCTTAGATCTCATACACCAGCTGTTTACAAATATACATAGACCGCCACCTCTTGTCTGACTAGAGGCTGCTGTTCTATGCTGCCGACAGTGTATAACCCGCCAGCTGTATGTTATTCATGTCGTCATTCGGCCACAACTCGATGAAACCTAAGATATTACAGTTTTAATGTCTTGTTGGTAGGATATTTGTGTTCGTATTTTGTGAGTAAGCGCTGTCATATCTAGAACCTCTTTTGGTTGTAGGAGACGGTGGCAGAAACAACGCGACAAAACACACAATGGCACAATTTGGTTACAAAATGTTGTAGGAACGCTAATCTTATCTGTTTCTAACTACAGAAATTATTTCCGGAAAATCGGCGATGGTGGGTGACGTTCTCCAGTGAGGGGCCTCATGCCAAGTGGGAGTTGTCTGAAGCGGTTGGACTGTGCCAGAGATATAATGAGAGAACCCTGGCTTGCATCCCAAGTGCCACCCTATTCCCTACATAGTGCACTACCTTTGACCATGGTCCATATGGGCTCTGGTCAAAGTAGTGCCCTATATAGGGAATGGGGTGGCATTTGGAACACTGACCCTGTCTCTGACTGAGTCGTGTGTTGTCTTGGTGACCATCCTCCAGGACTCGGCGCTTATCATGTGAAAGACCCATAATATGGTCTCTAACCAGAATGCTAATGAGCGATGGTGAATCAAAAGCCCACTGAGGATGTTTGTCAGTAAGGCGTTGCAAAATATTTTGAAATGAAACAGAAAACAAAATTATCTATTGGACAACTCCAGTAGTTTCAGTCCATTTGAACATGACTTGGGGCATTATGGCTTGGGGCAAAGTAAAGCATATTCTCACCACTACCACAGCTGTAGATGTGATACTGCTACCTGCAACCCATGTTACACTGACTCAAAAGATGCATTGTCACCTCTGAAACTTCTATTACATGGCACTAGTGGTGGTGTAAATCAAGTCCGCCACAAAACAATGGTGTGCGTCCTCTATCTATCAATTGTATGTTATGACTATGAACACAAGCTGTTATGCCCAAGTCAACTGGTTGAGACGAGACAGTACAGTGTTAGGCTACTTTTTCCATGGATGTTTTGCTGACCCATGACCTTTTAACCTCTGCTCTTTACTTCTGTACAGGGGCTGTCGGAAAAACCAGAGAACAGTAACGTGGTTTTCCTCAAGGTGGACGTTGACGACGCAGCGGTGAGTCACACAGCAGTGTCATCTGAATACAGATGAGGGATATGGACGCTTAAATGTAACTGGGAGCCTTTTAAAGATAGTTAAGTTATTAGGAAGTCTACCATGGATCGCTAAAATAATAAGGATCACTTTTTTTCTTTTCTCCCTCTGCTGTTTTAATATTGTGGGGACACCTATACATTTGTCAGCCAAGCACGAGTTATCAGTGTAGCCTATTATCGTCTAGACATGGCGTTTTAGATATGTTCACGCCTACAATAAAAACCTCCAGGTTTCCGTCAATTTTTTAAAAAAAGTCAATAAAATTCAGAATTACAGTTTGGAGAGTGGGGACTAACCCTGTGTGAATCGTCTTCTGGAATAACGCACATAACCAACGTCTCTAATACCTGTCCGAATAGGGCTATAACATGGCAAAGACTAGGCTCAGTGTAGAGTGCGCTTCAGAAATATCCAAGATTGAGTTGACCGAGAAAGCAGGGTCATTAGTAGCTGTCTAACTAGTGGTGCACGACTCCAACTCATACTCATACTTGGACAGCTCTACTAATGACCCTGCTTTCCTGTTTAAGTGAAAGGTTCTTTGTTTTGCAGTAAACTGTGGTTGCTGTGGTTACAAGGAGTCACTTTGTGTAATGGTGGGGTTTTCCAAGACCTACTCGTTTGCTTGATTACAGAAGGCTTGAGGCATTCTGCACAGTCAGTTAAGCTGGACAGGGTTGTCCTAACTAAGATCTTCCTTACTGGGTGTTACTCAACCACATGGCTGTTTTATTATAGACTCTGACTATTTTTGGACTACTACCTTATCATAGCTCCTTATCCCCATGGATAAGGGGTTTAAAAACACAAGGGTCTGTTTAAATCACCATTCTCTCTCTGTTACTGTAGGATGTGGCCCAACACTGTGATATCAAATGCATGCCAACGTTCCATTTCTACAAGAATGGGGGAAAGGTGGGTCTTTTCATTAATCTTTATATGACTAAGACTGTTAGATTTAGTACAGGCCTAGTAGTATAGTGTTTATATTACTATACTATCCCATGTTTTTGAACCGTTGCTACAGTACATTGAAAGTGATTGTAAGGTCTCCTGGTGTCGTTCCCAGGTGGATGATTTTTCTGGGGCCAACCAAGCCACGCTGGAGGAGAAGATCAAGGCCCTGAGGTCATGAGGCTAATGCTGCCACACACACTGACGCTGTAGAAAAACAACCACCAACCATGTCTATAAAACATATTCCAACTCCCTCTCAATGGAAGGTTTCCACCATATGTACAATCTAACATTCAGTTAAAAAAAGTACGTCTTAATTATATTATTTTCTCTTCTAAATGTTCAGACCAAATCATACCTCTAAATCCTCCAGTGTATGAGTATTGTTATTATTCATCTCAGGAGTTTCTCTTTAAAAGGACCATATTATAAACCTGTTTTTAAATCTTAGAGCTATGTTGTATTGTTTATATTCTGTTGTGTTGGTGCGTTCAATAAATTAAGATTCATTCTGAAATTTGGTTGGTGTTCCCATGCTTTTTATGGATGAGTTAACGGACAAGATGGGACACATACTGTAAGTGTTGCACTATGCATGCAGGTGTAGTCAATACTTGTATATTTAACCTTCTAGATTAGAATTGAGTACATGTGTGACATCTGGATGGTTTGTTTATATCCTAATGTTTATCTAGAATTATTAGGCGGCAGGTAGCTTAGTGGTTCGTGCATTTGGCCAGTACACAAAACATTGCTAGTTCAAATCCCCGAGCCGACTAGGTGAAAAATCTGCTCTGCCCTTGAGCTAGGAACTTAACACTAATTGCTCCAGGGTCACGGTCAGTAATGAATCCCTTACCGTTGGGGTCTCTGGGGGAGTGAGATGTGCAACAACAATTCTATTTCATGCCACACTTCTACATGTTTGACAAAGGACTAACATAAGCATCCCCAATTGGACTTTTTTGATGGCATAACATTTATTTTAGAAATGTCTGTTTTGGCCTTTTAGATTCTATACGTTCTAAAGCATCATGTAATGCCTCATTTAGTAACTACAGTGGAGGGATAGACCATTAAGACTTCTAAATGACTATGGCATATTTACTCCCTCCTATGCATCTCAAGCACTATGGCTATTGACTAGAAGTAAAGTGAAGGAGAGGCTAATGATACACTAGGCATCTGAAGAAGGGGAATGGAGCATTGTACTGTATTTTCTGCTTTAATAAAAATGTGAGAATAGTTTACATTGGACAATCACAGTTTTTACACATCATACAAGTATATAGCAGCATATAGTTAATACTGTTGATTTTCTATATGAAAAAATACAGCTTTATTTTACAATGTATCAGGTTTGTTTTTTGAGAGAATGCATGGTTTACAATTATGAAATAATTATACAAAACTCCCATTTGAGAGCAAGATCTTTCACGCTGGACTTCTTAAAAATGAAAATATCCTGATTTTCTTTTCCTGTAAAGTGGAGAGAAAAAGAAAATTAGACTGCAGCTTTTTAATAGCATTTCCAAACCTTTTCCTTTTGGCCTGAGAGAATGGAGAACAACATTGCCATTAGCCAGTATAGATGTCCTATTGGTGCCCTCCTGTTTTGCGCTGACTGTTGGTTTAAAAATGCCCCGTTGGCTGTTCTCCATGTGAGAAAGCTTCACAATAAATGGATAGCACTACAGCGTAACTGAGCCAAATGGGTTCCATGACGACTCCGTGGAGACAGTGAGTGGTTTCTCAATCAGTTATACCTGTCAGCCTTAAGTTACAGTACATTGGAACGGACTCGACGGCAGTGGCGGCTGGTGGGGGAAGCTATAGGAGGGCCTGCTCATTGTAATGAACGGTATGGATTAAATGGAACGGAGTCAAATGTGGTTTCCAAATCTGTTTGATACCGTTCCATTCCAGCCATTACAATGACGTCATCATTCTATAGCTCCTCCCACCAGCCTCCACTGCTTAAGAGTTCCCACAACTGACTCCCAAAGCTGAGTTTTTACTTAAAAAAAAAAAATTTGGTAGAGATTACAAGAATTCACATTGTCAGGAAAAAAATCTACGTAGTCAGATGAGAAGAGCGTTCTGTTTGAGTGGTGCAGTCAGGTACTGTATATCTACTTCCAATTAAGCTGACGTACGGGGCCTCTATCTCTATCCACCCACACCTTGGCCTACCTCCAACAGAGGGAGAGCTGAGGTGAGAGACACCTGGGTTCAATTACTATTTGAAATCTTTCAAATACTTTGAGTGCTTGCTCTAGCCTGCCTAGAATGCCAGATGGGCGGGGTTTGCCGTTTTGGGACTATTCTATTAGCCTTTAAGCCAGGCAAGCTCAATCAAGCACTGGCAAAGTATGTGAAATAATTTCAAATAGTATCTGAACCCAGGTCTGGTGAGCGTGCTCCTCTCCCCCACTCATATTACAGAGAGATTGTATAGTGCACTTTGGAATACTGTGCTAGTGTGCGTCTCAAATGATGACACAAACAATGCCTGATTCAGTGAAAGAGGAAGTGGAGTGCATATTATTTCCTGAGAAATGTTGCTTTGTCATTCTATCCAGTCTAGGGATACTCAAGCACACTAGTTCTGTGGGTGGTCTGATAGTACTAGTATGTGTATTTGCAGGAACGACAGTAAGTACAGTATTGTGTGAACATGCATGTGTTGATTGTCAGTTTGTGTGTGAATGTGAGAAGGGATTTGTGTGTATTTGTGAGGATGTACTTATGTTTGTAGTGTGAGTCTGTCTGTCTCCGTGTGTGTATGTTTGTCCTCTCACCTCGAGCAGTCGTGCCCGTTCCATCCTGGACTACATTGACACCGGTTAGGCCTGATACACCTTCCACCATTCAGACAGGGCGACAAGCACACCGCTGTGAAAACACACACACTGTCAAGACCTCTGTAAACCCTTCATTCAACACGAACAAGCTCGCACACACCCACTCACTCACCCACACACAAACACACACAGGTGTGGACACACACACACACATTCAGTAAATGTCATTATCAGGATCTCAACCACAAGACTTCCTCATAAAAAAACACGTTAGAACCCTTATAGTCCGCCAAAGTGGACATAATACCCATAAATAATACCCATAAAATCATGGAAATTGTTCCAATGATTTTTCCACCATCAAGTTTTCAAATTAAGATGTTTTCGCATGAGTAATCAATGACACAGCTTTTGGACGTTAACAAGGTGACACTGTTACTTAACTCCTCCACATTTACAGGATTGGTTGAACAGTGCAGAGAGAACCTCCACCGACAGTTAGTTTTTTTCTTCCTGTCGAAACCAGTGGAGAGGATCTACAGTTAAAGTCGGAAGTTTACATACACTTCGGTTGGAGTCATTAAAACTCATTTTTCGGTTAGGACATCTGCTGTGTGCATGACACAAGTAATTTTTCCAACAATTGTTTACAGATTATTTCACTTATAATTCACTGTATCACAATTCCAGTGGGTCAGAAGTTTACATACACTAAATTGACTGTGCCTTTAATCAGCTTGGAAAATTCCAGAAAATGATGTCATGGCTTTAGAGTCAATTGGAGGTGTACCTGTGGATGTATTTCAAGGCCTACCTTCAAACTCAGCGCCTCTTTGTTTAACATCATAGGAAAATCAAAAGAAATCAGCCAAGACCTCAAAACGCCTAAAGGTACCACGTTCATCTGTACAAACAATAGTACGCAAGTATAAACACCATGGGACCACACAGCCGTCCTACCACTCAAGAAGGAAACTCATTTAGTCTCCTATAGATTAATGTACTTTGGTGCGAAAAGTGCAAATCAATCCCAGAACAACAGCAAACGACCTTGTGAAGATGCTGGAGGAAACAGTTACAAAAGTATCTATATCCACAATTAAACAAGTCCTATATCGGCATAACCTGAAAGGCCGCTCAGCAAGAAAGAAGCCACTGCTCCAAAACTGACATAAAAAAGCCAGACTACGGTTTGCAACTGCGCATAGTGACAAAGATCGTGCTTTTTGGAGAAATGTCCTCTGGTCTGATGAAACAAAAATAGAACTGTTTGGCCATAATGACAATTGTTATGTTTGGAGGAAAAATGGGGATGCTTGCAACGCAAAGAACACCATCCCAACCGTGAAGCACGGCGGTGGCAGCATCATGTTGTGAGGGTGCTTTTCTGCAGGAGGGACTGGTGCTCTTCACAAAATAGATGGCATCATGAGGTAGGAAAATTATGTGGATATATTGAAGCAACATCTCAAGACATCAGTTAAAGCTTGGTCACAAATGGGTCTTCCAAAAGGACAATGACCCCAAGCATACTTCCAAAGTTGTGGCAAAATGGCTTAAGGACAACAAAGTCAAGGTACTGGAGTGGCCATCCTATAGAAAATTTGTGGGCAGAACTGAAAAAGCGTCTGCGAGCAAGGAGGCCAACAAACCTGAACGAGTTACACCAGCTCTGTCAGGAGGAATGGGCCAAAATGCTACCAAATACTAATTGAGTGTATGTAAACTTCTGACCCACTGGGAATGTAATGTACATGGCGCCAAAGTGTCTCCTGACCCCTCCTGTGTCAGCCTCCAGTATTTACGCTGCAGTAGTTTATGTGTCGGGGGGCTAGGGTCAGTTTGTTATATCTGGAGTACTTCTGTCTTATCCGGTGTCCTGTGTGAATTTAAGTATGCTCTCTCTCTTTCTCTCTGAGGACCTGAGCCCTAGGACCATGCCTCAGGACTACTTGGCATGATGACTCCTTGCTGTCCCCAGTCCACCTGGCCGTGTTGCTGCTCCAGTTTTAACTGTTCTGCCTGCAGATATGGAACCCTGACCTGTTCACCGGACGTGCTACCTGTCCCAGACCTGTTGTTTTCAACTCTCTAGAGACAGCAGGAGTGGTAGAGATACTCTTAATGATCGGCTATGAAAAGCCAACTGACATTTACTCCTGAGGTGCTGACTTGCTGCACCCTCGACAACTACTGTGATTATTATTATTTGACCATGCTGGTCATTTATGAACATTTGAACATCTTGGCCATGTTCTGTTATAATCTCTACTCGGCACAGCCAGAAGAGGACTGGCCACCCCTCATAGCCTGGTTCCTCTCTAGGTTTCTTCCTAGGTTTGGGCCTTTCTAGGGAGTTTTTCCTAGCCACCGTGCTTCTACACCTGCATTGCTTGCTGTTTGGGGTTTTTGGCTGGGTTTCTAGGCTGGGTTTCTGTACAGTACTTTGTGATATCAGCTGATGTACAAAGGGCTATATAAATACATTTGATTTGATTTGATGAGAGGAATTAAAGCTGAAATAAATCATTATCTCTACTATTATTCTGACATTTCACATTCTTAAAATAAAGCGGTGATCCTAACTGACCTAAGACAGGGAATCTTTACTAGGATTAAATGTCAGGAATTGTGAAAAACTGAGTTGAAATGTATTTGGCTAAGGTGTATGTAAACTTCCGACTTCAACTGTATATGTAGTTTCAGGCGTTTCTTTTACACCTGCTACGTTAAATTACATGATCACTATTAGTAGTGCTTTCCACATTCATATTCTCCTGAAATGCATACCAAAACTACATTCACACAGAAAGAGGACATGAGCAAAGATGCAATGGAAAAGAAGATACATTAGTTTCTTGGTTTCAGTATTAACCACATCCATATTGAGAGGAGGATGTCATCGTGTGTGGAAAAACCAAAGCAAGGTAACATACTGTACATCAGACGTTGTGATGTCGCCACTCACTGACAATGCCTTAGTAATTGCCCCTCAGGGATTGGTACTATTGAATAGAATTGAACAGTAAGCCTAACAATCAGAGAGGTAGTCTGTTTCTACAGGACAGGGTCAGGTTTCTGTCCATGCTTCAATGATGATTGCAGCGTTTGCTTTGGGCTCTGTTAAGGAACAATGACTTTCACAGCAAACACATCGGTTTTCATGGACGCAGCATTACCGCTGCAACAGTAGCTTACAGTGTGACTGACACAGACCGAATGGGTGGATAAGTACCTCTGATCATTAATTCATTCTCTCCCTGATGTCATCAACACTTAAAAAACAGTTTCTCACCAATCATTACCAGCCTATAACAATATTCAGTATATCTTTTAGACAGATGTCTTAAGTCAGCAATTAAGTCCTATTACTTATTTTAAGAAAAACGTTTAAAGAAAAATCTTTGTTATTTCAGGCTACACTTTTGTCACATTTGTGACATCTCAAAGTAAGTTTAGTTTCATGCTTTTTGCTTCACTGCTTTAATCAGTGACAGCCTGTTGACATTATGTACAGTATCTAACACAGTCGCCATAGAGGCAACAAGATAATATTTTCTGTACAAATGTCTTATCAAACACTCCATACAAGTTAAGGTCCCCTACAGAAAGTCAATGGGAGACATCACAAAATGGTAGGGAAACCTCAGGTGAGCAAGTATATAAGAGAAGGACCTGTCTTACGTCACTGAGCTCCTCACACACACACACACACACACACACACACACACACACACACACACACACACACACACACACACACACACACACACACACACACACACACACACACACACACACACACACACACACACACACACACACACACACACACACACACACACACACACACACACACACACACACACATACACACACATGCACATACACACTCACCGCTGTGGCAGCGCGTCCCCATCCAGCCCGTGGGACACTCGCACTGATAGGGCGCCACACACCTCCCACCGTTCAGACACGGCAGGATGCAGATCGCTGTGATTTGATTGGACGAACACAAACAGAAACAGAAAGTTATCATTTGTCCTTCACCTCACTGACTAGGCCTATGTGGTCATTCACCACAGGCAAGCTGTGTCAAAAGAGCAGCCTTCTCTCGGGCTACGTCCAAAATGGCACCGTATTCCTTACATAGTGTATGTACTACCCTACTGAATAGAAATATAAACGCAACATGTAAAGTGTTGGTCATATGTTTCATGAGCTGAAATAAAGATCCCAGAAATGTTCCATATACACAAAAAGCTTTTTATTATTTTAATGCACAAATTTGTTTGCATCCCTGTTAGTGTGCATTTCTCATTTCCCAAGATAATCCATCCACTTTACAAGTGTGGCATATCAAGAAGCTGATTAAACAGCATGACCATTACACAGGTGCACCTTGTGCTGGGACAATAAAAGGCTACTCTAAAATGTGCAGTTCTGTCACACAACACAATGCCACAGATGTCTCAAGTTTTGAGGAAGCGTGCAATTGGCATGTTGACTACAGGAATGTCCACCATAGCTGTTGGTAGGGAATGGAATGTTAATTTCTCTACCATAATTCATCTTCAACCTCGTTTTAGAGAATTTGGCAGTACGTCCAACCGGCCTCACAACCGCAGACCACGTGTAACCACACCAGCCCAGAACCTCCACATCTTGCTTCTTCACCTGCGGGATCGTATGAGACCAGACACCTGGACAGCTGATGTCGGTTTGCACAACCGAAGAATTTCTGCACAAACTGTCAGAAACCATCTCAGGGAAGCTCATCTGTGTGCTCGTCGTCCTCACCAGGGTCTTGACTTGACTGCAGTTCAGCATCGTAACCAACTTCAGTGGGCAAATGCTCACCTTTGATGGCCACTGTCATGCTGGAGAAGTATGCTCTTCACGGATGAATCCCGGGTTTCAGCTGTACTGGGCAGATGGCAGACCATGTATATGGCGTCGTGTAGGCGAACGGTTTACTGATGTCAACGTTGTGAACAGAGTGCCCCATGGTGGTGGTGGGGTTTTGGTATGTCAGGCATAAGCTACGGATATCAAAGACAATTGCATTTTATCGATGGCAATTTTAATGCACAGAGATACCCTGACGAGATTCTGAGGCTTATTGTCGTGTCATTCATCCAACGCTGTTAAGATAATGGGCATAATGCCAACCCCAAGATGGCGTTAGTGGGGCACATATCTAGGATATATAAACAGGTACATTATGAGGGGCGGCAGGGTAGCCTAGTGGTATGAGTGTTGGGCTAGTAACCGAAAGGTTGCAAGTTCATATCCCGAGCTGACAAGGTACAAATCTGTCGTTCTGCCCCTGAACAGGCAGTTAACCCGCTGTTCCTAGGCTGCCATTGAAAATAAGAATTTGTTCTTAACTGATGTGCCTTTAAATAAAATAAATAAAAATGAGTGTCTGATTAGGATGTTGTAACATGTAATACCTGAGTAAAGGATTATGGAAAAGAAGAAAGATTCATTTTTAACACGTGAACAAACTCAAGCAGAAGCAGATAAGAGTAAGAGCAAGCATGCTGCGTGAACCACAACCTACGCTGACTTATATGCAGAGCAAGCAAAAAGACGCAAACCAAATTAAAAAAGATTAACACTGTCCCTGAACAGCCAGAATCTGTCAATTATCCCACTCAGAACAAATACAGAGACCATGTTGATTAAAAAAAATGGAAACATAATTCCTCGGACAGTGATGCAAGGCGGAAAAATTCTAAAGATGTGTTCATGTACTGTGGATCAACACACGCAAGAGCCAAATACCCGGCATATGGGGTTATATGCTAATTCTGTGGGGGGGGGGGGGGACGATTTTGCTAAAGTGTGCAGACAAAGTAAGCCTGTCAATCTACTAGAACAGGATACATGCCGTGATCATAATGATGATGAAGAAGCGGACATACATGACAGATGTCAATTCTGTTCAAAGATAAAGGATTTACAAACTTAAAGCTTGCCCCACTGACATGTGATAACTGTGATTATGATCTGACCAGGATGGAGATGCAAAGCTACAACCAACCAAGCAAGGCGAGGCTAAGGCTGTACCATGGCAGGGGAGTGTGAACTACAAGCAAATCATGATGGGGAAACATATATGCTAAAGTTCCAAGTGGTGAAAACCTTGGAAAAGCTTCTCCTTTCAGCAGAAACGTGTGAAAAGCCAATAAAGATGTGATGTGGGCATGACATTTTCAACATGATGCTGCATTGGAGCAAATCGAGAAATTGAGGTAATACTGAGGCACTATGACCTCTGAGGAAGTGACCCTACAATGTGATACAAGTGACAAAGGCCTAGGGGCAGCGCTGCTGCAGAAGGGGCAGCCCATTGCAGTTGCTTCAAGGACATTGACACCCACGGAGCAAGGATATGCCCAAATTGAAAAGGAGTGCCTAGCCATAGTGTTCGCCTGTGACCGTTTTGATCAATACCTCCATGGTAGGGACTTTATCACAGTGTACACTGATCACAAGCCGCTTGACGTCTTCTTCTAAAAACCTCTTCTATCTGCCCCGAAGCGACTCCAAAGGATGATGCTAAAGCTTCAGCGTTATCAACTGCAGGTAGTATACAAGAAAGGAGTAGAGCTTCACATTGCAGATTTCTTGTCTAGAGCAGCACTACCGACAACTAGTCAGCCGCAATATCAAATCAAACTTGTCACATGCGCCGAATACAACAGGTGTAGACCTTGCAGTGAAATGCTTACTTGCAAGCCCTTAACCAACAATGGAGTTTTAAGAAAATACCTATAAAAAAAGTAAGAGATACAAATAACAAATAATTAAAGAGCAGCAGTAAATAAAAAAGGGGGTAAATATAAATAAAGAGAATAAAGAGTTGCAGCAGCGTAAAAGGGGGGGGGGGGGGGCAATGCAAATAGTCTGGATAGCCATTTGATTAGCTGTTCAGGATTCTTATGGCTTGGGGGAAGAAGTTTTTTAGAAGTCTCTTGGACCTAGACTTGGTGCTCCGGTACCGCTTGCCATACGGTAGCAGAGAACAGCCTATGACTAGGGTGGCTGGAGTCTTTGACTATTTTAAGGACCTTCCTCTGACACCGCCTGGTATAGAGATCCTGGATGACAGGAAGCTTGGCCCCGGTGATATACTGGGCCGTATACACATCCCTCTGTAGTGCCTTGCAGTTGGAGGCTGAGCAGTTGCCATACCAGGCAGTGATGCAGCCCGTCAGGATGCTCTCGATGGTGCAGCTGTAAAACCTTTTGAGGATCTGAGGACCCATGCCAAATATTTTCAGTCTCCTGAGGGGGTATAGGTTTTGTCGTGCCCTCTTCACAACTGTTTTGGTGTGTTTGGACCATGTTAGTTTGTTGGTGATGTGGACGCCAAGGAACTTGAAGCTCTCAACCTGCTCCACTACAGCCCCGTCTATGAGAATGGTTGGTCCTCGGTCCTCCTTTTCCTGTAGTCCACAATCATCTTCTTTTTTTGATCACGTTGAGGGAGAGGTTGTTGTCCTTGCACCACACGGTCAGGCTGTCTCATTGTTGTTGGTGATCAGGCCTACCACTGTTAGGCCTGATCACCCTGTCATCAGTAAACTTAATGATGGTGTTGGAGTCATGCCTGGCTATGCAGTCATGAGTGAACAGGGAGTACAGGAGGGGACTGAGCACCCCTGAGGGGCCCCCGTGTTGAGGATCAGTGTGGCAGATGTGTTGTTGCCTACCCTTACCACCTGGGGGACGGTCCGTCAGGATGTCCAGGATCCAGTTGCAGAGTGACTTCTTTAGTCCCAGGGTCCTTAGCTTAGTCTGCTTGGACCAATGAGACTGTATATGCTCTACAGGCTGAGGTTGAAGATGTGAACCATGCTACTGATCAAAACATCTCCCCGTGGACACGGGATGCTATCAAAGCTTATTCAGCAGAGGAGAAGACTTCTCGAATGCTTCAGTCTTTTAGCCGAAGAGGCTGGCTGGACACAAGAAAGAGTACACCCATCCTGTTGAGGAACTACTGGACATACAGAGACGAACTCACAATGCAGGAAGAGGTCGTCTACAAAGGCGACATGGTGGTATTACCAGAAACTCTACCCCCGATGATTCTCTCTTGTATCCGTGCGGGACACATTCAGCGGTCGAAGCCAGTGCCAGGAAAGCCAGACACTCAGTATTCTGGCCCAACATGACCCAAGAAATGAAACATTTTGTGGCTGTGTGCAGCATATGTAATGCTAATCTAAGCAGCAAAAGGAAACGCTGCACCCACATGACGTACCAGCACTTCCTTGGTCTAAAGTGGGAATGGATCTGTTCACAGTCACAAACGTTCCTTTTGTGATTGTACTGGACTATTCATATTTTTGAGAGGTGGAGAAAGTGATTGACACAACAGCCGCTTGCATCATCGACTCTTTTAAGCAGCAGTTTAGCAGATATGGCATACCTGACAGTGGTGTAGTTACGGATAATGGGCCCCAGTTTACGAGTCAAGACTTTGCTTTGTTTGCAAAAGCCTGGGAGTTCCATCATGTGACCTCCTCACCCTACCACAGTCAGAGTAATGGTAAAGCGGAGTCAGCAGTGAAAATAGACTCTCATCACAAAGGCTATGCAGGAAGGCACAGATGTGTGGCAAGCCATTTTGGCGTAGAAAAATACTCCCACAGAGGGCTTAGACAGCAGTCCTGTACAGCGCTTCATGTCTAGACCGACTCCCAAGCTCCTCACACCAAAGGGCATTAGGGATGTTCAGGCACACAAACGTGCACCTAAGGACAACTCAAAACATTTCTATGACCAGCATGCAAAAAATCTGCCAAGCTGTCAGATTGCTCCTGTCACCTCATGCCAGGGATGCCACATGGCGTCTTGGCACATGCATAGGGCACATCAGCGCAAGGTCATATGAAAGTAAAGGGCTGAAAGTACGGAAGGAACCGGAAGGACATACGCCCAGTTCAGGAGACCATAGGGCACAGGAGGGCCACATGGGTAGACTGGAAATATCCTCTGGATGGTGTGGGCAGGGCACATAATGAGGAGACGGGGAAGACCCCACCAGAGCAGTTATCTCTGCCGACCGTGCCTCCACAATTTCAGGAGGCTGTGGAAGAGGAAGGAAAGGCCATGAGGCTCCCAGAGGTGCCAGGAGAGGACCCGAGGTTACCAGATGTACCCAACATCCCGGAGGTGCCCAACGTCCCAGAGTACCCGAGGATACCAGATGCACGCAACTTCCCGGAGGTGCCCAACATCCCAGAGGACCCGAGGATACCAGATGTACCCAACATCCCGGAGGTGCCCAACGTCCCAGAGGTGCCAGGAAAGGACCCGAGGATACCAGATGTACCCAACATCCCGGAGGTGCCCAACGTCTCAGAGGTGCCAGGAAAGGACCCGAGGATACCAGATGTACCCAACATCCCAGAGGTGCCCAATGTCACAGAGGTGCCAGGAAAGGACCCGAGGATACCAGATGTACCCAACATCCCGGAGGTGCCCAACGTCCCAGAGGTGCCCAATATTCCACCAGTGCGACACAGTAGGATAAGGACTAACATAAGAATGCCCCTGTGGTACGGGGAATATGTCCCTTAAATATGTCCCTTAAATTACAAGTTAAAAAAGGTGTTGATAATGTAAATAGGTATTTTCACTGTCGTATTAGAATGGTATGAAGTGCTCGAGCTAATTATATATGAAAAGGAAGATGTTAAGATAACGGGCATAATGCCAACCCAAAGATGGCACTAGTTTTTTTAAATATATTTTTTTATTTTACCTTTATTATTTATTTATCAGTATTTTCAGTGACGGCCTAGGAACAGTGACAGATTTGTACCTTGTCGGCTCGGGGATTTGATCTTGCAACCTTTCGGTTACTAGCCCAACGCTCTAACCACTAGGCTACCTGCTGCTAGTGGGGCACCTATCTAGGATATAGATTACCAGTCAAAAGTTTGGGCACACCTGCTCATTTAAGGGTTTTTCTTTATTTTGAATATTTTCTACATCGTAGAATAATAGTGAAGACATCAAAACTAGGAAATAACACATATTGAATCATGTAGTAACCAAAAAAGTGGAAAGAAATTAAAATATATTTTATATTTGAGATTCTTCAAAGTTCTTCCACCTGTTGCCTTGATGACAGCTTTGCACACACTTGGCACTTTTCATCAGAACCCAATCAAGGAGTGCTCTATATACTGTGAATAGGGTGCCATTTCGGACTCAACCCCTCTCACTCGGGGAAAACAATGCACAAAAAGGACGTGAAAAGATTACACACAGATGGGGATTGGGAATCTCTTTAACTATGCAAAATGAATCTAGTCAAAGAGAGTGAATTTCCCAGAGTCCGTGAAACAGTGTAGGCCTTCTCATGGCTGCAGTGTGGATCCACTTTCTCTAACGCACTCTTTGGTTGTGATGAGAGTAGGGAGTAAGATCCAAATACCTCTCTCTCTCTCTCTGTTTCAATTTTCATCTATTTTTCTTAATTGGCTACCTCTCTCTCGCACACTTGCTCACTCTAGTTCTTTCTCTCTCCCTCTATTATTACAATATTATGTTTTTCATGTATTATTACAATATTATATTATTATTACAATATTGTATTACAGTATTATTACAATATTATATTATTATATTATTATTACAATATTATATTATTACAGTATATTACAATATTATATTATTATATTATTATTACAATATTATATTATTACAGTATATTACAATATTATATTATTATATTATTATTACAATATTATATTATTACAGTATATCACAGTATTATATTATTACAGTATATTACAATATTATATTATTACAGTATTATTGCAATACTATATTATTACAATATTATATTATTACAGTATATTACAATATTATATTATTACAGTATATCACAGTATTATATTATTACAGTATATTACAATATTATATTATTACAGTATTATTACAATATTATATTATTACAGTATTATTACAATACTATATTATTACAGGATTATTACAATATTACAGAACAGAGAAAAATTATATAATAATTTCCCACAATTTTGGGGAAAATGATGATTATAAAACAATGATTATAAAACAATCAAAAGCAAGTGCCATTATTCTATGGGAGTCCTTTGGAAGTTTTTTTAAATGCTCAGGAGTTGAGAATATTGTTACATCTAGAGACCAAAAAGCTGAACAGGAAAACAAATTTGCAGGAGGGTGGAATTACATTGAATTAATGTTATAATAATATAGATTGGAGAATAGAGTGCAGTGCATCATGATAGATTTGAGATTGCTATAGTGAGAAATCTAATAAGCGACTATCACTCTTACTTTGAGAGACTGCCAAACACATTATGTGCATTTCCTAGGCACATTTTCAATTACTGGAAATCACATGACATTATTTCCCCAAAACGATTGATGGAAGTGCATGCTGAGTCATAATGGAAGCAGAGAGCTGAGTAAGTGTTATGAATTTTATGAATAATGACTAAATAATGTACACATTTAATTAGAACTATAACTAATTGAATTCTACCCTGTTTCACTATATCTGATTAATAGTGTTAGTTCATAAGAAAGAGGTTATGTAGCATGAACAAGGAGTAATTAAAAATAATAAACACAGCTCCAACTAGGTTGGAGGGGGGAAGAGAGGAATGCATGTGTGTGCCTAACGAAAACAAAGAGGTTCTTTAAGCTATGTTTGAACCAGTCCAGCTATAACTCGGTGAAGATAAAATGAGACAGCGAGAGCCCCTCCAGGTTTTCCGTATCTGGGAGGGACTGGAACAGCTAAGTGGTAATAAACTGTGGTGAGACTTCGGGAGATAATGCAGATATAGTGTGTAATGTATGTATGCCTTTGTCCTTGTCGGAGAGAAGGAGGGACATTTAAACGCTGATGAAATGTGAGGTATATAAACCAATGTACATGGTATTATGACCAGAGCTCTCGGGAAATAAACGCTACTGATTCATTTTGAGACTGATCTTGTCAATTTTACGCAAATAAGAACCTTACAAATTCTTAGAAATGGACAAAGTGTTTTGCTTTGTTACAATTGAATTGGTTAATGAACATATAGGAATTAAATTCCTCCAACAGTAAGTCTGAAAGATTCACAATACCCAGTGTGTCTATTTTTGTGTAGATACACAGTGTCTGTAATGCAGCAACTCACTCTATTACAGGGAGACTGTCTGTTTTTGTTTATAGTCTGCCCATCCATCCAAAATAAATGTGATTGATTGATAGATTGATTTATAATACTTACGTTCCTCACACAGTCTGCCCATCCACCCCTCAGGACAGGAACAGGTGTTGGGTCTCTGACACACCCCTCCGTTCAGGCACTGTAGCCAACACACCGCTGGAGAGGAAAGGACACACACGCCTTATTAAAGCCAAAATACTGACACATCCTCCAAACAGTCCCCATCTCACAAGTGTGTAGATCAGGGGTGGGCAACTCCAGTCCTCGAAGGCCTGATTGGTGTCACAGTTTTGCCCCAGCTACAGCTAACACACCTGACTCCAATAATCAACTAATCATGATCTTCCGTTTAGAATGCAATTTGATTCAATCAGCTGTGTTTGCTAGGGATGGAGAAAAAGTGTGACACCAATCACGCCCTGGAGGACTGGAGTTGCCCACCCCCGGTATAGACCGTAGAGAAAGCATTCAGTTAAAATAGCTAATCTTGTTTAATAGAAACAAGAACATTTTACTGGTAGCCATGCTGTGATGGGGCCTTGACCATGCCGACTTCATGCACTGGGATAAAGATAGCATTCATAAAGACAGCATTCCTTTATAGAAACGGTTCAATTCATAACTGATGGTGCCTTAGACACAGGCATCACTGGACAACCCTGCTATCTAGTATGTCAAAGTCAAGTGAGTGGAGTGGTGAATGTGCTCAGTACAAGTGACTGGAGAAGCGGAGGGGAGGGCACGCAAGCTGTCAGGAGTAGAGGATGCCCTTCTTTTAGGACGCAGCTGTAAGGGTGCAGTCTCTCTACCTCTGCAGGCGGGAGGGGGGGTCCAGGTCCCGTTCTCCAGACACACACTTCTGCTGTGGCCCTCCATGGCGTACCCTCCGAAACACGAGTACATCGCCACATCCCCGAACTGGAACACCGCCCCCCGCACCACCCCGTGGGCCACGTGGCGAGGGGGGCCGCAGGAGACCCCTGTGCCGAAACGGACGGACAGCCCCTCTGGTTACTTACAACTCATTTGGGCCACATGTTATGTACATGTTATCACATGCCTTTAAACTAACTAAACTACTGTGCTTGAAATAATGGACCAACATTGCTTCATATTTTACCTTCGATAGAACCACCTGGCTATAAAGATCACGTTGAAGGGAAAGAATGAATGCCATGCAAAGATGTGTCAAATTATGTGTTTGTGACTCTACAGTCTGCGTTCCTTGTAAGAAAACCCTGAAAACAAACCAATGAGAATCGGTTAGTGTTGGAGCCGACAGGGGAGTCCTCAAAAAGCAAGAGCCAGGCAGACATGCAAATACATCGACATCCACACGCCACATCATACCAAACAGCATTGTACTGTAAACCAACAGTATCACCAACAAGCGTGAAAAGTTAGAGAGAATAAAAACACAATTGAAACCATAGCAGCTAGAAGCCCTTAAGGAGTTACAAACATGCTATGAAAGCAGCTGACCTACTTAATGTCTAACCCATTCATCCAGCCTAACACGCTGCCCCCACAGAGACAAAGGAGAGGAGGTGATGGGAAAAGTACAACAGAAAATAGTATGGCTCCATGCTCAATGCCCAGCAGGAAGGTCATGCGGACAGCATAGGACAACGAATGTGTGGTGGATCTTTTATGTCGATTAATAGTTTTTGATGGATTTCTAAAACTGCTATGTTAGAGTTTCGAAAAAACAGTGGACTTGATTCAGGATCATGACCCAAATTATCCCAGAGAGAGACCAGTATATCACCTAAGCCACTGCACAGATGCCTCTTTGTACAAGTACATACCGATCCCCACCCTTCATCGGAGAAACACAAGCTTGGAAGCGAACACAGCAACAGTGTCAGCGATTTCCCCCTGTGAATCATGTTTGCATCATCTTTGCTAGTTTACACTTTTCTAGCCACTGTGTTGTGGGTTCAGAACGACATGGGATTCATTATGTAAGCAACTAAAACTGCTAAAAACATTCCTGTGTGGTTTTAACATGTTATGTTTATGGGTCAAGGCATGTATAGATACGTTTCATAACCACTCGTGTGAGAATACAATGTGTTTCTCTTGACATCGGACTGTCTTATTGTCTGTTGGGAACGTGGAGTGATAATAGGAGTCGAAGAAAGAACTGGATCTCTTTTCAGGGCATTATTGTAAAAGAGAACGTGTTCTCAATGAAGTCTACATACACTTAGGTTGGAGTCATTAAAACTAGTTTTTCAACCACTCCACAAATGTCTTGTTAACAAACAATAGTCTTGGCAAGTCGGTTAGGACATCTACTTTGTGCATGACAAGTCATTTTTTCCAACAACTGTTTACAGACAGATTATTTCACTTATAATTCACTGTATCACAATTCCAGTGGGTCAGAAGTTTACATACGCTAAGTTAACTGTGCCTTTAAACAGCTTGAAAAATTCCAGAAAATGATGTCATGGCTTTAGAAGCTTCTGATAGGCTAACTGACATAATTTGAGTCAATTGGATGTGTACCTGTGGATGTATTTCAAGGCCTACCTTCAAACTCAGTGCCTCTTTGCTTGACATCATGAGAAAATCAAAAATAAATCAGCCAAGACCTCAGAAAAAAATTCTGGTTCATCCTTGGGAGCAATTTCCAAACGCCTGAAGGTACCATGTTCATCTGTACAAACAATAGTACACAAGTATGAACACCATGGGACCACGCATACCGGTCAGCAAGGAGGCGCGTTCTGTCTGCTAGAGATGAATGTACTTTGGTACGAAAAGTGCAAATCATTCCCAGAACAACAGCAAAGGACCTTGTGAAGGTGCTGGAGGAAACAGATACAAAAGTATCTATATCCACAGTAAAACGAGTCCTATATCGACATAACCTGAAAGGCCTCTCAGCAAGGAAGAAGCCACTGCTCTAAAACCGACATAAAAAAGCCAGACTACGGTATGCAACTGCACATGGAGACAAAGATCGTACTTTTTGTAGAAATGTTCTCTGGTCTGATGAAACAAAAATATAATTGTTTGGCCATCGTTATGTTTGGAGGGAAAAAGGGGAGGATTGCAAGCTGAAGAACACCAACCGTGAAGCACGGAGTGGCAGCATCATGTTGTGGGGGTGCTTTGCTGCAGGAGGGAATGGTGTACTTCACAAAATAGATGGCATCATGTGGAAGGAAAATTATGTGGATATATTGTGACCCCAAGCACACTTCCAAAGTTGTGGCAAAATGGCTTAAGGACAACAAAGTCAAGGTATTGGAGCGGCCATCACAAAGCCCTGACCTCAATCCTATAGAAAATGTGTGGGCAGAACTGAAAAAGGGTGTGCGAGTAAGGAGGCCTACAAACCTGACTGAGTTACACCAGCTCTGTCAGAAGGAATGGGCCAAAATTAACCCAATTTATTGTGGGAAGCTTGTGAAAAGCTATCCGAAACTTTTGACCTAAGATAAACTATTTAAAGGAAATGCTACCAAATTCTAATTGAGTGTATGTAAACTTCTGACCCACTGGGAATGTGATGAAAGAAATAAAAGCTGAAATAAATCATTCTCCCTAACTGACCTAAAACAGGGAATTTTTACTAGGATTAAATGTCAGGAATTGTGAAAAACAGAGTTTAAATGTATTTGGCTAAGGTGTATGTAAACTTCCAACTTCAACTGTACCTGGTTAAATAGGGAAAACAGTATATTGGAGTGGGCTCCCACCCGGTTAAAGGGAAACCACTGAAAAACTATATTTTTGTATTTTCTTCCGCATTAGTCCACTTGATACAGTCCCAAAAAGTTTTGCATGTCAGCAGTCAAGTTTTCAAGATATTGGACTTTTAAAGTATTACCAGCCACATCATCATGATGATGCAAAATGCAACAAAATCAATATGATGACTCATACTCAACAGTCTTCATCTCAGTAACTCATATCTAATCTGTCAGAGCTACCTTCTGGAACATGAATGTTCCACCTAGGCTGCGTCTGAAATTCACTTCATAGTGCACTACTGTTAAAACAAGGGCCCATAGGGCTCGGGTCAAAAGTAGTACGCTATATAGGGAACAGGGTGCTATTTGGGACACAGACTAGAGAACACAATTGATGGCTGTACTGTTTTTATGGCTGTTCTTCTTTTTGATAAACCAATAACCTTAAAAGTGTACCAGGGGAAGGGATGGTGAGAGAATGAAAGAGAAATTAAGATTCAATCCCTCTATGTTGACCTAGAATGGTACCTTATCTTGAAATCCTCGTCTCGTTCCAATGTCAATATTCCGGTTGGGACGTGATAATAAAATACTAATATGTGAGGGGTTGGTGTAGTCGACCTACCAGTCGCATCTTACATTGCTGACCAGACACTCTCGGAGTAGTGCACTATGTTGTCATTATGTGGTAGGTTTTGGTGTTAAGGCTTTCATTCAAGCCCTGCACTAACATACCTGATTCGGCTAAACCTTTGTTTTCGTAGTTTAAATGGTTTACCATTATCTTTATCTAACCATGTCAATTAAGGTAATTGAGAACACATTCTCTTTTACAATAACAACCTAATCGGTTATGTTAGTACTGGGCTGGAACAAAACCATGCTCCCCAAGTGGATATCCAGGACCAGAACCCGGATTAAAGAACAGTAGTTTAAAGTGTATCTACTCACTCTCACAGACAGTGCTGACTGGGGTCCATGTCTGGTCTGTCCTACAGGTGATGGTGGCGGTGCCCTTGGCCTGGTGACCCATGGGACAGGTGGGCGGTAACGACTGGCCCACGTAGAACAGCTGTTTAGAGGTGTTCACACCCCCACCGCTCACCTTCCATCCCGGGGGAGGGGGACACGGCTTGGCTGCATGGGGAGACCCAGAGTATAGTAGTATTGGAAAACACTATAGACAGGTTTGACAAGTGTCTATGTGGGTAAAATGTTTGTGAGAAGAATACCAGTTGGAGACAACTCATGCTTATGCATAGAGTATAATGGAGGATTACAGACAGGTTCGGCATAAGCCCAGGTGCTACGTAGAAATGTCATAACAACGTGTGTAAATGTTTGTGAGACTATGCAAGCTGTGTGCTCAGTGCTCTTAATGATTTTCAGGCCGTTAGCTACTGACGAAGTCAGTTTTGAAACAGCATGTGAAAGAGTGATGATGTTGCAAAGTATCCCAATCGACTGTGCCGGCCCTCCCCTCCCTCTGTGGTCTGTGTAAACTGAAGAATGTGAGGTGTAGAAACAAACAGTTTCAAACAGTCAGCGTGTAAATTGGGAAACAATTATACAACGAGGTATGTCTAATCCTGAATGCTGATTGGTTAAAACCGCATTCCAGCCAGTGTCTATTCCACAAGTTACCACCGGCTAAATCTATGATGTTAAAATGCCTATTTACTCTGTTCCAGATTGTAAACAAATAGAAAGAACAGACCCTGAGATAAATTAATAAAATAAAACCAGCAGCATGGATTGGCTCCTTTATTTTGTCTATGAATAGGGCCAGTAGGTATCCCTGACCATGTGACCTGTCCCAGAAAAACTCCTGTAACACATTCGTGTTAGTTGTGATGTTGTAGTGATGTTGGTTTGACTCAAAGTCTTACGTTGACAGAAGGGGAAGGTGGAGCTCCATGTCCCGTCTCCCATACACACCACCAGAGTATCCCCCTTTAGGGCGTAGCCTTTATCACACTGAAACGCAACAGCACGCCCGGTGGTCAGGTTCTCTTCCTGCACCCTGCCATTCAACAGCTCCTTGGGGATGTCACAACCCTGGCCAACTGAGAGGAGAGGGAGAAAGAGAGGTAGAGGGAGGGAAAGAGAGAAAGGTAGAGATATTGAGAGCAAATTGATTATGATTATTTTCCATTGTCTATTTCAAATGCTCGAGTAGATTACAAGTTGCCCGTCTTAAATGCCTTAGAGGACAATATGATAAACCTGGAATAATGCGCTATCCACACCTTTACATGTTGGTGCAGGCAGGCTCCATGTTCCATTGGCCAGACAGGTGAGGTTCTGTGGGCCAACCAGATGTAAGCCAGGATTGCACACGTAGCTGACGTTGCCCTGGTACGCTTCGTCCGATGTCTGTACCTCTGCATTCTCCACAGAGGGAGGTGGGCCACATGATACAGCTGAGGACACAGAACATTTGGATGTGGAAAACAGTAATAATTTCTGCTAAATTGGTGCATTTAAAAGTATTCAATCACGCACGTTCTTACTGTATGGAAATTGACACGAAGGAACAATTCCATTCTTTATCAAAACTCACATACATGTGCGTGCACACACACACACACACTTACTGACGCACGTAGGCTGAGCCCCACTCCATGTTCTGTCTCCTTGACAGGTCTGTACAGAGTCTCCCTGTAATAGAGTGAGTAGCTGTATTACAGACACTGTGTATCTATACAAAAATAGACACACTGGGAATTGTGAATCGATCTGCTAACACAGACTCACAATGCTCTCTCTGCTTCCATTATGACTCAGCATGCACTTTCATTAATAGTTTTGGGGAAATGATGTCATGTGATTTCCAGTAATAGGTCGTGTTTCATGGTTCCACCTGTCACCAGAGGACGGCAGAGACGTCCTAGAGACATTAACGACACTCAGGCGTGTCCTATTTACTCATTATGATTTCGCTGTTAAAAGAGGTGTGTTTGCTGTTGTCCTTTGCTGAAGCTTTGAATTGTGTGCCATGTGCGCTTGTCGCCTGAGTGAGTTTTCAAGACATAGTGTCTGTTGTTTTCCCAGTGTTACTGCGATTCTTCCGTTATCGTTTCTCAGTAAAGTATTATGTTTATCCTTAGTCACTGATTCATCGTCTGGTCTCTTCTCTGCACCTGGGTCCAACCTCACCACGTCACAAAATGTGCCTAGGCAATGCACGTAATGTGTTTGGCAGTCTCTCAGGTTTCACCCAAAGTAAGAGTGATAGTGACATTTATTTGATTTTTCACTATAGCAATCTCAAATCTACCATGATGCATTGCACTCTATTCTCTATCAGAATATAATCATAATTCATATTATTATAGCTTTGATTCAATGTAATTCCGGCCTCAACGCCAGAGGATTTAAAAACTCCAATTGGCCTATTTCCTGTCGAATCATGGCTCGTATTATAATCATACAATCATTTTATCCCAAATTGAAGCAAAATATTCTCTGTTTTGTAATAATACTCTATAATATTGTAATAATACTGCAATAATACAATATCGTGATGGTATAATATTGTGTCAGACATTACCTTCATCTCAAACCCAGGCAGGCAGGTGTACAAGACAATGTCTCCGTAGCTGTAACTGTCCCCCTCAGTGATGCCATGTGGAAGAAGTGGAGGTTTCTCACAAACTACCAGACCACAGGAGACAGAGGACAGGCCTGGAGACCAGCTACCACCTAGCTACAGTACAACATAAAGAAAGAGTCATGAAATGAATTCATATTCAGTAAACATTTAGCTAAATCACATGAAATGAATGATGTGAATAACCCAGTAGTCAAAATAAAAGGTGCTAAAATCGACCAGAGGTAAAGTTCTGACTAGGTTCTGTCTGTTATTTTTCAGTGTTCTGATGATGGCCTTTTGGACCAAAACATCAATGCAATTGATGAAAAAAAAAAAATGTCACCACAATTTTTTTGTTGACACAGTAGCAGTCTCACTTGGCACTCTGCCAGGTCTGGTCCCTGCAGGATGAACCCCGTTGGGCAGGAGAGGGTGACTACCCCCCCAACCGGGGTGAGGTCCTCCCCCGTGACCATGACGTGGGTGGGGAGGTTGGCAGGGAGCGGGCACGGAGCGGGGCGGCACCTGATGCTTTGTTTAGACCAGGTGCCCTCAGACTGACAGCTCAGAGAGTCAGACTGGCTGGACAGCTCATACCCCTCATCACACCTAGAGAGAGGGGGGTAAGAGGGATATTAAATACCATACTATCTACTTGAATAGTGGTACTTCTCTAACACAAAGATTGGACAAATAAGATACAGAAGTTCACATTCACCTGTATTGTATCTGGCTCCCAAAAGTGAATGTCTCTCCCACCACCTGAGCATGGGGCACAGGAGTTGGAGCTCCACAAGAGACGGGCTCACAGCTGATCCTCACCTCCCCCCACCTGCCTTCCCTACCACAGGTAACATGGGGATAGGACCCCTTCATCTGGTAACCTGGTCTGCACCTGTAGGTGACAGTGTCAGCTGCAGTGGCGCCGCCGCCCTGCTGGACAGCGTGCGGTATTATAGGTGGAGCGGCCACGCACCTCCCCCGGCCACACACAGGAACACCTGGGCTCCACAACCCGCCCTTCTCACACGTTGCCGTTGATGGCCCCAGGATCTTGTAGCCCTCATCACAGTGGAAGGAGATCCGGTCACCGCAGGCGTGGTCGCGCCCCAGCACCACCCCGTATTTTAACATTGGAGGGGTGCAGAGGCAGGGGAGGCACTCTGGTACCGTCCCAACCCAGTGGCCCTGGGCAGAACAGCGGAGGACGGGGTCTCCGACAACCTCGTACCCGTCGAAACACACGTACTCTACGACATCATCGTAGTTGAAGCTGGAGCCGTTGAGGAACCCGTGACTGATGTCCTGCGGGGGGTCACAGGCAATGATGTCACAGCGAGGGGCAGGGCCTTCCCCCCAGAGTCCATCCCCGCGACACAGCCGTGTGGGGTTGCCGCCGCTGAGGCTGTACCCCTCCTCGCACTTGTACCACACCTCATGACCGTAGCCAAAGTCCAAGCCCAATACTTGACCATTTTGGATGGATGTTGGTCTGCCACAGTTTGCTGGGCGGCATTCAGGTGACCCTTGACTCCATGTACCATCGGCCTGACACACACTAACAGAGGGGCCTTGTAGGAGCAATCCAGCCCTACAGCTCAGCTCAACCTGTTTGCTAAAGGTATATTCCTTCCCCTTCACAGTGACATCACTAGGGACGACTGGAGAGCCACATAAGATAGGCTCACACCACGGCTTCTCACCATCCCACCTAGCGTCTGCCTGACAGGTCCTGGTGTCGCCGCCCTTCAGGTTGAACCCGGAATTACACTCGTAGTGCAACACCCCCAGATACAGGAAGGAATCCACGTGGTTCGAGCCGTTATCAATGCTGCCCGGGTCATCGCAGCTTATAGGTCGGCAGACAGGCGGTACATCGCTCCACTGTCGGCCCGCCACACACTGTCTGACTGACTCTCCCTCTAACTCGTATCCCTGCTCACAGCTGTACTTCACCAGGCTGCCCAGGGTTGTGTCTGTGATGTTCACAGAACCGTGGTCCGGGCTTGACGGCTCCTCACACTCTGCAGGGACACACATCGGAGCCGTCCCATTCCATCCACCATCCTCCAGGCACACCAAGGCCGTAGGGGCTGTAAGTTCGTAGCCCTTGTGGCAGCGGTACACTATCACAGTCCCATGTAGGAAGCGCATATCCATGAGTGAAAATGCCACTGTAGCACCACCTATAGGCTTGGAGGTTATAGCTGCGTCCCTGCCGGCTAGCTCTGCGTTCGGATCCAAGAGTCTCAAATAGTCGCCGAAGTCTATATGAGGAGGCAGGCCGCAGTCAGAGGGAACACAGACTGGGACAGAACTAGACCAACCGAACTCCTCGCAGGTGAGGTGGTTCTGGCCAAACAATTGGAAGCCGGGGAAACAACTGTAGAAGATGGTGACGCCGAATTTGTGGTCGAGTCCCTCCACAAAGCCGTTGTCTATGGGGTTGGGCGGGGCGCAGTAGATCTGGACACACACAGGTGTTTCTTGATCCCACTGCCCGTTTGCCAGACACTTCAATGTCTTGGGGCCTTGGAGACGGTAACCACGGCGACAGGAGTAGGTGACAGCGTGGCTGAACTGCAGTTTGGTATACGCCACCTTCCCGCTGGGTATCTCTTTGGGGACGGAGCACTCGATTGGTCGACAAGAAGGCACGCCTCCAATCCATAACCCACTTTCACCACAGAGTACTGTAGCGTTGCCTACTAAAGTATAACCAGGTTTACAGCTGTAGAGGGCAGTGCTGAGATACATCAGTCCCTGAACGTCCACTATACCGTTAGCTATCTCTACAGGTTGGGGACACTCTACTGGTATACACTCTGGGACAGGGCTGCTCCAGTGTCCATCCGCCTGGCAGGTCACAGACCCCTCCTTCCTCAGAGTAAACCCGTCCATGCAGGAGTATCTCACCACCGAGCTGAAATAGGACGGGGCCGATAGCGGTGCTGACGATTGGTCGCCAAAGGCCACCTCGGGCGGCGGGCCGCAGAACACCTGCTTGCAGACGGGGAAGGTGTCATTCCACTCCTGGGCGGGGGTGCAGTGGAGGGTCCGGGCACCGTGAAGAACATACCCGTCCTCGCAGGACAGTTCCACAGTTCCGGAGTCAGAGTCTAGACTACGTAGAACCAGGTGGTTCTCCTCTAGGGGCGGCTCTGGACACTGGACTGGGGAGCAGTGAGGACGCCTCGATTTGTCCCACTTGCCGTACTTCAGACACGTCCACACGGCGTCGCCAGCGATCTCGTAGCCCTCGTCGCAGACGTATTCGACCTTGCGGCCCACCTCAAAGACAGAGCCTCGGTATTGGCCATGCAGGATGCTGGGCGGGGGGTCGCAGGTCAGGAGGTGGCAGACGGGTGAGTCGCCGTTAGACCACTGGCGGTTGGCCTGGCATAGTCGCACCGGACGGCCCGTCAGCCGGTAGCCGGCGTTGCATGCGTATGTCACCTTGCTGTTGAAGAAGAAACGGCCTTTGTTCTGTAGGGTGAAACACAAAAGAAGATGTTTTATTGTACAGCGAGGACACTGTGTTTTGACTGAGATTACGCAAGATCTCTTGCCAGAAGAAATGAGAAGGATATTTCTCTATGATCGAATTAGATGACAGGAACGAGTGGAAACAAAGTGGAAACTCTGAAATTGAACTTTTAGTTGTTTTTACTCAATTAATGGACTTACAAAATGTATATTATTTTTGTTTGTAATGATTACAGTTAATGTTTCTCCTTGACATGAATTTGAGAGGAGGAACAACGTACCTGGATGAATCCATTTTTGAGGGGCGGGGGGAAGGGGCAAGAGACAGGCTGACAGACAGGTAGGACCCCTCCCCACTCTCCATTGGCCTTACATGTCCTCCTCTTCTCCCCTCGGATCAGGAAACCCTTATCACAACTGTACGCCACCATTGCTCCAAAACTATAGTTGGTTCCACTCACATACCCCCTCTCGATGCCAGATGGTTTGGAGCACCGCACCGGCACGCAACCCACATCGTACGGCGAGGGCATCCATTTCCCTCCAATCATGCATTTCAGTGTGGCGGTTGTGTTGAGGACGAAACCCTCTTCACATTTGTAGCTGACCTCTGTGTTGCTGGCATACTTGGGCTTATTGGCGGAGTCCAAGATGGCGTGGGGCAGGTCAGTCGGGCGCTGGCAGAAATTGGCAATGCAGTGAGGGTCCTCCTGGCCTTCGGGGGGTGCCCACACTCCCTGGGCGTTGCAGACCACCTTGAAATCAAATCAAACTTTATTTAACTGCATAAAAAAAAGAACAACAAAATGAACGAGATCCAAACAAATGAAAGGGCAATAAAAGAGATGAATAACCTTAGAATTGTTGCCAGCGGTGTAGCCGTCTGTGCAGAAGTAGTTGGCCGTGTCGCCAAAGAGCTGGTGGCCGGCATGGGCAATGGCGTGGTCTATGGAAGGGGGAGGGCCACAGGATCGGGGGACACACTGAGCGAAGGTAGGACTCCATTGGCCAGTTGACAGGCACTCTCTGGTCTCTGGTCCAATCAGAGTGTATCTGTGGAGACAGAGACAATCAAATGTGGATCAGGACAGGAAGTAATAAATCCAACAAAAAATGAAAGTAAAGATACAAAATGGTATAGCACTACTACCTGTACAACTACATACTGTAACAACTACTTGAACTGTAACTCGCCCTTGGCTGGAATTGCTGGCGCATAGAGCCTGGTAACACTGTGCAACAAAGTGGGACTTGAAAAGGGTGTGGTTAAAATTGAGTCGGGAGAGGGAGCGAGCATGCCACCATTTTTTGGGAAGCCCAATAAATTCTGAGTTCGGGCATATAAAGTTTATATGTGAAAACTATTTCTAAGATGCAATGTACGAGGGAGGGCTATGCTAATAGCCTGAGAGATCAGCCAATTAAAATCAGTGGTTGTTTCGTCCGCTCCTGCCATAGACTTCCAGTCAAGTCCCGCTCTGAGGTGCTGTGAAACCAGACTGTTCAACAGGGACGAGATTACTTGAACTGTGACTTTAATGGTGATGATGCTAACACTGAGGTAGTCGTGTTCAGCCAGGTCTTACAACACTTGAGAAGTGTTGCCTGGAATATACAAGGCCTCAATTAAGTCAACATACTAACTTGTATCCTAATGGAATATGGTTGACTGTACATTATTTACCCTTCTTTGCAGACGTAGTGCACCTTGTTGCCCAGGGCGTGGTCGTCCCCGATGGTTGCGGCGTCTCGGAGGGCAGGAGGGTCTCCACAGTGGATGCTGGCACACAAAGGAGCAGGGCTGCTCCACTCTCCTGACGCCTCACACACCACCTCCTCAGAGCCCTGCAGTCTTAACACATGCACACATTTTACACACAATATATCTATACTCATACACACACACAATCTGTCACACTCGCAACACTTTCAAGCAGTATGCGCAGCAACAGTAGTCAGTTGCTTTCTATCACATATTTACTAGCTACCACTTTCAAACTCACTACATCGAGGGAGGAACTTCAATCTATAGAATGTCTTATTCTTTTCAATGGATAAGGATCTTATCTTTTTATGACACCTTCATGAACCTTTATAAGACCCATAATACCAGGAACTGCTGATCTAGGATCAGTTTCACCTTTTATATTATGATGAATAAGATTATATGGGCAGTTGGAGACCTGATCCTAGATCAGCACTCCCACTCGGAGACGCTATGTGGATATAAGACCAGAAATGATAACCCAGGACAGACTTCATCCTTACCTGTATCCCTCTGCACAGGTGTAGAGCACTGTGGACAGGTAAGTTGTCCCTTTGAGGGTGACATCTGAATTGTCTACGCGTGGAGGGTCCCCACAGGTGACTCGTTGACAGGCAGGGGGCGCTCTGCTCCACTTCAGACTGCCCTGACACCGCATATCATAGGGGTCACCTGGGACGAACCCCGTAACACAGCTGAAGTGGACCAGAGGGAAATAAATACATTCATAATGGGAGAATACGGGAGACATGGCAAAGTCAATAGAGGTTTATTTCAGCAACTATCTATCAGCCTAATGCTCATGGAAATGTGTTTGGTTGTTGATATCTTTACAGTAAGTAACACATACAGTATCTTAATGGGAGAGAGAGAATAGAGAACAGAATATATTACTGCAGCATTATCTCAACGCAACAGCACATCCGTATTGTTGTTTCAGCTAAACGGCTGATGGTGGTACCTGAAAGTCACCTTGCTTCCAAACGTGAAGTTGGTCCCCATCATCACAGCATTCTCTGGGACAGAGGGCCGTCCACAGGAGAGGGCTGGGGAACAAGACAAGACCGCGGGGGCTGATCAGTTCTAGGAATGGTCAATTTACAAAAATAAACTGCTTTTATGAAAGTTATTCGGTGAATAATGTTTCATCATGTTATGTTGTTCTATAGTATAATGTCCTATTAGGTTATGAAACTTTGAACCAAGACTTCAGTTCACCTGCCAGTTTCCTCATATTTCAATGGGGTCTAAGAAACGGTTGATTACTTTTTGACAAACAACTTATATACAGTATGTCATATTTCCCACCTGTTGGAATCAGAGGACACACAGGTACAGTATAACATCCTGGTACTGAAACCCTGGTTCTCTGTATAATATCCATGGTAACCAGTGCCTATGTGGTGTGACCAGGCAGGCCAGACCAGACTTGTCCAATACCGATCTGGTTCCCCTGGCTTTCACAAGACTATGTGACCCAGAGACAGTGTGAGTTAGGGTTAGGCCCAGAAACAGTGTGTGTTAGGGTTAGATCCAGTGGCCCGGTTCAGAGGCAGATCTGAGATTAACAAAGGATCGATGGGCATAATCAGGATAATTGTGTTATTTATAATGTTGTTGACTAAGTACCTCATTGAATGCAGTGGCTGTACCCTCTGGATATGAGGGTAGTGTTAGATTACTCAAATGGAAATGGACTGTCATGAAACTGGGTATTTCTGGATACATTAGCATACTGTACATAATGTTGTATTGAGACAAGGTAGGTTTGGTATTGAAGATAACCCTTCCAAGTCCATATTATGGCAAGAACAGCTCAAAGAGAAAAGCAAAGAGAAACAACAGTCCATCATTACATCAGTTAGTCCAGAAAATGTCATAACTTTGACCCAGAGTTACCTCTGCCGCAGAGGATAAGTTCATTAGAGTTACCAGCCTCAGAAATTGCAGCCCAAATAAATGCTTCATAGAGTTCCAAGTAACAGACACATCTCAGCATCAACTGTTCAGAGGAGACTGCATGAATCATGCCTTCATGGTCGAATTGCTGCAAAGAAACCACTACTAAAGGACACCAATAAGAAGAAGAGACTTGCTTGGGCCAAGAAACACGCGCAATGCACATTAGAACCATGAAATCTGTCCTTTGGTCTGATGAGTCCAAATTTGAGATTTTTGATTTCAACCAAGAAGAGATGCAGAGTAGGTGAATCGGTGATCACTACATGTGTGGTTCCCACGTGAAGCATAGAGGACGAGCGGTGATGGTGTGGGTGTGCTTTGCTGGTAACACTGTCTGTGATTTATTTAGAATTCATGGCACACTTAACCAGTATGGCTACCACAACATTCTTCAGCGATACGCCAACACATTTGGTTTGCGCTTAGTGGGACTATCCTTTGTTTTTCAACAGGACAATGACCCAGCACACCTCCAGACTGTGTAAGGGCTATTTGACCAATAAGTAGAGTGATGGAGGGCTGCATCAGATGACCTGGCCTCCACAATCACCTGACCTCAACCCTATTGGGATGGTTTGTGAAGGAAAAACAGCCAACAAGTGCTCAGCATATGTGGGAACATATGTGGGAAATCATTCCAGGTGAAGCTGGTTGAGAGAATACCAAGAGAATTTAAAATATAACATATATTTTGATTTGTTTAACAATTTTTTGGTTACTACATGATTCCATATGTGTTATTTCATAGTTTTGATGTCTTCACTATTATTGTACAATGTAGAAATAGTAAAAAATACAGAAAAATACAGAAAAACCCTTGAATGAGTAGGTGTGTCCAAACTTTTGACTGGTACTGTATGTTGATGTTTTCTGTACCTCTACAATATGGGAAAACACCATTCCAGCTTCCTGTCTCCAGGCATTGGACATGCGATGAGCCAATCAGTTCGTAACCCTCCTTGCAGCTGAACACAACCTCACTTCCCATCAAGAAGTTACTGCCGTCCCGGTAACCGAACTCTGGTGCCCCCGGGTTCTCACACTTTACTGGCTCTAGATTGATAACATAAATACAGAGAAAAAAAACTACAAAGGTTTGGTACTGTAGCTACATACTGCACCTTGAAGTGCCAAAAGATATTCATGAATTCAAACATTTTGGTAAACTCTAGTTGTTTGATGATAAGGCATGAGAGGCATTGCTATACATTGATAAGGGGTTTTGTAGCTTGTGGTATAACTAAGAAGTGTCATTGCTGAGGCCCTGAGATTTTCCTGACCACAGGACCTGACTGGGGGAAACCTTGGGCTCAGGTGGTATGGTCCGGGCCTGCAGTATGCTACAGTACGTGTTTGTGTGTGTGTTACCTGTGCAGTTCTTCCCATCTCCGGTGTAGGGGTGGATACAGGTGCAGGTATAAGAGCCGTCTGTGTTCTGACAGCTGGCGTGTTCATCGCAGTCTGAGCCCAAAGCACACTCATCCACATCTGTATGTACACATACCATCATTACACACTGCAGTGGTTGAAAACATGTATTTATTGACATACACTAAACACGGTAGTTATACAAAACATTAGGAACATCTTTCCATGACATACACTACTATTACAAAGTTTGGGGTCACTTAGAAATGTCCTTGTTTTTGAAAGAAAAGCACATTTTTTGTCCATTAAAATAACATCAAATCGATCAGAAATACAGTGTAGACATTGTTAATGACTATTGTAGCTGGGAATGGCAGATTTATAAAAATACATTTTAATATCTACAAGTACATTAGAGCGCCTAGTTGGAGAAACATACACCTCACAAGTCCTCAACTGGCAGCATCATTAAATAGTACCCGCAAAACACCAGTCTCAACATCAACAGTGAAGAGGCTCTTCAGGGATGCTGGCCTTCTAGGCAGAGTTCCTCTGTCCAGTGTCTGTGTTCTTTTGCCCATCTTAATCTTTTATTCTTATTGGCCAGTCTGAGATATGGCTTTTTCTTTGCAACTCTGCCTAGAAGGCCAGCATCCCGGAGACGCCTCTTCACTGTTGACGCTGAGACTGGTGTTTTGCGGGTACTATTTAATGAAGCTGCCAGTTGATGACTTATGAGGCATCAGTTTCTCAAACTAGACACTCTAATGTACTTGTCCTCTTGCTTAGTTGTGCACCGGGGCCTCCCACTCCTCTTTCTATTCTGGATAGAGCCAGTTTGCGTTGTTCTGTGAAGGGAGTAGTACACAGAGTTGTACGAGATCTTCAGTTTTTTTTGCAATTTCTCGCATGGAATGGCCTTCATTTCTCAGAACAAGAATAGACTGACAAGTTTCAGAAGAAAGTTATTTATTTCTAGCCATTTTGAGCCTGTAATCCGACCCACAAATGCTGATGCTCCAGATACTCAACTAGTCTAAAGAAGGTCAGTTTTATTGCTTCTTTAATCAGTACAACAGTTTTCAGCTGTGCTAACATAATTGCAAAAGGGTTTTCTAATGATCAATTAGCCTTTTAAAATGATACACTTGGATTACCTAACACAACATGCCATTGGAACACAGGAGTGATGGATGCTAATAATGGGCCTCTACGCCTATGTAGATATTCCATTAAAATCTGCTGTTTCCAGATACAATGGTAATTTACAACATTAATAATGACTACACTATATTTCTGATGAATTTGATGTTATTTTAATGGACAAAACATTTGCTTTTCTATCAAAAACAAGGACATTTTTAAGGGACCCCAAACTTTTGAACGGTAGTGTACACTGACCAGGTGAATCCAGGTGAAAGCTACCCTTATAGAGGTCACTTGTTATATCCACTTCAATCAGTGTAGATGAAGGGGTCAAACACAGGTTAAAGAATCATTTTTAAGCCTTGAGACAACTGAGACATGGAGGGGGAATGGGCAAGACAAAAGATTTCAGTGCCTATGAACGGGGTATGGTAGTAGGTGCCGTAACGCTGCTGGGTTTTTCACACTCAACAGTTTCCTGCGTGTATCAAGAATGGTCCACCACCCAAAAAGACAGCCAGTCAACTTGACACAACCGTGGGAAGTGTTGGAGCCAACACGGGTCAGCATCCCTGTGGAACTCTTTCGACACCTTGTAGAGTCCATGCTCCGACAAATTGAGGCTAACGAATTGAGACAGTTTATCATGCATATTCATCCAGTGTCTGAGTTTCAGTCTTACCCAGGCAGGCTGGTGGGTTTCCTCCCCACTTCCCACTGTTGGTACAGAGAACCTTGGCATCCCCCAGCAGGTAGAAGCCAGGGTTACACTGGTACACCACAGTGCTGCCTGCGTGGTAGTCGGAACCCTGGAATAGACCATGCTCCAGGGGCCGAGGGGGACCACACGTCACTCCTATGCAGGTAAACAGGTAAATATACACAGGTTAGGTTTTGTGAATGTGTTCGATGGCTATGTATCTACTATGGTTACGATAACGAAGATGGTAGGTATTAACCCATATGTCACTCCTATAGATAGACAGTACACAGGTCATGATTTTATGATTTTTATTAGGATCCCCATTAGCCGACGCCAATGGCGACAGCTAGTCTTCCTGGGGTCCGACACATAACGAGAAAGACATTACAGACAAAGAGACTTTACAGTTTACATACATTTAAAACATGAACATAGACATTACAGACACATATATATCAAATAAAAACAACTACAACTAAAGACACACAAATGAACACAAATAAAAACATACAAACAAACAATAGAACTAAAGAATAATAATGTGTGTGCGTGTGTGTGTGTGTATGTGTGTGTTGTGTGTGTGTGTGTGTGTGTTGTGTGTGTGTGTGTGTGTGTGTGTGTTGTGTGTGTGTGTTGTGTGTGTGTGTGGTGTGTGTATGTGTGTATGTGTGTGTGTGTGTGTGTGTGTGTGTGTGTGTGTGTGTGTGTGTGTGTGTGTGTGTGTGTGTGTGTGTGTGTGTGTGTGTGTGTGTGTGTGTGTGTGTGTGTTGTGTGTGTGTGTGTGTGTGTTGTGTGTGTGTGTGTGTGTGTGTGTGCATCTATCAGTTACACATACATGTCAGAGGCATTGCGCCATGAGGTGTTGCTTTATTTTGTAATTTTTTAAACAAGATTTGCTGTTCACTGGCGCTATATGAAATGGAAGGGAGTTCAATGCAATCATGGCTCTATATAATACTGTAAGCTTTCTTGAATTTGTTCTGGACCTGGGGACTGTGAAGAGACCCCTGGTGGCATGTCTGGTGGGGTAAGTATGTCTGTCAGAGCGATATGTAAGTTGATTATACAGACAATTTGGACATTTTAAACACGTTAATATTTCCCACCAACAACAAAAAAACAATTTATGCAGTCAATCTCTCTTCTACTTTGAGCTAAGAGAGACTGACATGCACACGGTTGACATTAGCCATCTGTGTACATTGAAGGGAAAGATGTGCTGTTCTCGGCCAGCTGCAGATTTTCTAGGTCTTTCTTTGCAACACTTTACTATATCCCCGGGCAGTAGTCAAGAATAGATAAAAACTAGAGCCTGCAGGACTTGTTTGGTCGATTATGGTTTAAAGAAAGCTGAGCATCTCTTTATCACAAACAGACCTCTCCCCGTCTTTACAATAATTGAATCAATATGCTTTGGCCATGATCATTTACTGTCTAAGGTGACACCAAGAATATTAATTTCCTCTACTTGCTCAACAGACACACCATTCTTTACCAGATTCAGCTGAAGTCTCGAACTTAGGGATTGATTTGTCCCAAATACAATGCTCTTAGTTTTAGAGATGTTCAGGACTAGTTTATTACTAGCCACCCATTCCAAAACGGACTGCAACTCTTTGTTTAGGGTCTATGGATAGATACAGTATCTCTCAGCCCATGATATGGTAGAAGATGTAAAGCCACAACATATACATTTTTTCCACTAACAGATTATGGTCAATAACATCAAAGGCTGCACTACAGTCTAACAATACAGCTCCCACAATTCTAATCATCCATTTCTTTTAGCCAATCATCAGTTATTTGTGTCAGCACAGTGCATGTTGAGTGCCCTTCTCTATAAGAATGCTGAAAGTCTGGTGTTACATTGTTCAAAGAAAAAAAACATTGTATCTGGTCAAACACCATTTTTTCCCCCAACGGTTTGCTAAGAGCCGGCAGCAAGCTGATTGGTCGGCTGTTAGAACCAGTAAAGGGTGTTTTACCATTCTTGGGTAGAGGCATGACTTTAGCTTCCCTCCAGGTCTGAGGACAAACAATTTTGCCGAGGCTCAGATGAAAGATATGACAAACAGGAGTGGCGATATAGTCTGCTACCATTCTCAGTAGCTTCCTATCTCATTTGTCAACACCAGGTGGTTTCTCATTATCGATGGACAACAATCATTTGTCAGCCTCTTTGACACTAACTTTATAGAATTCAAAATGACAATGTTTTTCTTTCATTATTGGGCATTTTATACATTAATATGATAGCTCACCGTTTGTTGTTCGGCATTTCATGTCTGAGTTTGCCCACGTTGCCATTGAAATATGAATTTAAATAATTGGCAGATAGGCTCAATGGTTTTGGTGTGTGACTGCTTTCTGATGGTTATCCTCTACTACTGAGGTCATGCTTACGTATTTAGCTGACTCAAATGCAAACTCTGCGTTCTAATGCTTCTGTCTGTGTGTGTGTATGCGTGTGTGTGCTTGCCTGCGTGAGTGCATGTACGCACGCATGCGCGCGTGTGTGTCGAGGTGCATGGATGCATGTATGTGTGAATATAGTGTTTGGGTCTGTGTATGTCTAACTAATGGTCCCTCACGTTCACAGCGGGGCAGGGCGTGACTCCACTCTCCCTTGTTCTGACACTGAAGCAGCGGCTCCCCCACCAGGTAGAAGCCGGGATCACAGAACAGCTGCGTCTGAGAGCCGGGGCTGACAGCTGGACTGGACGCACGCAGGTGAGGCACAGCATTCTCTAGTAGGGGGCAGTCTGACACACAAACAAATGCAATTGAGGAGGAGAACGGAGAGGGTTAACGTTTCCACTAGACATGTGTTTGCCAGAGTAAGCTGATCCTAGATCTGTCCCTCACCAGCACAGAATATGCAGTCGGGGTTGGTCTTGACTCTCCCCACCAATCCATTGAGGAAGTCCGGCCACGCCAGGACGTTGCCTCTGATGTTGTTCCCCGGGCAGGTGTTGGCTAGTATTTTGATCTATGGACCCCAGAGAAATATGGAGGTCACTTTATGCGACAGAGGTTTGTTTTATATGTTACACAGACATTTCAAACATTTGCCACCCAGAGATGCTAGTTTATGTACTGTAGTTAGTTATGTAGCCTGGACAACAGCCTTCTTCTGCTTGAGACTACTATTTTGTGTGTCCAACATGGTTAGCGTGGCAATGAAAAACAAGTTGTTCTAAAGCAGAAACAGACTTAGTAACTAAGCTGATCGTTATGTTTAGATGGTGATATACTAGTTACAGTTCTAATATGTGAGTCTGTAGTTCAGGTTGTAGAGCAGTAGCTAGGACAGTTGGATTTGTGTGTCAGTGGGATTTACTTGCTGTGGGTCGAGAACCCGGTCCCAGATGTGGAGCTGGCTGAGGGACCCGACGAAGGACTCTACGGGGTTGAAGCCCTCGCCCCTCTGGTCCTGGTCCTGGCCCAGAACCAACGCCCCTCCACCTGGAGGGTAGAGGTCAAGGGTCAAAGGTTAACCACCTCTCTTGCTTTCTTTGGGTTCTGTGAAATGTGCCTTGGAAACCTAACCTCACTGCTATTATTTCATTAAGACCTGCAAAATAGCCTCATTCTACTTTTTGATATGCTAAACTGTGCCCCACTTAGAAACTGTAAGCAGGCTACCAGGACATAAGGACACAATAAGCAGACACAAGATCAGGCTAAGGCACTACTGAAAATAGCACTACACCTGGGATGGTTAGCTGTGGTGCTATGATGATATATAGATTGACAATGAACTGCTACTTTATTTTGAGCAGGCTGACAATAGCGCTACACTTGGGATGTAGGAAACTACATTATATGCATGGAACTATGAATACGGTGCAGACCACAGCTATGAGCAGGCTGAGGATAGCACTACACCTGGGATGGTGGTGCCCACTGACAGGCCTTTCCCTCCGTCCGAGGGGTTGCCATTGATATAGACCCTCCAGTCCCCGTCCCAGCTACGCCATGACACGCCGATGTGGTGCCACTGACCCGTGTTGACCGCCGGGCAGTCTGTGATACGCTCCTTACCGTTGACGTACAGGACCCACCTGGGGAAAAGGGAGGGAGAGAGAGAGAGAGAGAGGTGGAGGCAGGGGGAGGCAGGGGGAGGCAGCAGAGAAAAGACAGAAAATAATATTGTTTTGTATTGTGTTTTGTGAGGACCCCAAGAATAGTATAGCTGTGGCTAGTGTCTTATGACAGCCGTAACATTTATGGGAAAGGGAAAGTTATGTGTGTGTCTGTGTGGGTGTGTATGTGTCTGTGTGTGTGCGTGGCAGCACTGACCCATTGTAGTCTATGAGCAGGAAGGCGTTGTCACTTCCCTCCACGGCGTAGGATATGGGCGTGCCGTAGTTGGTGGTGTCCGAAGACCTCATCCAGAAAGTACACGTGATCTCCGTCAGTGCCGGCATCATGCCGTCCATCATCACGTAACCATGGATACCTGACACCTCGAAGTCCAGGTTGAAGGATGTTGACATCTCTGAAGGAGAGAAAATGTTAAGGCCGGAAATTAAGATTATTACAAAAAAGGTTTTATAAGTAAATAAATAGAGCAGTTTCTGAGTCATTAAGGTTAGAAGGAGAGACAAATGGTGAGAGAGAGAGAAATGGTTGACTATGAAAATGGATTTTGAAGTTGATATTGATCCATTTACCTTTCTCCTTTCTGAAAACAGGAAAGCTCTCATTATGATAACCCTGTTTGAAACTAAATAGTGGTTTCGCGACGTGAAAATAGCACCCTGTTCCCTACATAGTACACTATAAAGACTAAAGAATAGGGTGCCATTTCTGACCCAGCCAAAGTTTTACTTCCATAAATGTGCTTCTTTGAGACTGTGGTAAAATCGCAATAAACACAAACTCTACCACAATAAACACAAACTCCTCCACATCCTCTCTCTCTCTCTCTCTCTCTCTCTCTCTCTCTCTCTCTCTCTCTCTCTCTCTCTCCTCTCCTCTCTCTCTCCTCTCTCTCTCTCTCTCTCTCTCTCCCTCTCTCTCCCTCTCTCTCTCTCTCCCTCTCCCTCTCTCTCTCTCTCTCTCTCTCTCTCTCTCTCTCCCTCTCTCTCTCTCTCTCTCTCTCTCTCTCTCTCTCTCTCTCTCTCCATGGCATCTATACCTGTCTCACACCTGGTTCCGTTGAACCCAGGAGGGCAGCGGCAGGTGTAGAAGCCCAGTCCGTCCACACATGTGGCCCCGTTGATACAGGGGTTAGCTTGACACTCATCCACATCTACCTGACAGAGCCTGCCCCGGTAGCCCTCCACACACTGGCACCTGGACACAGAAAGAGACCAGTACGTCATATATACCTGTGCAATACATTATGAGCATCAAACGCGATATTTAACCAATTTCATCCTGATGTGTCATATTTGATTAAAAAAATTCTAGATGCTGTTCCTTGCACGCTAGCCTTCACTATCTTTCACTATTAAAAGCTCAACAAATTGTCTAGATTTAAATATTTGTTTATCCAAAAAAACATCAACATGCAGATGAGTATGTTGGTAGGTGAAGTAAGATATGGCAACTTGGTTGACAGCAGTCAGTCACATTTTATTATATTTTGGATATAACCTTTATTTAACCAGGAAGCCCCGAAGGTCCGTAGACCTCCTTCCGCAAAGGGTTTTTATTACCTGAAGTTGTTGACGGCATCCCGACATGTCCCTCCGTTCTGACAGGGGGCGCTGTTACACTCGTCCACGTTGACCTCACAGCGGTCCCCAGAGTAGCCTGGGAGGCAGGTGCAGGAGTAACCCCCCTCCAGGTCGTCACACACCCCCCCGTTCAGACACGGGCTGGACTGACACTCGTCTATCTCCAGCTCACAATGAGAACCTAGAAGAAGATCATGTTGTTGGATTCAATTGCATTGTCAGCATTGAACGTTTGCTGCATAAACTGTAGCTGGCTTTTCATTGATGTTGCAAACAGATGTGGTTTTGCTGGTTTTGCCTTTGCTGTAGTTGCATGAAATGTGGTAGAGGGATCCCACCTGTGAAGCCATCAGCACAGCTGCAGGTGTACTGGTTGACCTCGTCCACACACACTCCTTCATTCAAACAGGGGGAGGAGCTACACTCGTTCACCTCCGCCTCACACAGAGAACCTAGGACAGAGAAACGACATTAGCAAAAAGAAACGACAGTCCGTCATCAGGTCGGTTACAAATGACCAGCACTAAATGCCTAGGTGACAGTCTGCTCCTGCCTTAGCCAGGTCCTATGTCGTAGACATGTTTGGCAAGGACTGATAGGACTGACATTTCTACAGAAAACAGACGGGTACCCAGGCTACTAAATGTCTAGGAGAGACAAGAAAATTAAAAGGGAATGAAGTGGAAGGGAGTGGAAACTGGGTACAAGACATTCATGATGTCCCCATACCTACAAAGCCCGGTCTGCACTGGCAGAGGAAGTCTCCCATGCCGTCCTTACACAGACCCCCATTCTGACACGGTGCCGAGTCACACTCGTCTATGTCACTCTCACACTTCGCCCCTGCAGGTAGAAATACATTTTCACAGCCTTATGACGAGACAACTGGCATTTTGGCCCTAACTTTGTATTGCTCTGACGAACGTTGTTTTGACCGAAAGCCTACACACGACTAGAAGTTTGAATAGATGAAGAATGCATCCATGGGTATAGTTTACCTGTGAAACCAGGTAGACAGGTGCAGATGTAACCCGCCCCCACCTCCTCACACGTCCCCTGTTCTGACAGGGGTTCAAGAAACACTCATGGAAGACCTGGGGAGAGGAACAGTGTTGTGGTTAGGAGTCATGTTTATGAATATGGAGTGTGAGAATTTCAGGACTAGGAGAGAAATGTATTCGTACACTCCATAGTCAATAACCATGACCCGACCTGGGTTCAAATACTTGAAGAAACATAATGAAATACTTTGAGCATTTGCTTGAGTCTGCCTGGAGTGCAACAGGTGGGTGGGGTTTTCAGTTTTAGGGTCCTTTCCGTTGGTTTATTAAGGCAAGCTCAAAGGCTGCCACTGCATTTTGACCAATCTGATCAGATCTCTTGTCAATAATTGGGCAGAAAGATCCGATTTGGGCTGCCTGTGTAAACGCAGCCAAACAGGCACAGAAAGTATTTCAAGTATTTGAAACTCAGGTCAGATCATAACTCATAACCATAGTGCAGTCAAGTCAACCTATCTGCTGTAAAACCCTTAAGGAGTCTCTTGAGGACATGGGTCAGTCAGTCTCACCTGGCTACTAGCCTGATAGCCCTGTGAAACCACCACCTCTGGGGCTGATGTCACACTCTCCTCCTTAGGCAGGAAACTAGAGCCAAAACCTGATGGAGAGATGGAGGGAGAGGGAGTGAGAGGGAGAGAAAGAAGAGGGGGAGGGAGGGAAGGAGGGATGAAGGGGGAAAAGGAAGGGAGGAAGGAAAGGCAGAAGGGGAGAGAGAGAGAGAGAGAGAGAGAGAGAGAGAGAGAGAGAGAGAGAGAAAGAAAGAAAGACAGACAGACAGACAGACAGACAGACAGACAGACAGACAGACAGACAGAAAGAAAGAAAGAAAGAAAGAAAGAAAGAAAGAAAGAAAGAAAGAAAGAAAGAAAGAAAGAAAGAAAGAAAGAAAGAAAGAAAGAAAGAAAGAAAGAAAGAAAGAAAGAAAGAAAGAAAGAGACAGACAGACAGACAGACAGACAGAAAGAAAGAAAGAAAGAAAGAAAGAAAGAAAGAAAGAAAGAAAGAAAGAAAGAAAGAAAGAAAGAAAGAAAGAAAGAAAGAAAGAAAGAAAGAAAGAAAGAAAGAGAAGGAAAGAGAGAGAATCAGAGAAGAAAGGAGAGAGAGAGTTTCCAGTCGCCACCAAACTGGCAGACACTAACAAAGCTCATTTAGTCTGGTTGGCCACATCTACCAGCCACCGTTTGTTCGCACCCTTAATGCTTTTAATTCCTCGGTTATTTCCATTCAGTAGTCACATGACGAAATCATTTCCATTCTTTCCTGATCCTTTTTGCAAACCCTTTTCCATTCAGTGGCTCAGTCTCAAACAATGATGTATGTCTATGGTCTTAAATTATACCCTGGTACCCATCCAGTGTCATTTTGACCAAAGCCATGTGTCAGTAGTCCTATGGGGGAACACTATAGGGAAACAGGGTGTAATGAAGTACACTATAGTTCAGTTCATACTTTATTGGAAATTATTTGGCTGCATATATAAGAAACAGGGTGTGATTTAGTGCACTGCATAGGGAATAGTGTGTGATTTTGTGCACTACATAGGGAATAGTGTGTGATTTTGTGCACTACATAGGGAATAGTGTGTGATTTTGTGCACTATATGGGGAATATTGTGGGATTTGAGACTTAGGCAGTGTAGTGTAACAGTAACTCACTGGAGCAGTGCTGTATGGCGGTGGCCCCGGTAACTGTTGTGGTGCCGTAGAATGGGCAGGAGAGGCAATAGGAGCGGCCGTGGTCTGGCTGGTAGTAGTCTCTGGGACAGGGGTAGCAGGGGACCAGCCCTGTGCGAGAGAAATGACCTGCCAAACATGGAACTGGAAGGGGAGAGGGAGGGAGGGAGGGCTAGTGTCACTAATGAAAGTATGGAAGTAAGCACAGTAATCAAATTTTTATGCTAGGTCGGTGAGTTCAGTCTGAATGTAAATGCAGTCATGTCTGTGTTTCCCCTCCCCTCTGACCCTCCCTCCCTCCCTCCCTCCCTCCCTCCCTCCCTCCCTCCCTCCCTCCCTCCCTCCCTCCCTCCCTCCCTCCCTCCCTCCCTCCCTCCCTCCCTACATTACTCCTTCCCTCCCTCCCTCCCTCCCTCCCTCCCTCCCTCCCTCCCTCCCTCCCTCCCTCCCTCTCTCTCACCTCCACACTCAGCCATCTCCCTTGCCCCGCTGGTGACGGTGGAGGTCTCATCCGGACAGACCAGACACTCCCTGGATCCCAAACCAGGCTGGTAGTACCCCAGCGGGCACGACTCGCACGTCTCCAGCCCGTTCACAGAGTAACCTCCAGGCTTGCACTGCTCTGAAACACACCCATAGAAACACATACAATATAACATATACTAATAATGAGTTTATTGAGTTTATAACCTTCAATATTATTTAGTAGTAACACCACCTGGTGTTATTACATTCATGAGGAGTAGAGTTGACGATACAGTCATTTTAGGACCAGGAGCTTTCCTGGTCAGATCCAGCTAGTTACTGGGACCAGGAGTTTTCTTGGTCAGAGAAAACTAGTTACGGGGACCCAGAGTTTTACTGGGCAGAGCCAACTAGTTACTAGGGCCCAGAGTTTTACTGGTCAGATCCAACTAGTCACTGGGACCAGGGGTTGTCCTGGTCAGATCCAGCTAGTTACTGGGACCCAGAGTTTTTCTGGTCAGTTCACATGGCCCTATGTACAGTATTACCAATGTATGAGTCCACCTGAGTACCTTGTCCGTGTGTTTAACCTTGTCCGTGTGTTTAACCTTGTCCGTGTGTTTAACCTTGTCCGGGTGTTTAACCTTGTCCGGGTGTTTAACCTTGTCCGGGTGTTTAACCTTGTCCGTGTGTTTAACCTTGTCCGGGTGTTTAACCTTGTCCGTGTGTTTAACCTTGTCCGTGTATTTAACCTTGTCCAGGGGATAGTGTTTTACCTTTACACTCGTCCTGGTTGCGTGCGTGGAGGTAGGCTGTGGAGGATCCATCGGGACAGGTCTTACACTCCATCTGACCCTCCTGATCCTGGTAGGAACCCAGCCAGCAACTCTCACACTCTGCATACTCCAGGGAGTAGTAGGTCCCCACTGGACACTGGACTAGAACACACAACAACACACATTATAACCACACATATTAACACATTACCACATATAACCACACACAACAAGACAATAGTTAGTAGGTCCCTACCGGACAATGGACTGGGATATCCAGCAAGACATAGGACAGTGTAAGGCCAAACCTTCATTCATTCATCCATCCATTCATTCATTTGTTCATTTGTACACTGTGAACCTGGTGACCATACTGCGTAGACATACTGCACGGTGTGCATCCCACGGCCCACTACTCACCACACATCCTCCCCTTCAGTACAGACCCAGGTCGACAGAACAGAGAGGCCCTCTTGCTCTCCAGAGACTTGGGGTCAGCCACCACGATCATCTCAGACGACACGTGATAGGATGACAGCGGCTGCTTGGCCAGCGTCCGCTTCAAGCGATTGGTCAGCTGCTCCAGGATCCGCAGCAGGCGCTTCTGATTGGCTACCTCCACTGAGTCGTTCCGGGACGAGGGCTGCGGGATGCTTGCTGGGAGAATGGACGCAGCTCAAAGGACGGGACTCGAAACAACAACACAAACTGATTCAAGTGCACAAGTTCATTTTGTTTATGTTGAGCGTGCCACCAGCCTACCTGTGATGTTGAAGAATATCTGTATCTTGTGGTCTCTGGTGGTGATCTTACGGTGCCTTTTGCTGCGGTAGTGGGAGGCTCCCATCCTGGCACTACCACCCTGCTGCTTGGGGGTTCGTGGGCTGTCCGTAGCGAAGCCCGAGTCGAAGTAGGCATAGTCCTGACCGCTCTGGGGTCCCAAGTTACTGCTCCATCCTCCTGGGCCTTGGAGAAGGAGAGAGAGATGGAGAGGGGTGGGAGAGGGGAGGGAGAGGGGAGGGAGAGGAGAGGGAATGGGAGGGAGAGGAGAAGGAAGGAGAGGAAAGGGGAGGGAGAGGAGAGGGAAGTGGAGGGAGAGGGGAGGGGAGGGAGAGGAGAGGGGAGGAGAGGGAAGGGGAGGGAGAGGAGAGGAGAGGGAAGGGGAGGGAGATGGAGAGGGGAGGGAGAGGAGAGGGAGAGGAGAGGGAAGGGGAGGGAGAGGGGAAGGAAGGGAGAGGGGGTTATGAAGAGCAATGGTTAGGAAATACTGTACATACATCTCAAGGCCCTACTGCTTGTACAGTACATTCTTATAGTTGGGACAATTCCTTTTTACAGATCTAACCAGGGAAGAAGCCTATAACAAGGTCACATGATCACATGGTTCGGTGGTCAGGGAAAACTCCTGGTCCAATAGCATATGAAGGTCTTACCGATGGCGAATCCATTCTCATAGTCGTAGTTGTACTCCAGACAGTGGCCTTGGGATATCACCTCTAACTTGCAGGCAACATCATCGCGACTGCAGATGGTCGGGAGCTATGGATACAATTGCGAGAGAAATGAAACATATACAGTGTGTGTGTGTGTGTGTGTGTGTGTGTGTGTGTGTGTGTGTATGTGTGTGTGTGTGTGTGTGCGTGTGTGCGAGTGTGCGTGTGTGTGTTCTCACCATGTCTCCTAGTTTAGTGTTGAACTCCCCAGTGAAGAACTTGACCAGATCCAGGTCATCACAGCGAGAGGCTTCGAACAGCATCTCAAAGGGCTTGAAGCCGTGGTTGGCAATACGGTTCACTGAGAGTACGGACAGGACACGCGCACACACACACACACACACACACACACGCACACACATACACACATACACACACACACACACACACACACACACACACACACACACACACACACACACACACACACACACACACACAGTCAGAATTTCAATCATGTGTAGTCTGTATGCACACATAATACTGTAACTGTAACATAAGAGGAGAAAAGAGAAGATGGGACAAAAGATGAAAAGAAAATGGATGAAATCTCTGTATCCCAAATGGAACCCATACCCAGAGCCCAAAGACCAGAGCCCAAAGACCAGAGCCCAAAGACCAGAGCCCAAAGACCAGAACCCAAAGACCAGAGCCCAAAGACCAGAGACAAGAGCCCAAAGACCAAAGACCAGAGCCCAAAGACCAGAGCCCAAAGACCAGAGACAAGAGCCCAAAGACCAAAGACCAGAGCCCAAAGACCAGAGCCCAAAGACCAAAGACCAGAGACAAGAGCCCAAAGACCAAAGACCAAAGACCAGAGCCCAAAACCAGAGCCCAAAGACCAGAGCACAAAGGCCAGAGACAAGAGCCCAAAGACCAGAGGCAAGAGCCCAAAGACCATAGACCAGAGCCCAAAGACCAGAGCCCAAAGACCAGAGACAAGAGCCCAAAGACCAGAGACAAGAGCCCAAAGACCAAAGACCAGAGCCCAAAGACCAGAGCCCAAAGACCAGAGACAAGAGCCCAAAGACCAAAGACCAGAGCCCAAAGACCAGAGCCCAAAGACCAAAGACCAGAGCCCAAAGACCAAAGCCTGAAGACCAGAGCCCAAAGACCAGAGCCCAAAGACCAGAGACAAGAGCCCAAAGACCAGAGACAAGAGCCCAAAGACCATAGACCAGAGCCCAAAGACCAGAGCCCAAAGACCAGAGACAAGAGCCCAAAGACCATAGACAAGAGCCCAAAGACCATAGACAAGAGCCCAAAGACCATAGCCCAAAGTAGTACACTACTGTATATAGTGAATAGGGTTCCATTTGGGATGCACCTATGACTAAGGTCACTCACAGGAGCAGTCGGGTCTATCGGGCGAGTGTGGCGGCTCCCACACTCCGTTGTTGGCACAGAAGTAGCTGTGGACAGTCTGCCGTGTGAAGCTGTATCCAGCGTTACAGTACAGAGTACAGTTGACCCCGTCCTCTTCATCAGAACAGGCGAACCCCCCGTTCACTGGCGCAAATGGTTGCTCACAAGTAGACCCTAGGACATAAGAAAGACACAGGGTTTTATGGGTAGTATAGTTATGGGGCTGGCTTAATTATATAGATTTTTTTTTTTTAAAGCAAGAATGAACTTCTATTTGTTGCATGGGCACCCTGTCTCTACATTGATGAGTAATGTGGTACAAGAAGAAGTAAGGAAGAACTGTGGATAGCAAAGGAGCAGTATAGTACCAAACAAGTGATTTGAGATCCATCCCTAATCTCCAAATTAAACATTGTATAACAAAATGAATGTGACATAAAAACATGATTATTTAAATATCCCTTTAATTTCCTCAAGAAGTCCAGAATACATCAAAAATACAGAATACAGTAATCCAGTGAACTTTAGGAAACTCTGTTGAACTCTAGTAAACTCTACTTCCTGTTACCTTGTACAGTGATGGTGAGGTCACAGGTGCGATTGTTGCCTGCCTGGTCGGCAGCTGTGTAGCTCACCACCGTCTCTCCCACAGAGAAGAGAGAGCCGGGTGTGTGGGTGGTGGACACACTCAGACGCCCACCTGGGAATGGTACATAAACACAACAACAACAATAACCAACACTTACGTACTGTACAGAAGCCAAAATTATATTACAGACCTGTCTATGTGCCAGTTGCTACATACATCTTTGGACTCATAAATTCAAAAAATGAATGTATAAATGCCTCATGAGCTTAGTTCAACTTTCGTACTCCATCAGAACCCAAAATATACGCTTTTGTAGTCTTTTGTAAACAAAGTAAATGTAAACAAACACTATATAGCCTCAAAACATGGTTAAAACTGGATGGTCGATCCTTGCATCCATCGCTCTGTCAACTGTATGAATTTGAGAGTGGTTTCATTTCTCCAGCGCCATCCCTAAGGTTTTGAACAAAACAGGGACGGGGATATTTATTTGTTATTGTTTCAACTGCTACAAACAGTGTACTTTCTTATAATTTCTTAAAATTTTCTTGGTTGAATGCAACCTTCCCACAATCAAGACCAAAATTATGATCATTATTCTGAGTTACTGATTAGCAGTGTTCAAGGTCTGTACAGTATATTTCCCCAAAAGTGAATTGCACTTCTGGGACAGGCCATCAGAGGGCAGTGTTGGGTTGCCAGTTAGTGTATACATAGCAGAATGAGTAACTGCGGGATGAAGTTTCCCCTAAGTACAGATCTAGGATCAGCTTCCCCCCAATCATAACCTTAACCATCAGTGAGGAAAATGTCATAGTGACCCAAGATCAACGTCTAGAGGCAACGTCACCCTACTCCAAATGAGTCAGTCTAGTCCTGGTAAACCAGAGAAGTTATAATAAAGCAGGGCATGTTGACACATGAAAACGTCTGGCTGGTGTCTCTCTGGGCATCACATGGCACCAGAATAATAATCATCATCTGGGCAGTCTGGGGGTAATTGCTACCAGCTGGAAGGATGGATAGGTTGGCGAGATAAAGAGAAGAGAGAGAGTTGGAAAGAGGGAGAGAGATAAAGAGAGAGGGAGGGAGAGAGAGAGAGTGAGAGAGAGAGAGAGAGAGAGAGAGAGAGAGAGAGAGAGAAGAGGGAGAGAGATAAAGAGAGAGGGAGGGAGAGAGAGAGAGAGAGAGAGAGAGAGAGAGAGAGAGTGAGAGAGAGAGAGAAGAGGGATCTCCACAAGCTGACCTATCATATTCCTCTCCCATGGACACACACACCGCTTTAAATACTTTATTTGAATCCACCAATCAAATGTACAAAAAAAAGCATCCAAACATTTCAAGTGCATCGCATTCGAGGGTACAGAGAGCACCTCCTTCCCCAAACAGCTAGGCTGCCCATGACTGCTGAAACAGAGCAGTACCTAGCCAATTGCTTTGCCCTAGTTGTTGTCAGGCCCGCAATCTGGAGGCCACGCACTGCAAGCCTGCGTACGTGGCCGAGACTACCAAATATCAGCCCCACCAGCTTGCACCTCCACCCCGAGGCTGTCCGAGCGTGCCCCGAGGGGCTGGTATTTAAGCAGCTTCGCGGCAAAGGCCTGCTCCATGTGGACATCCAACGAGCAGCCCACTTCCAAAATGAGCACCTCCCCCTGGCCTCCCCCCACAACAACAATATTTGGTGTATTTATCTGAACTATAATGCATAACATGTGTCACACACACACACACACACACACACCCTCTCTAACACAGACAGTAGAGAAGAGAGACATTCTCATTCCTGCCAGGCTGACAAGTCTGGCTGAGTGGTGTCCTGGCCGTGTCTCCACAGCCAGCCAGTCTCTAATTAAATAGAACCCAGGCAGCACCAGGGACAAGTGCGTGTGTGTGAAGCGGGGGGCTGGGGGAGTGTTGGGAATCAGGGCGTGGGCCTGATGGAAAAACAAAACATGCTGACGTTGGATCAACGTCGCAGTGACGTCGTCGCGCCACCTCAGCTGAAAACCACCATGTGGTTACTTCTGTTTGTTGAAGGCATATCATGTGTGGACCTTGGCAGGAAGGTTAGTGTGTGTGTGTGTGTGTACTGTATGTGTCTGAGTATAAGTCTGAGTATGTGTGTGCGTTCATGCGTGTATATACTACGTGTCTACGCTAGGTGTGTACGCGCACGTGTGTGTGTGTGTATCTGTCTGTGTGTCTGTCTGTGTGTAAGCTCCCAGTAGGACAGTGATATAAAGAGAGTGATATACAGATATACAGAGAGTCATGGTGTAGTAATGGTGTAGTACCTGTTCACAGGGCTGATGTTTGGGGAAGTTCTGTCTGTCAGTGAGCTAGCCAGGATGAGATGTCCACAATTAACATCACTCTATGATGTGTGCGTGTGTGTGTGTGTGTTTGTTTGTGTGTGTGTGTGTGTGTGTGTGTTTGTGTGTGTGTGTGTGTGTGTGTGTGTTTGTGTGTGTGTGTTCTCTATGATGCCGTGGCCTTGCTCGACGAACACCTCATTCCAAAATCATAGGTATTAATATGGAGCTGGTCCCCCCTTTTGCTGCTATAACAGCCTCCACTCTTCTGGGAAGGCTTTCCAATAGATGTTGGAACATTGCTGCGGGGACTTGCTTCTATTCAACCACAAGAGCATTAGTGAGGTCGGGCACTGGTGTTGGGCGATTAGGCCTGTCTCGCAATTCATCCCAAATGTGTTCAATTGAGGTCTGGGCTCTGTGCAGGCCAGTCAAGTTCTTCCACACCGATCTCGACAAACCATTTCTGTATGGACCTCGCTTTGTGCACGGGGGCATTGTCATACTGAAACAAGAAAGGGCCTTCCCCAAACTGTTGCCACAAAGTTGGAACACAGACTCTTCTAGAATGCCATTGTATAATGCAGCGTTAAGATTCCCCTTCATTGAAACTAAGGGGCATAACTCGAACCATGAAAAACAGCCCCAGACCATTATTCCGCCTCCACCAAACATTACAGTTGGCACTATGCATTAGGGCAGGTAGCATCCGCCAAACCCAGATTTGTCCATTGGATTGCCAGATGGTGATGTGTGATTCATCGCTACACAGAACGTATTTCCATTACTCCAATGGCGGCAAATTTACACCACTCCAGCTGACGATTGGCATTGCGCATGGTGACCTTAGGCTTGTGTGCGGCTGCTGGCCATGGAAACCCATTTCATGAAGCTCCCGACGAACAGTTCTTGTGCTGAGTGTTGCAACCGAGGACAGACATTTTTTTACGTGCGTTGTGCTTCAGCCCTCGGCAGTCCCGTTCTGTGAGCTTGTGCGGCCTATCACTTCGCAGCTGAGCCGTTGTTACTCCTAGATGTTTCCACTTCACAATAACAGCACTTACAGTTGACCGGGGCAGCTCTAGCAGGGAATACATTTGACGACTGACTTGTTGGAACGGTGGCATCCTAGGACAGTGCCTGGTTGAAAGTCACTGAGCTCTTCAGTACGGGCCATTCTACTGCCAATGTTTGTCTATGATTGCATGGCTGTGCGCTCAATTTCTACACCTGTCAGCAACGGGTGTGGCTGAAATAGCCGAATCCACTCATTTGAAGGGGTGTCCTCATACTTTTGGCTATGTAGTGTACCTGTATCTCTCAGATGTCTGAAGTGAATTGAACCGCACCCCTCTTTAATAGCATGGCAATGACATTAACATACTGTCTGTACCACACCCTTGTCTGTCTGTCTGGTTCCCACCATTCCATTGTTATACACACACACACACACACGCACACACACACACATATGCACATACTCAGACACACACACACATTATTTCCCCCCGTCTCTCTGTCTCCTTTTTCCAATCACCTGACGGAAAAGACCCTGTTTAACCATTAGTCCCCTCTGGAGTGAGAGAGAGAGAGAGAGAGAGAGAGAGAGAGAGAGAGAGAGAGAGAGAGAGAGAAACCGAGAAAGAGAGAAAGAGAGAGAGGGAGAGAGAGAGAGAGAGAGAGAGAGAGAGAGAGAGAGAGAGAGAGAGAGAGAGAGAGAGAGAGAGAGAGAGAGAAACCGAGAAAGAGAGAGAGAGGGAGAGAGAGAGAGAGAGAGAGAGAGAGAGAGAGAGAAAGAGAGAAAGAGAGAGAGAGAGAGAGAGAGAGAGAGAGAGAGAGAGAGAGAGAGAGAGAGAGAGAGAGAGAGAGAGAGAGAGAGAGAGAGAGAGAAACCGAGAAACCGAGAAGAGAGAGAGGGAGAGAGAGAGAGAGAGAGAGAGAGAGAGAGAGAGAGAGAGAGAGAGAGAGAGAGAGGAAGAGAGAGAGAGAGAGAGAGAGAGAGAGAGAGAGAGAGAGAGAGAGAGGGAGAGAGAGAGAGAGAAACCGGGAAAGAGAGAAAGAGAGAGAGGGAGAGAGAGAAACTGAGAAAGAGAGAAAGAGAGAAAGAGAGAGAGAGGGAGCGAAAGAGGTGCAGTCTGGGATACCGCATACCTGAGTTGTCGGAAAACTGCGGCACCTCCCAAACGACGGCCGTCTGCATGTCTGTGGCCTGGAAAGTGGGTGGCGACCTGCACCTGTCAATCACAGGGGGCTCCGTATCTAGGAAGGAACACCATCACCGTTGTCAGGGAGGGAACAAAGTTTGACCATGACAACCAAGTATGCACAACACATTTAGAAGAGGTAAAGAAGGACATTTCATGTCCACCTGAATGTTGGATTTTGATTTAGTGTTTAACATTGTAGCTACGTTAAATTAGAACTACTAACATATTAGCAGTAGTAATATTCCTAAAATCGGATAACAATACAATGTAACCCTATGTTAAAGTATGCTACGTTATATAGTCTTAGTGGTATGCGCTGTTTTCAAGGGCACCAGTTAAACATGTGTGTGTAATAAAAAAAAACACTGTGTTTCTTCATAATAGCACATGGAAATGTTTACGGCTTACCGCAGTGCTTTTTCCCCTTGAGTTCTGAGGGTATCAAGTGTGTGACACTGGACACCCTTATTTTTCACACGTTGTGCACTTGAGTTTGCTTGGCACCTGTGACTACTGTGTAGACGAGTTATTTATCCAAAGTGACTTACAGTAGACACGTGTTTAATACGTTATGTGCGGGCCCATGAGGGAATCAAACCCACAACCCCGGAGTTTCAAATACCAACTGAGTCATTGGAAATAGGAACTACCACAAGTATTTCCTGAAAACGTAACCTGATCAGGAAAAACTCTGTCCGCTAATTAAAAGCTACAGTATAACTAGGGCCTGGAGTTTTTCCTTTTCCTGGGTCAGGTCATGTGGTCAGGAAAAATCAGGTCCACAATCTCAACTACTTGTTTCACATTGGTTTTGTTTTGTTGAGTTGTTTTATGATTGGGATGTGGTTCTAATATGTGGTTGTGATATGTGTTTGTGATCTGATGGTTGGTTGTGATGTGGTTATGAGGTGGATGTGATGTGGTTGATTTTTGGTTGTGATCTGACCTCACCAATGACAGTGACAGTGAAGGTACAGTTAGCCTGGTTCCCGGCACGGTCTGTAGCTGCATAGGTGATCCTCTCCTCTCCTATAGGGAACAGCTGGGGAGGGGTGTACACAGGTTTCACCTGGACCAGGACCTAGAGGGCAGAGGTCGGAGGTATTAGATTTTTTATTTGATTTATTAGGATCCACATTAGCCGACACCAATGGCGACAGCTAGTCTGACACAAAACTAAAAAGACATTACAGACAAAGGACTTTACAATTGACATAGATTTAAAAACATTAACATTGAGTGTGTGTGTGTGTGTGCGTCTATCAGTTACACATACAGTACCAGTCAAAAGTTTGGACACACCTACTCATTCAAGGGTTTTTCTTTATTTTTACCATTTTCTACATTGTAGAATAATAGTGAAGACATCAAAACTATGAAAGTACACATATGGAATCATGTAGTAACCAAAAAAGTGTTAAACAAATCCAAATATATTTTAGATTTTAGATTCTTGATGACAGCTTTGCACACTCTTTTGACTGATACTGTACATGCCAGTACATACACACAACAAGTAGGTTACATGCGGGAGAGGCGTTGTGCCGTGAGGTGTTGCTTTATTTGTTTTTTGAAGCCAGGTTTGCTGTTCGCTTTCGTTATATAAGATGGTTCTGTATAATACTATATCTTTCCTTGAATTTGTTCTGTGAAAAGACCCCTGGTGGCATGCCTGGTGGGGTAAGTGTGTCGGTCAGTGCTGTGTGTAAGCTGACCATGCAAACAATTTAGAATTTCCAACACATTAATGTTTCTTATAAAAACAAGAAGTGAGGCAGGCAGTCTTTCCTTAACTCTTAGCCAAGAGAGACTGGCATGCATAGTATTAATACAAACCCTCTGATTACAATGAAGAGCAAGACGTGTCGCTCCCTTCTGGTTCTGCTGCAGCTTAACTAGGCCTTTCTTTGCATCACTTGACCATATGACCGGACAATAATCAAGATAAGATAAAGCTAGAGCCTGCAGGACTTGCTTTATGGAGTGTGGTGTCAAAAAAGCTGAGCATCTCTTTATTACGGACAGAACTCTCCCCATCTTTACAACCATTGAATCTATATGTTTTGACCATGACAGTTTACAGTCTAAAGTAACACCAAGTAATTGAGTCTCTTCAACTTGTTCAACAGCCACAACAGTTATTATCAGATTCAGGTCTAGAACTTAGGGAATGATTTGTACCAGATACAATGCTCTTAGTTTAATAGATGTTCAGGACCAGTTTATTACTGGCCACCCATTCTAAAACAGACTGCAACTCTTTGTTAAGGGTTTCAGTGACTTCATTAGCTGTGGTTGCTGATGAGGAGATAGCTGAATCATCAGCATACATAGACACACATGCTTTGTTTAATGCCAGTGGCAGGTCATTGATAAAAATGAAAGAGTAGGGGGCCTAGAGAGCTGCCCTGCGGTACACCACATTTGACATGTTTGGCATTAGAGAACCTTCCATTAAAGAAAACTCTCTGAGTTCTTTTAGATAGATAGCTCTGAATCTACGATTTGGCAGAGATTCAAAAGCCATAACACATAATTCTTCTCAACAACAGGTTATGATCAATGATATCAAAGGCTGCACTGAAATATAACAGCACAGTTCTCACAATCTTCTTATTATCAATTTCTTTCAACCAATCATCAGTCATTTGTGTCAGTGCAGTACACGTTGAATGCCGTTCTGTACAAGCATGCTGAAAGTCTGTTGTTAATTTGTTTACAGAGAAATAGCATTGTATTTGTTAGGGGTAATTAGGGGTCAGTGGTCAATAGAACACCGTTACCATTCAAGGTCCTAAACGATATCTTAACCGCCATCGATAAGAAACAATACTGTGCAGCCATATTCATTGACCTGGCCAAGGCTTTCGACTCTGTCAATCATCACATCCTCATCGGCAGACTCGATAGGCTTGGTTTCTCAAATGATTGCCTCACCTGGTTCACCAACTACTTCTCTGATAGAGTTCAGTGTGTCAAATCGGAGGAGCTGTTGTCCGGGCCTCTGGCAGTCTCTATGGGGGTGCCACAGGGTTCAATTCTTGGGCCAACGCTCTTCTCTGTTTACATCAATGATGTCGCTCTTGCTGCTGGTGAGTCTCTGATCCACCTCTACGCAGACGTCAGCATTCTGTATACTTCTGGCCCTTCTTTGGACACTGTGTTAACAACCCTCCAGATGAGCTTCAATGCCATACAACTCTCCTTCCGTAGCCTCCAACTGCTCTTAAAGGCAAGTAAAACTAAATGCATGCTCTTTAACCGATCGCAGCCTGCACCTGCCCGCCCGTCCAGCATCACTACTCTGAACGGTTCTGACTTAGAATATGTGGACAACTACAAATACCTAGGTGTCTGGTTAGACTGTAAACTCTCCTTCCAGACTCACATCAAACATCTCCAATCCAAAGTTAAATCTAGAATTGGCTTCCTATTTCGCAACAAAGCATCCTTCACTCATACTGCCAAACATACTCTCGTAAAACTGACCATCCTACCGATCCTCGACTTCGGCGATGTAATTTACAAAATAGCCTCCAATACCCTACTCAATAAATTGGATCCAGTCTATCACAGTGCCATCAGTTTTGTCATCAAAGCCCCATATACTACCCACCACTATGACCTTCTTCCTTTGGCCGCCTCCCCTTCCAGTTCTCTGCTGCCAACGACTGAAACGAACTACAAAAATCTCTGAAACTGGAAACACTTATCCCCCTCACTAGCGTTAAGCACCAGCTCACATATTACTGCACCTGTACATAGCCCATCAATAATTTAGCCCAAACAACTACCTCTTTCCCTACTGTATTTAATTAATTAATTTATTTTGCTCCTTTGTACCCCATTACTTTTATTTCTACTTTGCACATTCTTCCACTGCAAATCTACCATTCCTGTGTTTTACTTGCTATATTGTATTTACTTCGCCACCATGGCCTTTTTTTGCCTTTACCTCCCTTATCTCACCTCATTTGCTCACATCGTATATAGACTTATTTTTCTACTGTATTATTGACTGTATGTTTGTTTTACTCCATGTGTAACTCTGTGTTGCTGTATGTGTCGAACTGCTTTGCTTTATCTTGGCCAGGTCGCAATTGTAAATGAGAACTTGTTCTCAACTTGCCTACCTGGATAAATAAAGGTGAAATAAAAATAGTTTATTTTTAAATAAACCCTGACAGGTTTAGTTCCTCTACAGTACTCTTCTTTCCTTGGGAGTTTTTCCTTGTTCCTTTACACTGTGCTACTGTTTGCTCTTTAGGGTTTAGGACTGGGTTGATGTTTTTCACCTTGTGACTCTTTGTGAAAAGCTGTTCACGAAAAAAGATTAAAGGTAGACTTAGATGATGGAAAAGGAAACACCCCTTTTTCAGGACCCTGTCTTTCAAAGATCATTCTTAAAAATCAAAATAACACAGATCTTCATGCTTCATGTTTCCCATGCTTGTTCAATGAACCATAAACAATTCATGAACATGGTCATTAAGGAATGGTCGTTAAGACACTAACAGCTTACAAACGTTAGGCAATTAAAGTCACAGTTATGAAAACTTAGGACACTACGGAGGCCTTTCTACTGACTCTGAAAAACACCAAAAGAAAGATGCCAAGGCTCCCTTCTCATCTGCGTGAATGTACCTTAGGCATGCTGCAAGAAGGCATGAGGACTGCAGATGTGGCCAGGGCAATAAATTGCAATGTATGTACTGTGAGACGCCTAAAACAGCACTACAGGGAGACAGGATGGACAGCTGATCGTCCTCGCAGTGGCAGACCATGTGTAACAACACCTGCACAGGATCGATACATCCGAACATCCCACCTGCCGGACAGGCACAGGATGACAAAAACAACTGCCCGAGTTACACCAGGAACGCACAATCCCTCCATCAGTGCTCAGACTGTCCGCAATAGGCTGAGAGAGGCTGGACTGAGGGCTTGTAGGCCTGTTGTAAGGCAGGTCCTCACCAGACATCACCGGCAACAATGTCGTCTATGGGCACAAACCCACTGTCGCTGGACCAGACAGGACTGGGAAAAAGTGCTCTTCACTGACGAGTCGCAGTTTTGTCTCACCAGGGGTGGTGGTCGGATTCGCGTTTATCGTCGAAGGAATGAGCGTTACACCGAGGCCTGTACTCTGGAGCGGGATCGATTTGGAGGTGGTTGGTCCATCATGGTCTGATGCGGTGTGTCACAGCATCATCGGACTGAGCTTGTTATCATTGCAGGTCATCCTGACATGACCCTTCAACATGACAATGCCACCAGCCATATTGCTCGTTCTGTGCTTGATTTCCTGCAAGGAATGTCAATGTTCTGCCATGGCCAGAGAAGAGCCCGGATCTCAATGCCATTGAGCACGTCTGGGACCTGTTGGATCGGAGGGTGAGGGCTAGGACCATTCCCCCCAGAAATGTCAAGGGAACTTGCAGGTGCCTTGATGGAAGAGTGGGGTAACATCTCACAGCAAGAACTGGCAAATCTGGTGCAGTCCATGAGGAGGACATGCACTGCATTACTTAATGCAGCTGGTGGCCACACCAGATACTGACTGTTACTTTTGATTTTGACACCCCCTTTGCTCAGGGACACATTATTCCATTTCTGTTAGTCACATGTCTGTGGAACTTGTTCAGTTTATGTCTCAGTTGTTGAATCTTGTTCTGTTCATACAAATATTTACACATGTTAAGTTTGCTGAAAATAAACGCAGTTGACAGTGAGAGGACGTTTCTTTTTTTTGCTGAGTTTAGATGCAGAAAGCAAACAGCATGGTGGGTAAATTTCCGTAACAACTAAGAGGGTTGAAGCGCGAGGCTCCTCTTCTCCCCTGTTTTGGTCCCCTGGCAACCAGGCTGTCACAGAGTGAAGCAAACCCATGCACAGATACAGTGTGTGACAGTGTGAGAGAGAAGTCTTGCATCTCGCTCTTTTCAACATCTGCGGTGCTGCTCGTGACAACCTTTTGCCTCAGGTCAGGTACGTATGCAAACACTAGCATCCCCTGGAGGAGTAAAGAGACAGGCCTCTCCTCACCTCCTGCCCAGAGTTGTCAGTAGCAGCGGGCACGTTCCAGCTGATGTTGGCAGTGCCACGCCTCTCGTCCGTCTCTGCCACCACGTCTCTGGGGCACTGGACCCAAGGGGGCTCTGAGTCTGGATGGAGTGAGAAAACAAAACTACAGATGAAAGGCAGAGATGGAGAGGTTGAGAAAATAAACAACAAATAAATGACAGTCTTAAGTATTCGAGTGGATGGAGAGGATGGATAAAGAAGGTGAGAAAATAACCAACAACAATAAATCACTGTAAAATCCTAAATCAATTTGATTCTGTTTCAATTCCAGTCAGTTTAACAAAAAAATTCCAATCAGTATCAACAAAAAAATCTGTGATGACGTTGAATCAACATGGGAAACTGATTTGACTTGAAAAAAGTCATCAACTTCTGGGCATTTTGTATTGTTTTCATCCAACTTTTAACCTAAATCCAATGACATGGTGAAATGTTCTGTTGATTCCACGTTGAATTCACTTTTGTTGAAAACTCAACCAAACGTTGAACTGACGTCTGTGCCCAGTGGGTACACTTACAAGAGGGACATGAACTAAAGCAACAAACCGAGGAAGAGACTTTGGCTTCATCCCAAATGGTACACAATTCCCTACATAGTGCACTCCTTTTGAGGGGGTAGTGCACTGTGTAGGGAGTAGGGTGCCATTGGGGATGCAGACTTCTACATCACACATCGTCATATGTGGCCCTGCTACTTGTTATCACTGTGATGTCACATATAACCTCTGACCTCTCTAACACAGCACGTCAGAGCCCCCTCTGTTTTTAATTCATTGTGCTGTAGTCTAACACATCGACTTCATAGCCAATTATATGTCCATCTTTATTATCAACATCACCTCATAGCCATATAAGTCCATTACAGCTGTCGCTATCTCTGTTCCATCCCTTACATCAACATTAACCCTCTAGGATAAACGAAGTACATGTCCTGAATACTGCAAGCTGTACCTCTAACAAACTGTCCATACAACTACTAGCGCAAAGCAAACCCTTTGTACTGAGCACCAGTTCCACACAGCTAGTTGTGTCTAACACATCTAACACCTGATTCCCTCTAACCTTTACTAAGCCAGGTAGGTCATTGAGAACAGAGCTGGACTACATGTTGTGTGGAAGTTCACAGCTGGACATGACCCATCTAGTGAAGTATCCGTCTCTATTAAACTTACACACAGCCTTCTGATCAGATCTGCCAGGGTTTTCCCTTTATTGGAAGGGAAATGTTTTACTGTTTGTGTAATAGGTATTATGAGAGAGGCTGGAACCAGGTCAGCTCTATACTCTTCTCTTCTCTCTTCTCTACCTAACTCTTCTCTCTTCTTTACTCTCTTCATTTTTCTTCTCTACCCATCTCTTCTCTCTTCTCTAATCTTCTGTTCTCTCTACTCTTCTATTCTCTTCTCTCTACTCCTCTCTTTTCTCTACTCTTCTCTTCTTTTCTCTCTACCCCTTCTCTTCTCTAATCTTCTCTTCTCTCTAATCTTCTTCTCTCTACTCGTCTCTTCTCTCTAATCTTCTTTTCTCTCTTCACTTCTCATTTCGCTCTACTCTTCACTTCTCTCTACTCCTCTCTCTGATCTTCTTTTCTCTCTACCCCTTCTCTTCTCTCCTCTTCTCACCTCTCTCTTCTCTTCTCTCTTATTCTTAATAGTTTTCCCTCCCTCCCTCCCTCCCTCCCTCCCTCCCTCCCTCCCTCCCTCCCTCCCTCCCTCCCTCCCTCCCTCCCTCCCTATTAAAAAGAGAGGGATGAGAAGGGCAGATGTGCCAGTGAGAAGAGAACCAGAGCAGACCTACCTTGGCCTCAGCCATCCTATGGATCTCAATGACATCCCCCATCCCTCTCTCCACTCCTTTTATCTTTACGACATAACTTCCACTTTTTAATGACACAGCCTTAATCAGCCTGCTTTCTATTGGAGGCCATGAGGGATGCGTGTGTGTGTGTGAGCCTGTGTGCTGGCGCGGGCGTGTGTGTGTGCATGCGTGTGTGTCCATGCGTGTTTGTGGATGAGTGCATGGATATAAAGCCCGAAACAGTACTCATTCTACAGCCACCTCTTTCACCTGCAAAGCATCTGGAGAAGCTGTATACAATTACAGCGTTGTTCCCCCAACCCTCAAACACAGGGATTGGTCCTCCTCTGTATTAGGGACTACTAAAGCAGTCAGCAGAAGGTTCACATGGAAAGAAATGCACGGAAGGTGCAGAAGGGGTGAATGGAAAACTGTCTCACGAGCAGACACACACACACACACACACACACACACTCTCTCTCTCTCTCTCTCTCTCTCTCTCTCACACACACACACACACACACACTCTCACACACACACACACACATCCACTCCCCAATCACTGAGCCCTCTGTCATCTTTTTTTTTTTTTACCTGTGCAGGTGGCTTGATGGATGTTAGCGCTCCAGTCCCCGGAGGAGAGACAGCGTGCCTCCAGGTCTCCCTGGAGACGGTAACCGTGGCGACAGGCAAGGCGGCACAAGGTGCCAGGCTTCACTTTCCTCTGTCCACAGGCAGGGGGCGACAGCAGGACGTTCCTCAAAGTCACCATGGGGGGACAACGCACCTCTGAGGCGAGAGAGAGATATACAGTACAGTACCAGTCAAAAGTTTGGACACACTTACCCATGCAATGGTTT